>NC_049223.1:2608429-2919471 GCF_011100685.1 Canis lupus familiaris | reverse complement strand
AGGAGGTTCATCAACCAACGGGCATGTAGATGTCACTCCCTTTGTGCCCAGCATTAAGCCACTATCTGTCATGGTGTGTGCCTGACAGCAGGTATCCTACTCGGTGTATTTGGTGAGTGTGGGGTGGATGATATCACCCTGTTTATAATTTAATTGGATAAACAAGACTTATTAATCCTATACCTGCAGTTTACTAATAAAATATATTCCCTCTTTATCTTATAGCAAGACTCATGATTCATTAAGATTCAGTCTTCTGATTATCTCCCATTCAAATGGTTGTTTTGCAACTCTTGGGTTAAAAAAAAGCACATTAAATAAAAATAAGCACAAAACAAGTGTTTTTCAATAAGCAATCTTACACTAACTGCTGGAGGATGTAGCAGATGCCCTGCAAACTGATTTAATGTACACAAATCAGTGGGTAGCAAAAGGGAAACCCCAGCCATGGGGTCCCTGGTAAAGGCATTTCCAAAGTGGGTGGAGAACAACTGGCCCCTGGTCCTCAGAGGCAGTGTCAGAGTCAGAGGTCATGGCTGCTGGGACACCACGGATTGAGTTTCATTTACTGGGGGCAAAGCTAGTTACCAGATAAGGCCTGTGTGGTCACTGAAGGGTTTAAATGTACAGACCACCTTTCTTTTACCAAAAAAGATGATCCCCCTTTTTTGTATAAATCCCCCCAAATACACACTAATAAAGACACACAGTAAACCTTATGGGAATCCTCAATTGATATTTATCAAAAAGGTTTCATTTTAAATTTCTCAATTCCAACCTGAAATAAAAAGAACCAGTATAATTCTAGTTCTAAAGGTGATTTAAATTCCCTTTAGAGTGAACACTGAAGCTGTATTAGAAAAGTCTGAATGACTGATTAAAAAAAAAAAAGTGTGCCCCTTGTCCTTTTTAAGAAAGTAGAAATTTTATGTCAAAAGAGGCAATGACCTAACTTTTTTAATAAGAGACAAAAAGGTAATGAGCTCTCTCTGGACAAAATATGCCTGGGATTCTCATGCATAGCACTTACTTCTCCAATTTTTCAATACATAAATATTCTCTATGGTGTAAAACAATTGTAAGTACTTCTGCTAATTAATGAGCTGCTTTTAGCTATAAGTCAGCAGAATTGCATTTTTTAGAGACATAGCCATGAACAGAAGATTTACTTTTCTTCTTACTATGTAACATTTTTTTAAAAAATTCACTCTCTGTCATGGACACAAGTCAAATCAGGAATAATGAGCCATTCTCTAAAGTGCAAATAAAAGCATTCATTAAAAAAGTATTTTAGTAAAGAAAAGTAACTGACAATAAGGATGACCCGTAAGTGGAGATTGCCTGTAGATGGCCCCAATGCGGGACGCTGAACTGAACCACAGAGGTTTTGCGTGACTATTCATTCAGTTGTTCAAGATGAGAACAGCAATACTAGTGAGCTCTCATCTAATATTACTAATGACATCCCCCTGTCTTCTATCTTCAAAAACCTTGCCAACACCACCACTGGGGGATGCTAGGGCCCCTAAATACATTTTTAACAAGGCTGTTTACTAAGCTAGCACACCTCATGGCACAGGTGCATCTATAGCTGATTTCTTGTGAATCTCACCATACACAGGATCAAAGATGATGGGTAAGGCAGGGAGGAGTTGCACTAAAGGTGGTGACAGGAATGTGTGATGCATGGCATGCTGCTTCCCTTGTATTCTTCTTCTGAGGGGGAACAGAGCAGCAAGCAGGAGCTGTGGCCCTAGCAATCAGGCCTTTACCCACATGATACTTCCTCATCAGCCACGCTAGAGCCTCACACACAGACCTCCAGGACCCCCTGGTTGCTCTGTAGCTACCACAGGGCTCAGGACACACTCCCTGAGGACCTTCCAGATATTGACAGTCATCGCTTTTTCAGCGAATACGGAATGTTTGAAACCTCTATATAAAACAGACCTGTTAGAACTTCTTTAAGAACTTAAAAAACTCAAGTTTCTTAAATTTTCAGAAATGTACTTGCCTAATAGGTATGAATATCTTGGCCAAAGAAGAAAAGTAATATATTTGAGGATAACCACTCAAATTAGTGTGTTTAGTTTAACGCACACTAAATTTTCACATATTTTGAAATTTCACATATTTTGAAAAAAAAAAAAGTAAGACAAAACAAACTTTAATCCTGTCACTTAAAATTAACAGGGAGGGGGAGACTATTCTTTTCCCTTCAGTCACCTAAGAATCCCTGATTCCTTTAAACTCCATTTCTTGGGTCATAAGAGATGAACAACATATGAATGCAATGGCTGTTTTAATGAGAAACAAACTTCATTTCACAGGAAACATCTTCTCATCAAATGTCTTGCATAATATTTAGATGGACGACTATTTGGTTGTCAGGATCCCAGAGGACTCAATATTACTTCTCTTAATATCATGCTATTAAATATTCTAGAAATGAAAGAAAGAAGGGTAGAAATCACAGAAACATTATCAGTGCCAGTGTCAAAGCCTGGGCAAGGAAGCGTTCTGAGAAGAAAAGCATTGCTGATTCTGTTTTTAGTGAAATAATATTAAAGTGAATGTTAAATATTAATGGGGAGGAACTACCCAGGGACTCAAAATTTAACATCTTTTATAAATAGGGAAAGTATTTCTCAATTCAGTTTTCCAAACAAGAGCAAAGACACTGGAGTCAGAGAGACACGGGTTCAAATGCTACCACACCACTTAGGAGTTCTGTGAGCTTGGCAGAGTCACTTCTCTGTCTCTGTAAACTCTGTATGTAAAGTGGTTTTCCAAAAAAGTGCCCACTTCACAGAGATGCTGTGAAAATGAAAGGAGGAAACGTATGCAACTTCTTGCAAGAGAAAGCACTTCATAAAACATTAGCTATTATTATCACTAACATAATAATTTTTATCACAAAGTTGTGTTTAAGATATTCATGGCCAGAAATCCAAAACAGGCACTTCATCTATCATTAGTGCATAGACTTCACCCTGAGTTACCAAAAATCCTACTTGGTGGAGATTAGATTCATTGAATTTTTTAACATGTATCTTGCTAAAATTATCCACCTATTGCAAGGATAGGAAGATTTTTTCGAATTTGTCAAATTGTGAGCATCTGCACGGTATCACCTTTGTGTGATATGTGTTCAATGCAAGGCCAGGACTAAGGATTTCCCAGCATTAAGACAATATCTCGCATATTTCATCTGTTACCACAATAAGTATAAATATAGGTTGTGTTTGCGTGTCCCCATATGTGGTATGCATGTGTGTGCATGTTGTGCATATGTGTGTGTGTATGTGTGTGTCTCTGTTGCGGGTGAGAGAGAGAAGAGAAATTGGACAAATACCAGTAGAGCTGACCCTTAAACAATGTGGAATTAGGGGCGCTGACCTCTGTGTGGCTAAAAAGATTTGAGTACTCCAAATCTTAACTACTAATAGCCCACTGCTGACCAGAAGCCTTACTAATAACGTAAACAGTCAATTAACACACATTTTGTATGTTGTATGGATGATATACTGTATTCTTACTATAAAGCTAAGAATACAGTAATATCATCATAAGGAAAATACATTTATAGTAGTGTATCAAAAACATCCATGTATGAATGGACCTACAAGTTCAAACTGTGTTGTTCAAGGGTCATCTATATTTGGGTTTTATTTCTCTCCTCTGTTCATCAAGGTTTGTGGCTTAATTCCTCAGTAACATGTTAACATAAATCAGAACTGTTCTTTCATTGGTGGAATGCCCCAGATATTTTGCATGTAAATAAGACCAGTGGAGATGGAGAGATTTCTTATAGGATGCCACCTCTGCATTGAAGTCTCTTCTTCCATAGCATCTGGAACAGCTCTAGTTCCAGATATACAAGCTCTAGTTCCTATAGACAAGGAGGAAAGGCACTCAGTGTCATGAAATGGAAATAATTTACTGCTCTCTCTTGACTGACATAATAGATATGAATTCCCAGAAACTTATTACCTGAAAAGATGCCTTTACTGTGAAACAGAAGTGACCTCACCTCTGTGCCCTACCTCATCACCATTACGGCCACAGCCTGTACTCATTTCCCAGGACACGCGCTGATCTGGGATGATCTCAACCATCTGATCCCTAAGAAAACTACAATTCATCCCATAATGCCACTCGAAAACAACTTCTTTTTGACTTAACTTTCCAGCATAGTGTGGTGGTAAGGAGTGTGGTGCCTTGCCCTGCTGTGATTCAGCTCCCCCTAATTCTAGGAGGAGATGACAATGCCCTGTTTGCTATTCCCTATGAACATCTTTACGTGTGTTATCTCATTTAATCAGGCCTACCTCACTGGGTTGTCATGGGAACAGAGAATGCATACACAGCCCTCGGCCTCTGGCTCTGACTGGCATATTGTAAGTACCGATAAATGTTCATTCTCTTCCCTTGACACTTAATTCTTATATTCCTTTGAGGTCACTGTAACTGCCCCCAACCAACAGATATGAAAACATGTCTAAGGCTCTAAAGACAGGAAATGGCTAAGTAAAGATTTAGGCTCAGTCTGGCTCATCGGACCCCAAAGCATGGGCAGGCCCTTTCCTCTCTTCTCAGACATCTCCTACAAAGTGCACTTTTCCTCTTGAAGTTCAGAGTCATGATACTGGGAAATGACTGTACACTCAGAAATGCTCAGAATCTGGAGAGGGAATGTAAGCCAGACAGGAGCGAAGACAATGGCAAAGCAAAAAAAAAAAAAAAAAAAAGAGAGAGAGAGAGAGAGAGGCAGATATAAGAAAAAAAGAGCAGAGAATACCACATTTCCTCCTTTCCATCCACAGGAAAGGCCACTTTGTGGTATATCATGTAGCATGTTATTTATTTAGAATCTGACAATGCCTTATACTATCTTTCTTTTTTGCTCCCATGTATTTTTGCTCTGTACTTTGCTCTCTCATATAGGTTTCTGTCCATTCCTCCTGTTCTTAGGACTACACTTAAGTGTGCTCAAATCACTATCATCCTAGCTGAATTTGAGATACTATCTGTTGAGCCATACTGGGAAATCTGACACTCATAATTATCATTCTTCCCCCATACTTTTATTTCCCTACATTCCCACAACTCCAATATACATTTAAAAAATATCTCAATAAACTCACACCAGAATTTTAAGTCCTGGTATCTCAGCCCATTCTTCTGGATCTAGTGGCTGTCAACACCTCCCCAAGTGGCCTTCCAACTTTTACATTGTTCTAGCCTGATCCCTAGTGGCAATCTCTCTTAGCCCAAATTAGCATCATAGTTTTGTTTTCTGCTTTCTTTCTCCCAGCTTTGCTTCCGTCAGTAGAAGTGAGAAGACCCTGCTGGGTTCTGAGGACTTTAAGGATATTCAGAAACAACCCTCACTTAGGGAAATAATTTCCAATGTAAAACCATAAAATGTTAAAAACAGAAGGCAGACAAGACCAAGAACATGCCTTGTATGTCCTTTAGCCCCTTGTGGAATAGAGACTCGGTGGGAAAGTTCACAGGGACTCTGGGGGCGAGGCTGCAACGGTGGGGTGAGAGCCCCACTTTCACTGTTAGAGTTTGTGATGTCTGGATACAATTCCTTAGGCTAACAGGCTAAGAAAGGCTGTGCATGACTCAAGAGTGTGACCATACTGAGGATGGCAGAGAAGAGAAACTCATGACTAAAACCATTAGGAAGCTCTTAGAAGAGTCCAGAAAAGATGTCTTATTGTCAACAATGCTTCTACCAACTCTCAAGTTCACAAAAATCCTAAAAGTCCTTTGGTTTCCAATGTCTTTCCTCTTCTATTCCACCTTTAATCAAATCAACCTTAAACTTCAGTGGCTTCTCTTGTGCTCATCATACTACCTTAGGCTTTTACAATCCTCTTCCCCTAGATCTTCTGTGAGATGAACCCAATTCCCCACATTTAATCCAGGCCGAGAAAACCTCCTGGCCTAACTTGTCTCAAGTCAATGATCACATAAATGTTTACTGAGAATTCTAAGTGTATGGCCTCCTGTTTGGTTTGGTTCTGTGAGGGATGTAAAGAGGTCCTCCAAGGATTCATCATCCTGGAGTAGAGATAAGATGGTTATGTAGACAACAGGGATGAGGGCAAGGTGAATGAGCTCCCAGTAGCTCAGAGGGGGAGAAAGTGAAGCAGTCAACACAACCTCACATTTTAGAACTGTTTCATTTGATGATAACAATCACTGACTTTTTTTGGTCCATTATTAATGTGGTGATACATGCAATTCTTACAAAAAAAATTTGGTAATTCTTCCTTCCATGTCATCAGTGACAGGAGAAATTGACCACAAAGACCTCTTCAGTTTCACACAGTGTGGGTTGATGGCACCTATCCTGTTCACACGGAGAGAACAGCTTATGAGCTTCCCGTTTACCCTTCCAACTGCTACCACCACTATATAAATGGGGAAGAGAGTGTAGCTGTTTATACTGTCTGTCATATAATGAATGCCTAAAAGTATCCTCTATGGAGAGGCCTTTCACAACTCCTTCTCAGGAGAAGCCTAATATCAGAAAGTGGTATTTCAAAGTTAATTAAAACCTTTACAAAACCAGGACTTTTCAATAAAGGAAGACGATGCCATGAGTTTCCAGCATTTCAGAGTCTAGGCAACTTGAAAAACCTAAAATGATGAGGCCTGGTTTCCTTTAAATATCAGACCCAGTCAGGAAGTTAGCCCACTAGCTTTGCTAACAGATGTCATATTAGCATTAATTGTAATGGCCCATTTTACTTATTAGGTCACTCTTGCCTATTGGCATTCCAGGCACCTTGCATAAATCCTGCAATAAAGCCAATTAAAATCTCATTAAAAGATAAAACCTAAAACTATGTCAATAAATGCTAAATACATTTTAAATACATTCATTTTGTATCACTCTTAGAAGATATAAAACGGAAAAGAACGGTGTAAATGTTGCAAAGCCTTATTGAGGACAGTGCCAATCTCAGGAGGTCAACCTGGAAAATACAATTAAATTAGTCAAATGTGCCCTGACTTGTCAAATTTCCAAGTCTGGTTTTCATCAGCACTGTATTTAAGGGATTTCCTACATTTTATATGAAACTCTGTTTCTACCTGTAATAAAGTAAGGGAGATATTTCCGAGACAAATGTGTATTGAAAAATACATACAGTGTCATGATAGGCAAGCTGAAATGTCACTTTCAAAAATTTATCCTTTTATCCGATTCATAGCACATATGTCTCACCAGAAAGCATGGAATTTGCTCTCTGAACATCTCTTATAGGAATAGGGAGTTACATTGTAAGTACGAAACTTAAAAACCTGTATGAACAGACCTAAAGGGCTGACCCATCCAGAATCTTTCAAGATTCTCACCTCTATGGGTGAAAAATTGCTTTTCTGTTACTCTCTACAGAAGTATGTAAATAAAGGCTCAGTTTCTGTTCTTTCTATAATGTCTATAATGTTTGAAGCAAGGTAAGAGGTAAGAATCTTCTAAGGAAAGTGATACCTCCTTTAACAAAGAAGAATAAACAAAGAAAATAAAAATAGATTATATTCACAACTAGATGAGTGCTCAGTAAAGAAATGTGTGCATGTGTGTGTATGGCGGGGGGAAGGGGAGACACCTTTTATTTTTAAAAGATTTATTTATTTATTTAAGAAAGCGAGAGAGCTCATGAGCAGGAGGGGCAGAAGGAAAGGGAGAGAGAATCTCAAGCAGACTCTGCACTCCACCCAGGTGCCCTGAGACACATATTTTAAAATAATACCTTTGATACATGTATCCAAAAACAAAATAATTATCATTGGGTAATGACACCTGTGATTTTCATTATACTTTTCTGTAGTCTTGATGCTTTTTGCAATAAAGACGTAGTATTTAGTATAGGGAAGGTAAGTGCTCTCTAAAAACGTATTAGTGGGTATTAGAAATATAGGGATGTAGTTGACTAAATCTATTCAATTGGTCCCAGAAAAAGAGAAAACAAAATATCCAAGTCAAATGGCTGACATTTATTTCTTAAATCAACAACATTCTCTCCTGTGGTCTAAGATGGCTCCACCATTCTTGATGTCCTGCCACCCGATCCAATATCTTTATGCAGATATTTAAGAAATATGCATGAAACTGAGAAGTGGGTTACACTGCTTTAACAATAAGCATTCATAATGCTATTTGTACTACTACCTGCAGAGAATAACACTGGATGATCTCTTTGGAAATTTTATAAATGGAACACTGTCAAATTTATAAGCAACATTTTAGACAGCAAATACGTTGCTTGGATTTTAGCAGTCTTAAACACTGCAAGCAGCTTAACCTTATCTCCCAGTGCCACTGCCTTCCTGGAGTAATTGATGCTTGGAGTCCCCAATTTCACATAAACCAGGCCACTGTGTTATTGTATACAGCAATCTGACTGCTGGCAGAGACAGGAAACTGCACTGAACCCAGATCAATAGACATGTCAACAGTAAGCTGCTTAATCTAATTCTGCCTATCTCATCTCAGGGCACAGAGTTTGCAATTTTACTGTTGGGTCCCTCTGGCAGGAAATGGTTTGGAAAGTTTAGTCTTAAGAAGTTCAAGTGATATGCTTATCCTTCAGACTCTTGAATGTTTATTCAGCAGAATAGCCATTTTAAATGTTTTATAAATGGCAGTAATGTAAACAAGGCACGCCTGACTTCCCTCACATGTGAAAATGATAATGGTGATTTCCTTGACTATGGACAAAGAGATTAACACTACAGCCAATTACACTTTAGAGGAAATTGCTTTGGTTCATATGTTCTGGGCTAATGTCTTCTTTAAACTATCCCCACCTCCAGCACTGGCATTCTTCTGAGAAAAATAAACTATTTGTTTTAAATAAATATTTGTTTCTTCTTTAGCTACATTTTGGACAAATGGCTTCCTTAATTATGAAACCTCAAATGAATATCCGCCAAAGCATCATTCTTACTTCTCAGAATAGGTGATTAGGAACTATTTCCTGCAAGAAAATCAGAGTCTGAAACCCATAGATTCTGGCTCTCCTCGAGACATCACTCCCTCAGGCAGGGTTAGATACTACCATCATCACATGGAAGATAGTGAGTGCTAAGTACTTGTACTGCCTGCAGCTCTGGCTCATATTGTCCTTGAATTATCAAAATAGGAAGGGGACCAATCATTTTCCACATTCCACTTGTACTGGTCTCAATACTTCTCTGTAAACCTTTGGAAATAACAATTTATTATCACTGTCATTCTGTTAAACAGGTGATGTGATCCCACCTTATGGAGAGGTGGATGTGATCCCACCTTATGGAGGATGGGACTAGAGAAGAAGGGAATGGAGGCTAGAGAGGAGGGAAGAGAGCATGGAGGATGTGGATGGGGGGGAGGGCATGGAGGATGAGGGAAGAGGGCATGGAGGATGGAGACAAGAGGGGCAGAGGGCATAGAGGATGAAGATGGGGAGAGGGTATGGGGGATGGAGATGAGGGGGGCAGAGGGCATGGGGGAAGTGGAGGAGGGGAGGAGGGCATGGAGGAAGTGGAGGAGGGGGAGGAGGGCATGGGGGATGGAGATGACGGGCGCAGAGGGCATAGGAGAAGTGGAGGAGGAGGAGGAAGGCAGGGAGGATGGAGATGAGGGGGGAGGGCATGGAGAATGGAGATGAGGGTGAGGAGGAGAGCATGGAGGATGGAGATGAGGGGGGCAGAGGGCATGGGGAAGTGGAGGAGGGGAAGGAGGGCATGGGGATGGAGATGAGGGGCACAGAGGGCATGGGGGAAGTGGAGGAGGGGGAGGAGGGCAGGGAGGATGGAGATGAGGGGGAAGGGCATGGGGGATGGAGATGAGGGAAGAGGGCATGGGGGAGGTGGAGGAGGGGGAGGAGGGCATGGAGGATCAGGGATGCAGAAGGAGAAAAAGGGCAGGATGGGAAAAAACAAATTTGTTCTCAGTGGCATCTGGGAATGACAGATCATAAAGATATTTTAAGATCAGGTCTTTGTTTTTGGAAATTAATTGAGGGCTCCTGTACTTAACTTAAACTAGCCCAACATTTTCTAAGGCCAGATAGTGAGGAAGCCATGCCAAATATGGGCTGAATGGGAACTCAAAGAAGTGATAAAACATTTAAGAAATTTGCAAGTGGGGGAGGGGGTAACTGGGTGACAGGCAATAAGGAGGGCATGCAATGTGATGAGCACCGGGTGTTTTATTATATGTTGGCAAATTGAAGTAAAGTAAAATAAAGAAATTTCCAATTGAAAGGGAGGAAAGTCTGATTGGAAGAAGTCAAGTCAATGCTGGTGTCAAGTAGTAAGAGCCTTAAAAAGTAATGAGTAGCAAGGTGGTGAGAGTCAGTAATGATGTACTGAGGGCCCACGGTGTGGAAGGCCTTCCGCAGGGGAGGACGGGGTAGACAAGCTACTTGCCAGCTTCTAGTCTCCAGGGGCCTTATGCCAGACCCGAAGCTAACACACAGAGCCCCTGCTCGGGGTAATGTGTGCTAGTCCACGGGTGACAAAATAAGAGTTTGCTTCACTGTTGGGGGCCTGAATTTCAGTATTTTAAGACAGACATTTATCATGTGTTACCTAACTTTTATTAATCTACAAAAGAATGGTGGCCAGCTGGGATGTTCCTGCTTTGGAAAGCCCTCAGAGTAACACCCCAAAAACAGACATTGGAAATATCAACAGCAAAAGTATTAAAAAGAAACTGTCATTGTCAGTGGAGGTGAGACCCTGAGGTGATTCTCCACTCAAGAGTACTCTAGAAGGAAAATTCATAATTCAAGTATCAAAATTTTCTTTTCATGCAGTGATTCCTGAAAACTCTGACAACAGAGAAGACAGAAACTAATGTCACCCTGTGTGTGGGGTGGGGCAGGGGAGGGGCATGCGGGGGGCACCTGGAAGGGAAGTGCTGTGCTCAGCAGAGCCAGGATTTTTATTCTGAAGCCTTTCTCAGAGTTCCTCTAGCCTTTCCTCATCCAGCTCCCATGCTGCACAGTGCATCAATGTGCCATATTAAGTAGGTGCCATTTGCGTCACAGACAATGTCAACGTGTGACTGCGCTGACAACTGTATGACAGGTAATGAAAAGAATCCTGTTTTGATAAAACGCCACAGAGAGAGGAGACTGAATCCTGAAGAAAGGGTGCCTTTTCTAGCAGGTACAAAAGTGGCTCCTGGTGGGCCTGCTGCACGGTGTACCCAGTTCGGGAGGGGAGAGCACAGAACTGGACCAGCTGACAGCCCGGGATGCTCTGGCTGTCTGCCCAAGCTCTCACCCCGCTTTGGCTCTCCCGAGCAGGTGCTCCCACCTCCACCAACCAGCACTGCAAAGGCAGTTCGAGTCCCTGCCATAGGAAATGCCAGGGGGATGGGCAAAAGGAGTAGCTGGAGACCTGGAGAAGGAGGAGGAACCCATTTTCAATGTTCACCTAAAATCAGAATCCACTGAAGGTTTAGGAATTATTAGTTCCCCTTCTCAGCTGGGTTTGCTCATTTAAAACAGGTCAAAATGAAAGGATCTAGTAACCTTTCTTCTGGATTTCTAGATAACCTCTGCCTCTCTTGTTCTCCAAGGTTAATCACACAAGGCAATCCTAGGAGGCTTATCTGCCAACTGTGGGGAGGGCAAGGCAGCAGCAAGCGACGTACAACACTTCCTGGGAAACTGAGAATCAAAATAATGACAAATCCTATTCCCGGAAATAAAATAAGAATTCTAGAAAAAAACTGGTTCCATTTATTTATGGTACATGATCTTAATTAAAGAGGAGGAAGAACCCTGAAGAAATATGCCATTAGCTCCTCACGTTAGCCGGGATCTGCGTCCCCCCTAATTATGAAACAAAGCACACCTTTATGCACCAGGTGATTTTCTGTGCCACGGTGTGGTGTAATGTACAACGGGGATTGTTTTAATAGGGCTGGTAATGAGATCTGGGTGGAAAATCTCTCTGTTAATTTAGCAGTCCTCCTGAGATGTTAGAATTCTAGTTTGCAGGTGTTTTAAAGTTCCTCGCCAAGCATGACCCCAGCCTGCCACCTAGTTTTGACATTAGGTTTTAAGTATCACCTGTAAATCTCTTCGATTTGTCCTCCTCAAAAATCACTTCTATTCTCTTCTTGCCGCCTCAGCAATGTGAGCTTCTTTTGCTTTGCCCAGTACTATCTAAAATGTTATTGAATGAATGATTCGATGCTATAATAATCCATACTTTTTGAAAGCAAGCTTCTACAGAGTTTAAGCCCTATGATCTGTCCCATCAGGGGCACCGCAACCTCAAACAGCCAGAAACAAGTCGAGCAGCTGCTGTCGCTTCTTGACCTTTTTGCTTGAGGAACACATGAGCCCCTGTAAGCACACTTAAATAAATGACTTGCAAATTAAAAGAAACATTTTTATGATTCACTGCAGTAGGTTGCTTTTTGGGATACAAGGTTAAAAGTGAACAATAAACCTTTTAAGGTTATTGAAACTAAATTATTAACGCCGTGGTGTTTCACCTTCCTTTTGTCCTCTTTATGGCATTCTCCCGGATTACTCACTGCAACTCCACTCCTACAAGTTGTAAATCAAATGAAAAATCTTTAAAGCACAAAAACAGCTGATTAAAATGTTCAACCACAGGCGAACTATGGAGATGATGGGGAGGGACACACTGCATTAAAAAAAAAAATATGAAGCTTCTGATAGCTTTTGAAGAAATATGTTGTGAAAACTGTGCACTTTCATCTCCAGAAGAGAGCAAAAGGGACAGTCCCACTTTTGAAATCCATTTGCAACCTTCAAAATAATGAGTGCTTTCTTCCACTCACATTGCACCTGGTCCCTCACACCAGAGTGCTTTTCACCTGTACGGTTTGATGCTCAAACATGAACTGCTTCAAAGGGGGGTGGTGACTGGTGGCAGAGGGTGGGGTTTCTTCACCCCCTGATTACGGATGACTGACAAAGCTCTAAGCCAGATACTGGGCTGTAACGTAACTGAGGAATGCCATGCTCCATCCTACCTACATGAGGCCTCCATCTCTCAGCTATACAATGGGTTGATGGTGGTTCTCTTCTTAGGTCACAGTTGTGAATATTATTTGCACCTCTGAGCAACACACTCAAATATTCATCAGGTAACTCATGCTTTTCACATCTTATAAAAGGACGGTTCTAAGGTTCACAAAAGTGCTTGAACTTGTTGAGTGTATTCTGATTAATGAAGCAAGTCCAGTTCTACCCGGGGCACCAGCACATTACATCTGGGAGTCCCCAAGGAAGCTCTGCAAACGGAGGGATGGAGAAGAGTGGAAGCTGGGCCAGACCTCAGGGAGGGGGGTGCAGATGGCATGGCCCCACGGTCCGACTGGAGGGGGTTTCAGGAGCAGTACAGTTCCTAATATCTCCCCTCCCAGAAATGCTCTGTGAAATATCCACCATGAGCAGGGCCAGGCCCCAGACTGTGCATCCTGGGCAGAGAGGTATGCTGTTGCGGTCCTGTAGTCCTTCCTAATTTATCGGCATTTGTACCGTGTAAGTGGGGTCTGATGGGACCAAAGAGTATGTGAGGGGTGGAGGTCCTGCCCTGTGCATGTGCTGCGTAGTTGCCACTCCCCGCCCCCCCCCCGCCCCCGTGAGCGCGCGCTGTCCTTGGTGGCTCCAGGGCACAGGGTCCCAGGAGACTCTCCGTGTGGGGAGTTGAACAGGGGTGCCACCCCCCGAGAGGCTGCTCTTCCCATTCAAACCAGAACTTGCTTTGGATGCAGAAGGCGGGCGGTGGTGTTTCGAGAAACACGTAAGACCAAGAGCCCTATATTCTCCTTTCCTACTTGCGTTAATTAACGTAATTAGCCAAACACACTATAAAGAATGGCACAGAAGGGAAGGGAGAGATGGAGCGCCCCACAGATCCTTGCACGCCTTCCTTCCTCATCAGAAAGTCAACAGTAGAGAGTGTGAGTTGACTGTAGGCTTATCAAGAGGAGAGGGAGCAACAGTTGAGTTGCTTTTGTGCAGCATTTCCCCACTTGGTTGACAGTGCAATATGTATGTGTGTATGGGCTGTGAAACATGAATTATGTCATTTCAGAGACTCCACATGCAAGGGAAATGCTCTTGTATTTGTATTTAAAACTGGCATTGATCCCAACAGTGAGAATGTGCTTAGCACTACTGAGCTTAAAAATGGTTAAGATGGAGCAGCCTGGGTGGCTCAGCGATTTAGCGCCGCCTCCAGCCCAGGGCATGATCCTGGAGACCCGGGATCGAGTCCCACGTCAGGCTCCCTGCATGGAGCCTGCTTCTCCCTCTGCCTGTGTCTCTGCCCCTCTGTCTCTCTCTCAGTCTCTCTCTCTCTCTCTCTTCGTGAAAAAATAAATAAAATCTTTAAAAAAATGGTTAAGATGGCAAATTTTAGGTTACACGGTTTTTCATCATGACAAAAAGAATGGCATGACAATGCTATCAAGATGAATGGTAAAGTCCACGCTAATAATTTAAAACGTCAATGTTTCTTTACTTAGAACAACATTCAATAGCAAATTAAAAACATCATGACAAGCCGGAAAAGAAACTATAAAAGACAGGAACCAAGCTTTCTATTTTTGTATCTGTAGTGGCACAGTTTTCTGGCATTTTAAACAAAGGACCCGAGTTTTCATTTTGCACTGGGCATCCCGGAGTGTGTAGCTCACACTGACCATGAGCCAGTGATCTGAGTGAAGGTCTTTGTCCTTGGCATGACCTAGGAAGACTGAGGCTTGCCCAGGAAGGGCTGGGAGCTGCACTTCTTCACGAAAGCTGCAGAAATCAAAGCACCGGCCCCTCCTCCTCGGGACTGACAGCATTAGGCTCCAACAGGGGAGTCACCATAAAGATTTGGAACCCTCTATCTGCTCTACTGCTCTGGCAACAAATGTGAGAACAGAAGCAATAGTCACAGCAGCAGCTTTCTGGCATCACCAGGATATAACACATTGAGAGAGGGAGAGATCCATCTGGTGGTTGTGAAGGGAGAGAGTTGCTTCTTACCTTCCTGAAGGCACTCCCTGGTCTACAAGTATCTGCTGGGTCCAGAGGGCCTTGCCAGAGGCCCAGGATGGACCAGCATTTGAGCTCTGGGAACAGAAGCCACCAGCAGTACCCTTCCCTAACTTATCTATCCCCTTAGAGAGAGCTGCTCTGCTTGGGTAGCTGTTCAGAGTCCGCTGCCTCAGTCTACTGCTTTGGTGTCTCAGCTGCACCGCTCCTTCTGGACTCCCAGTCATACAGGAGGAATCCAAGAAAGGGAAACAAGGCAGCCAAGCCAAGTGTGTGCTACCCTGGACAGCGCTCACTCAGCCTGCGCCCCACTCCCTTTCCCCGCAGGCCCCTCAGGCTCTCCTCTCCCCCATCTGACTGACAGCCCTCTGCTGTTTGGCTGCTGAGAGCCTTTCTGGAGGTCTACCATGTGCCTGGAATTACTGACCTTTATCTAAATCATCTCACTGGGAACTCCCAACCATCCCCTGTGGTGTATATTATAGGTCCCCTATTTTATTTTATTTATTTTATTTTATTTTATTTTATTTTATTTTATTTTATTTTACTTTATTTTATTATTTTATTTATTTATTTATTTTAAAAGATATTTTATTTATTTATTTATTTATTTATTTGTTTGTTTGTTTATTCATGAGAGACACACAGAGAGAGGCAGTCATAGGCAGAGGGAGAAGCAAGCTTCCTGTGGAGAGCCCGATGCAGGACTCGATCCCATGACTGCGATATCACACCCTAAGCCAAAGGCAGACACTCAACCACTGAGCCACCCAGGTGTCCCTAGGTCCCCTATTTTAGATGAGAAGCAAGTTCCCAGAGATTGAGTAGAGCATGTGATGTCAAAGAGAAGCAAGGAGCAGAGAAGCAAATGCCCTATCTGCAGACCATGTTCCCATCACATCATGGTGCTCCTGGGTCATGAGGAAACCAGGCTCATTCGCAGTACAGAACATTATGAGACAACTGGCCTGGACTCTGCACAAGCGGCACTGTCAAAAGACATAACAAGGACATGGGGAGAGAAAGAACTTTCTAGATGAGAAGAAACTGAAAAAGAGATTGCAATGATATGCAGAAAACTTAATTGGATCTTGGATCAAAACAAACTATACCAATTGGGGGAACTTGAATATGGATTATGTATTCGATACTATTGAATCGATATTAATTTATTGAGGGTTAGTTTTGAAAAACGTACTAGAGGACAAAGAGCAATTTTAGATGTCTTAAGGGAGAAACGTGAATGGAATGGGAGACACATCTGACCATATCTGTGATGTGATTTCTCTAACAAGAAATATAAAGCACAGAATGCTATGGAGGGATCAAACAGGCTTAGCATGATTAGGTACAAGTCAGCACAGAAGTAGTTAAAAACATTAATGATGACAGCCATTCATTACCCTATTACACACTATTAGATCTACACACCTTATGTTCTTTAGTTAGCCTCCATAACTTCCCTGGGACAGATGTGAACCCCATTTTCACAAAAGAGAAAACAGACTCAGAGATATCATGTAACATGCTCAATGACACACAGCCCAAGATTCCAGCCCAGGTCTCCGTGGCTTCAAATCCCAGCCTAATCATTAGTCTAAACTGCGTATTTTAAAGTAGATGAAAGGTGAGGAAACAGCGGTGGATATTAAAAAACCTGTTCTGAAACCTTAAGAATATACTTGATCCCTACAGTTTCATACGATCAAATCTGTGAGTGGGTCAGCCTCATGAGGGAGAAGTCTCATTCTGAGAGCCTTTGCCAAATCCTGGGATCATTACTGCCCTTATATTCCTGTCTCGAAAAAACAAACCTTAAGAGATTGACTTAAAAGCTTTCCATAAGACATAGTTAAGAAGATCAATATCCAAATACATTGCTCACTGAATCCTGCTTAAGTTGAAATATGGTAAGATTATTTCTTGGCTGGATTTGGGAAAATCTCACAAGATTTTGCAGAGGCACAGGGGAATTGGAGCAATATTATCAGTATTTCTTCTTTCATCAATGTTTTAAACATATTGAAACCCCCCTTGGGGGAAGGGCCATTCGTGTGTGCTTGTGTGTGTGTGTGTGTGTGTGTGTGTGTGTGTATCTTTGTGTATCTTCCACAGGACACAGGGCACAGAGCTTAATACATACTAAATCCTCAATAAATATCTGTGGAGAAAGTAAACTAGAATCTCTCTCATCTGATTATAAAGAAATACAAACAACCTTTTATTGCAGAAAATTTAGACTAAATCCTGAGGCACCAGTTATATTATTTCACCTTATGCGTAGGAAACCCATGCTGCAGGTGCCCCAGCAGGAAGTACACAGGACACGGGGATGGAAAAGGGTGCATCTCTGCAATCCATAGGACAACAAAGCCCTCAGCAGAGCAGAGCCCAGAGCGACTGCAAGTAAATAATAGAGATGGGACCAGTTGCTTGTCTGCTGTCAGCTGAGGGTTTCCAGGTTTTCTTAGATATGCTATTTCATTAGGGCTGTAGCAGTTATCCATCACCCTGTTCAAGTCCCATCAAATCACTGTCCCTTTTCATATGTCTATCTCCAAAAGCTACAAGGCAACTCTGCCGAAATCTGGGTACTGTCAGCTAAAATGATTTATTCCTTTTCCTGAACAAGCTGGTTCCCTGGACTATTTTCATGGTTGTTGTTGTTTCAAATGCTAGCGGGCTTTAAGTTTTGAAAGACACATACACATACACATACACACACACACACACACACACACACACACACACACACAAGGAGGGAGGGAAGGAGAGGGAGATTTTCAAGGTTCACAGAGGTAGATATTTAATTAAATTCAATTAAAAATATTTCAAGTTCTATGTTTCAAGCACAGAGGAAAGAGAGATAAAGAGCCTCATATTCTGGTGAAGGAGACAGAAACAAATCCTGACAATACAGGGTTCTACATTCAACACTAGACAAATGTACAAAGAGATAGGGAAGGAACAAGTTCTATCAGAGTAGAGAAGAGAGGACATGGAAAACATCACAAAAAGACTTAAATATCCGAGACGGGCTCCATAGGATTAATGGAATTTTGTCATGCAGACTCTTGTCTATTTTGACTTAATTATTAGCTAGGATATCCACAGGTACACGAGATGACTTCAGCTCCTTACTCCTCAGACCATACGCAAAAGTCATCTCAAAATGGACCAGACTTGAATGTAAGAGCTAAAACTGAAACTTCTGGAAGGAAACATAAGAAGAAATTTTTATGGCTTTGGGTGGGGGTAGGAAGTCTTAGATATGACACCATATACATAATCCCATAAAGAAAAACTGATAAATTGGATTCATCAAAATTAAGGACTTTTGCATTCAGAAAACATCATTAAGGAAACTGACAAGTGTCCATCAATGGATGAATGGTAAAGAAAATTTACATATACATATACACATACACACACACACACAATTAAATTTTAAAAATTCAGTCATTTGGGCAGCCCAGGTGGCTCAGCGTGATCCTTGGAGACCCTGGATTGAGTCCCACATCAGGCTCTCTGCATGGTACCCACTTCTCCCTCTGCCTGTGTCTCTGCCTCTCTGTGTGTGTGTGTCTCTATGAGTAAATAAATAAATAAATCTCAAATAAATAAATAAATAAATAAATAAATAAATATTCAATCATTTTAAAAAAAGGAAATCCTGACATTTGTGACTGCATGGATGGCTCCTGAAGGCATTATGCTAAGTAAAATAAGTCAGACAAAGAAAGATAAGTGTCATATGATCTGCCATTTATGTGGAATCTAAAAACAAGCAAACAAAAACCTGAACTCATAGATATAGTGAACAAATTGGTGGTTGCCAGGCGTTGGGGGTGGCAGGTAGGCAACATGAGTGAAGGTGGTCAAAGAGTACAAACTTCCAAATATGAATAAGTCATGGAGATATAATGTACAGCCCACTGAAATTTGCTAAAAGAGTTGATCTTTGAAATTCTTATCACAAGAAAAAAAATTATAACTGTGTGAGGTGATGGATATTAGTAGACATGTGGGGATCATTTTGCAATATATACACACATAAAATTGTTACATTGTACATCTGAAACTAATATAATGTTATGTCAGTTATATCCCAAATTTTTAAAAGATGTTAATTGTAGACCATATGGTAGATATTTGGGTATTTAAAAAAAATTTGAGCCTTTTCACGAAGATGGCTTCGAAGGCGAAGAAGGAAGCTCCTGTCCCTTTCAAAGCCAAAGCCAAAGCAAAGGCTTTGAAAGCTAAGAAAGCGGTGCTGAAAGGCGTGCACAGTCACACACAAAAAAAGATCCCCATGTCACCTACATTCTGATGACCCAAGACCCTGCATCTCTGAAGGCAGCCCAAATATCCTCGAAAGAGCACCCTCAGGAGAAACAAGCTTGATCACTATGCCATCATCAAGTTCCGCCTAACTACTGAGTCAGCTATGAAGAAAATAGAAGACAACAACACACTTGTGTTCATTGTGGATGTCAAGGCCAATAAGCACCAGATCAAACAGGCTGTGAAGAAGCTCTATGACATCGATGTGGCCAAGGTCAACACCTTGATCAGGCCTGATGGAGAGAAGAAAGCATATGTTCGACTGGCTCCTGACTATGATGCTTTGGATGTTGCCAACAAAACTGGATCATCTAAAATGAGTCCAACTGGCTATAAATCTAAATATAAATTTTTTCACCATAAAAGAAAAAAAATTGACAAGCCACAGAATGGGAAAACCATTGATAAGTCACATCCCTATTAAATGATTTATATCAAGAATACATAAAGGACTCTTAATTACTTGATAATAAGAAGCCAAATCAACCAAACTTATTAAATCAAAGTAAAAAAAATATGAATAGTTTACAAAAGAAAAAGCATACAAATGGTTAATAAGCAAAGATGTTCAACATCATTAGTCATTAGGAAAATGCAAATAATTAAAATCATAAGATACTACTTCATACCCATTAGGATGGCTAGAATAAAAAAAACAGATAGTAATAAGTGTTGACAAGGATATGAATAAATTGCGACTCTCCTCTACTGGTACTGGGAACGTGAAATGGTACCATCACTTTGAAAACCAGTATGGTAGTTTCTTTTTTTCTTAAGATTTTAGTTATTTATTTGAGAGAAAGAGAGATGGCGAGAGCAAGCATGAGCAGGGGAGAGAGGGAGAAGTAGGCTCCCCATTTAGCATGGAGCCTGAAGTAGGGCTCAATCCCAGGACCCCAGGTTCATGACCTGTCGCAAAGACAGACACACTTAACCAACTGAGCTGCCCAGGAGCCCCTGAAAACTGGTGTGGTAGTTTCTTAACAAGTTAAACATAAACTCACTACCCAACCCAACAGTCCCACTCCTGAGTATGAAAAACATTTATAGAAAAGTTCATAACAGCATTATTCATAACAGCCTCACACTGGAAAGATCCAAATACCTATCTGCTGGTGCGTGAAGAAACAAAATATGATGATCTATCCATACAGTGAACTATTACAGAGAAATAAAAGAGGAACTAGTGATATATGGTACACTATAGATGAACCTAAAAACATTGTGCTAATTTAAAGAAACCAAATGCAAAATATATGTTTATTTTATGGTTCTACTTACATGAAATTTGAAATGTCTAGGAAAAACAAATTTAAAAAGATAGAAAGCAGTTAAGTGTTTTCTGGGGTTGGGGTGAGGATAGGGATTAACTTCTGACAGACACAGGGGATTTCTGGGGATGATAGGAATGTTCTAAAACTGGATTAGAGTTATGGCTGCACAACTCTATAAATTTACTAAATATAACTAAATTATACACTTAAAACAAGTGAATTTTATGGGGTGTAAGTTATCCCTCAGTAAAACTGTTAAAAATACTGGTTAGGATGAAAATCGGAGGAAAAGACAAATATTTTTTAGGGAGCATAACAGCTGAATAGTCAGGTATGTGACAAACATTTTTAAGCAGACAAAAAAGAAAGACTGAATGACTATCATACCCGATTCATGCTGATAAATACTCTCCATCATGTGAAACTCTTTTCACTTTTTTCTTTGTTATCCACATGGACTTTTGTGGCTAGAAGGTAAATCTGGGATGTTTTTTAATTCTCTCTTCTTTCTGCTTTTCATTTCTATATTCACCTAACCCTACCTGTGACTGCTTATTCTTCCTTTTATATCTGAATACCCAAGTCCCCTGGTCTCTGTTTCTCTTGAACCAGATAAGATGAAGGGGTCTACCAGCCGTGTTTCCTAACCATCTTCTTCAGCCTCAAAACCTCCAGACCCCTGTGCCTCCTGGTCTAATGCCTCACCCCCTAAAAACAGCTACTTCATTCCTGATGAGTGGACACCCCATACACAGCCTTAGGCCTCTTTCTATGTGGGATGCCTCCCCTTCCGGCTGGAGCACTTATGTCTGTTCCTCCAAATGCAGCTTCACACTCTTCTTAAACACATCCCACAACTAAACCTCTTTAATGGTACTGTTTTGCTCTTATTCGTGTCCCTTTGTTGACCTTTAGTTGGGGGGTATGTGTGTACCTGTGCATGTGCATGTGTGTCTGCAGCCAGATTAAAACCTCTAGATCATGCACCATGTCCTGTCCCACATTTCTTAGACTTTTAACACACCCAACCCATCTTTGTATTGTTTTTGTCGTTGGGCAATAAACAAGCAACCACAAGTAGGAAGGAATGAGATGCTGATAGAACAAAGAAACATTTCTTTCATTTTAAATGTTGTATCCAATTTGCCCGTTTGAACACCTTTGGTTACCTACAAAAAGTTGACACGGGAACTCCTCATCCACTGTCTTTATGTATCATGTGGCTCTCATATTAATTCCTACTCGCATCTGGGCAGTTTGAAAAGACCATACCTTCAGTTCATATTTATGCATTTGGCCAGATCTCGGGTGAGACAGAAAACTCAAATGTATTAATGTGAAATATGAATAACCTTTCTTTGCCTGGCTCTGGGTAGGCCTGAGCTGAGGAAACAACTTGGCCTTTGGGCTCTATTTAATATATTGAGCAACCACAAATCAAAGACTGCTACCAATAAGGAAACACACACAATCGAACATAAACCAACACAGCCACAGAAACCAGGAAACCTGTCTGTCTCCGGAACAGAGAGAAGGGTAGGAGGCACAATCCAGGCCAGACCATAACACTGGCTGGTGCCAGAAATGCTACATACCAGTTCCATCTTGCCCTCTGTCTCCACCCCAGATTTGCTCTATGTATTGAGACTGATTTCTTTATTATACATGGTGGTAAAGCTGAGCCTACTGTTTCTGTTTGTCAAAGAAACAGAACACAGCCAGTATCAAGGTGTTTACTTAGGAAAGAAAAGATTGGAAGCTTTTCCCTGTCTAGAAGCTCCCTCTGGACACTTGAATATAGACCTGGAACATCTGATTCTCCTTTAAATTATGCTTCTTTTGGTCAATTTTATATCAGAGATGTCTTGACCTATTTTGGCCTTTTACTTTTCAATGCAAACCAGCCATCTGGAAAGAAGAACCCTTTTCTTCTATTCTCCTTAAACTGACAAGTTTAGAAAGCAGAGGGGAAAATGCACAAGCAATAATTTAAAAACAAACCAACAAACATGTCCACCAATTTTTCTAAGATTGCTCTTCATTCTTAGGTTACTCTAGCCATATCCAAAAGGAGACACTCATCCTAGCCGTGAAAATCTGCCAAAGTTTGCCAGACTAGATGTAGAAATTCACATATATACACAAACACACACACGTAACAACATTTTTGAAGTGAAATTATATTTCCTCTTCTAGGAAAAATATATATACTGCATGAGATTTTTTTTCCTTTTATTTGATGACATATGCTTTAGTGTTATGATGCTAAAAGATGGGGAAAAAAACTTATTCAGAAACCGTTTGTTATGAAGAATCAACTTTTGGTTGCTGAACTTTATTAATTCCAGAAGTCATTCTACCTGGAAATGTATTAGTTACCTCTGAAGGTCATAAAATTTCAATCAATTTTAGAATGTCAGTGCTGTCTGTGGCATATTACAGAACTCAACATTCAAAGTGGCAGTTGTGGCTTAAAGATGATCATCTTTCAGGTCCATCACTGACTTACACAATTTTCACAGGGCAGAGATGCACAGAAAACTTGTCTGTATCAAACGCCTCTTCTGGAAAGTCTCCACCACTCTCCCTAAACAGACTCCCATTGTTCTCTGACATGGACAGACTTTGCCTTAAATCTTCATCTTTTTGTTGAGGCTCTCTTGCTTGTTAATGCCCTGACCTTGGCATCTGTGCTCAAATGACAGCTAATGTGATCTGCTCCAACAATGCTGACTATTGGCAAGGAAGAGAAGCATGCTCAGTGATGTCATTGAACTCATTAGGGATATATTTGACATTTTGGCCCAAGAGAACATACTTATTAAACACAACCTTAGCGAACAGCAGTGTGGTCTGTTGATAAGTCAAGCAAAACAATGCCTGTTTTGTCTTGCTATAAAAATAGCACTTTGACCAAGAAATAGGATTTCTGCTCTTGTCTCTCTAATTATGGTAGCAAAGCAAACTGAAAGATAACTTACGTATGGAGAGACAATAATTTGAAATTCTCAGTGTGATGTTAGACATTTTACAGAATCTAATGAAGGTCCCAATATTAATCAATCATTTAGCAAAGGATCCCTTTTCCAATCCTGGCCCAAGAGCAGAGGCAGATGTTACTGTTGCTGAGACAATATTACTTGAGAAAACATACATATACAAAGCAAAATCTAAATTATGATTTTAATCTAGATGGCATATTTGCAGACTGATAAATGTTGGCTTCCAGCTACTTCAATCAACTATAGTTTTATCACCCTATCTATTCAGTGAAAATGGCTTGACCTGGACATGACAGCCAGGGAGGGCAGCTGGAAAAGGTTACAGTAATACTGCTGAGCTTTGGCATCGAAGAGGAGTCCCATGAGGCTTAGGAAACCACCTGAAATGCAGCACTATGGGCCTCGCTTTCTGGCACTTAGGAAAGGCAAGCCTTTCATTAGATCCTAAATGAGCAAACATTTCCTGAGACTTTTTTTTTTTTTTTCAAACAAGATTACTTTTAGACATGTGAGTGGAGTATCCTCATTTACTGAGCAGTATGCCTGGAGGAAACTGGTCAGAAAATTATTGAGTAATGGATGCTGGGCCATATAAACAGCTACTTTGTCCTCAAATTATAATGTAGGGAAAGCAACGTGGAAGAGTTGTTGGATCTCTGTCTTATGGCAAGTATAAAGGAGCTCTCTTTGAACTCAAATATATTAGCGTCAGGTACGAATAAGCATTTTTTGCCCAGGTCTGCTTTGGGCCCTGAGCTGAGGAAATGATTTGGCCTTCCATCCCCTCAGGAGACAAGAACACATCTGCCTTTTGTAGACTCTTCCATCTTCCACCCCATCAGGCATGTAGCCAAATGTCTTTCTGTGGCTAAATCCACAGTCATTACTCTGTCCACATCTTACTCTACTTTCCAAGCACCATTGCAAACAACTGACGTTGCCTCCTTCCTGTCTTGGTTTCTCCACCACCATACTCTCTCAACTTCTCGTCTGGTATTCTTTCTATCCCTTGTCAGTTCCCGTTGCTCTCTCCCACTCCTGCACTGATCTTTCAACCCTGGAGATTCCCCAGGGCTCAGAGCTACCCCTTCTTTCTCTTTATCCTCTCCCTAGTACCACCCATTTCCATGGTTTTAAATATCATCTGAAAGTTGATGGTTCCCACATTGTGTCTCCTCTGACCACCATGCTCACATATCCGATGGTTTACTTGACATCCCACACTTAACATGTTCTAAATTCAACACTTGTATTTCTCCCCACCCTGCCCCTCTTCATCTCCCTATCTTAAAGAAGAGGTGCCATCATACACTCAGTTGTTCAGTCAGAAGCTTGGGAGTAATCTTGACTTTCTACTCAGTGAAACCAATCTACAACAGTAGATCCTATTGGTTCCAGCTCCAAAATCTCTCTCAAATCCATTCATTTGCCATCCTACCATCTATTCCAAGCTATTTGTTTCATCTCCAGACCAGCGTAATAAGCTTTCCTGTGCCTGCTGCTGCCCATGGTGTCCAGGTATTAATCCACTGTCTCTGCTCCAAAGCCACCTTTTTTATCCTCTACTCTGTGTTTTAAGAGCTGCTTTCTGCATCTATTATATCTCCAGATACTTCCATCATCCTTTTTCCTCTTCCAACTTCTGTGTAACCAAACCCCTTAACAAAATCCCACTTTCCTGAAATACCTAATATAGTTTCTGTTTTCCTGGATGACATACCCACCTTATTATCCATTTTCCACAGCGCATAATTTTAAAATTATAAGTCACACTATACTTACAAGCTCAAAAATACTATAATGGCTCCCTGATAGCACCTTGACTAAAACTCATTTTGTAAGCTTTGCCTTGGTAGGTTTGACTTCCACATACTGCTGATTTCGTCCCATACCACACTAGCTTCCTTCCAGTTTCTGGAATAGGCTGAACTTTTCCCTGCCTTTCACTTGGTTCATGTAGCTCCTGCTTGAGCTGTTCTTTCTTCATGTCTGATTTCCTTGTGCCTTTCAGTATTCAGCCCAAATGGCATATTATCAAAGAACTACCTTTCCTCCTGAAGTATTTTAGCACACCAATTAAGTCCCTATCATGATCTATAATTAAATATGTATTCTTTTTTTTTTTTTTTCAGTTAACTCCAATCACCATGGCATAAAAGGCAGGCACTACGTTGAATTCACCAGTGTGTACCCAGAACCATAACCTCAATATATAATTGTTCAATGAATGATGCATGAATGAAAAAGTAAATGAAAGACTACCATTCCTACTATATTTCTGTAAATGAATGACTTCCAAATACCACAAATAATCAACAATCAGAAATATCTCTATTTCTTACAAGGGATGATTTGTAAGGCAAATTAATAACATATATACACTTCAGGGAGAAAACCACTTAAAACATACTGGTCCATGGTGGATTCTTTAGAAACATTGCTTTATTTACTCACTGATGGACTATTTGTAAATTTTTCTTATCTATTTACCAAAGCAATTTCTCAAAGGAAACTCTATGAATCTGAAAGCAATCAAATTACTATTAATTTTTTTAAGATTCTATAATTTAAACCAGTGATTTAGCTTAGTGTTCTTCCCACTTAATGTGAATTTAGTGAGTTTTCCTGCATTTTCTGCATTTTTTAAAAAAAGATTATTATGTTACAGAAATATAAAAATTCTTTTAATTCCCTTGATTGGAATATCACAAGTTTTCCTAATAATATCAAGTCTATTGTTTAGTGCGACAGGGACGAAGCAGAGAAGAGAGCCGCAAAATCAGCCCAATGCTGTGCTAAGCATGAAGATGACTTGGGTCAGCTTACTTTGTTCACATATGTTCTCGGGCTGGGAATCATCTCAAGGGCTAGGAAGATTCCAGGCATTCTTCCAGAGTCTCCCACTTTGACTTCTGGTATAACCTCATTCAAACTATTTGCCTTTGTCATGTTCTCTGCTACACATGGATATTTTTGTGATGGATATTTACATATTGTATGTTTACATAATATTATTTACAACTGGTCACTATTCGTAGATAATTTGCTTTTTTCCAGTTCATCTATATGTTTATAATGCCACATTAAGTACCACTGCTGTTTAGTTACTGAGTTCTAATGATTGACATAAACAAACAAATACGTGTGTGTGAATGTGACTGGCATGAAATCAGATCTTGCTGAATTCTGACTAATGATATTCACTTGTGATCTTATTGGTCTATATCTGAATCAGTGATGCATATTTACAAGAGTGAAGGTTACAATCACTGCTTTTGCATTTGCATGTCTTGGATATTTTACATAGTATTAAATGATTTTGATTTGTTCTAAGAAAATGTCTGACAATATCCACTTGAATGCCTTTTCCAGCTGAAATGCTTCCAAACACAATATTTCCCCTCAAAGTATTCAACCATGTAAGAACATTCATACACTTTTACAGGTGTTTATATTAATGGAGACAGAAGATACCAAGAAAATCCTGCACAATTGAAGGTTGCTAGTAGGGCAACGTCTGTTCCATAGTTGGTGAAATAGTTAACGCTAGAATCAGCATTAGGAGATAATCTCGGAGATTATGCCCACTCCAACCATCTACTGAAGTACAAGGCCAGTTTTAGGGTGTGTGATGGCCATCGTAGGAATAATCTATGGTTTATGATCTGGGAAACAGGGTGAGACAACAGAGGACTGGAAAGTTAATGATCAAGTTCCACAATCTAACAGCCTATGGTCGAGTGACATGATATTAATCAAAGAAAACTATATCAAGTAATAGATACTATATTTGTTTTAGCACTCACTTTGACTCCCAACCCCCTAACCTGTCTTTAGTTTCCAGGACTGCCTGCTCAGTATAGTTTTAATATCACTTTTACTAGAGTTTTCTCTCAATTATAATAAAGAACTGGTAATTTATTTAACTGTGTCAAATAAAGACAAAATAATGACGTTTCCTATAACAAGTATATGATAATTAAAAGCTTAACTATAAAAAAAAATATTCTCTCATCTCTAGTAAAGTAGAAGACTTTCTGTTGTGGTAGTGTTTTTGTTGTTGTTGTTGTTTAGTATTATGCAAAAATTGTCTTGAGCCCTGACTGTCTTGTAACACTAACTCACAGGAAAAAATGGCTCTAGACTCATGGTGATGCTCAAAGCCTAAAGCTATCAACAAATGCCAAAATTTCTGAACCAAGATAAAATATTCAAAAGTTTTTGTGGGATTCAAGAAGGAATAATGTGGGATAGATCTTCACAATTTTCTTAGCACCAATCAAGTCTACTCTCCAACAAGTCTGAATGATTTCCATTATGCAAACATGTTATTGGCACATGTCTGCAGCTCCTTTCAGCAACGGGGTTATAGGGGTGGGCTGAGGATTATGATTCTTTTTTTTTTTTTTTTTTTTTAAGAATTATCCTTTATTTAATTTTTTTTAATTTTTATTTATTTACGATAGTCAGAGAGAGAGAGAGAGAGAGAGAGAGGCAGAGACACAGGCAGAGGGAGAAGCAGGCTCCATGCACCGGGAGCCCAATGTGGGATTCGATCCTGGGTCTCCAGGATCGCGCCCTGAGCCAAGGGCAGGCGCCAAACCGCTGCGCCACCCAGGGATCCCGAGGATTATGATTCTTAAAGCATTTGGAAACTTTAACAATAATTTAGCTCCTGAAAACCAGTATTCCTAATATTTATCATAATTGATGTTAAAATAACATAGAATTAGATGCTCTATGGAAAGAATCTTTAAATTCCTACTAAGAACAGAGAAACTGTAGCTGACAGATGCTGAGGTCAAGCCACGCAGCCTTTTACAGCTAATACAAAACCTATTACAGCACTCAGTACACAGTGTTGGTTGTCAGAACGAGCATGTGTCTTTAAACTCTTAACCACAGATTAGAGGCTTGCTTCCTGAGGGTTTTTAGTTTCTTTTAAACAGATGGTCCAAAGTGAGGATGAAGGAAGCTGTTTTGATCCATTGTGTAGGTACAGAATGTTATCTTTGTTTTGTTTAAGCATTACACTACCTAGAGTTAAATAATTGGGTGACAATTCTTGGCTTTACTTTGAAGCTAGAGCACGTGGGAACAAAAGTGATAATTTTCCTTAGCATATTTGCATAAATGTTTACTCTCCTGAAAATATGAATGTAAATACAACATCCTTAGTCCTTACATAGTTATTTAAGGGATGGGCGTACTTCTATACACAGTTTATTTATATATATATTTTAAGCAACTGTAATCATCTTTTGTAGAAAGAAGGAAAGCTGCTTTTGCAAAATTTAAAGATAGGAGGCCATCGCCTTATTGAAGTTTCCATACAAGATTTCAAACAAACAGCTTTCGAAAGGTAAAAAGTAAATCTTCCTGATACATCTTTTGATTTTACAAACTATGAACACATGCATGTGAATTTAATTCTGAAATTTTGGTACTTATGAGCATTTGTATATGAACTATTCAGATATACATTATAATCTGAAATTACATTGCTAAAAATAATAAGGCTCAAAGTAGTACTTCTCCATGAACGTAGGATTAGGAATAAAGAACGCTGTCTTTCTAAGCTTAGCATTTGAATGCATTATTTTATATGCCTCTCCTGGCTTGGCTTCACACTGGTAAATGGTGTTTCATCAGCCCAAATGATTGGGAAGATGGTTCATGAATTTAGTTTATGAATACTGACACATTTCAACCCACAAATAGGGATGTAACACTGCATCAAGATGGCCTAAAAGGGGAAAAAGAATGCAGCAGCCAGTGGGAAAATCTAGATGAACTGAACAAAGGCACTTAATTTAATAATGAAAACCACTTCAACGTACAACGTACTTACTATACCTCTAGCCATTCAGTTATTAAAATAAATGCATATTCAGATGTTTCCCAACGATTCTTTCTTTCTCTTTCAGATTCAAAAGAACGCCTCTCTAATCCAATACAATTCTTTTCACTCTGCATTTCAGCAGCTGTCTTTCCTGATTTCTAATCAAAGCTGATGATAACTGGCTTTGGCAACAGACTGTAGTATCCCAAATGAGTAATTAAGGCTATAAATGTGCTCACTTCTTCCTCAAAACACAGGGTGGATTTCATAGCCTAAGAGAGTCAGGCTCTAGAAGACTCTCCTGGTTTTTAAATCTGGTCAGGATCTTTAGTGCATTAATAAAGGAAGGGCTGAGGTTTTCTGTTAGCATTTTTCAATAGCCAGTTCCACTTAGACAATACAAGTGTCAGCTGGGTGAACAAGCTCGCTCAGTCTCCAATATCTCCCACATATGGGCCCGGGACGAAGAAGCTGGCAGCCAAAAATAGCGTTCTACTAAGAAAGAGAAATATGGGGGGTGGGGGGAAGAGGATATTGCATTTTAAAGAAAAACAGAAGAGAATATTTGCAAAATCAGAGAAAATGCTTAAACTATGAGGGGCAGAAAACTTTAAATCTCTGAGAAACTGTGGTCAAGGGAGGAGACTTCCACTCTGAAATGGACTCTACCTTGAATGTATATATTCCCTTCTAACCTACCTCCTCCCCGATAAGAAAGATGAATTCAGAAAATGGAGAAAAAAGTAACAGACACACTGTGTCAACATAAAGCCTAAACAGCATTTTCTTTCCACCTCTTAAGAACTGCATGATACCGTCGCGAATAAGTGCAGGTTTTTCATATATTTGATTCAGAACAGAAACTTCGACATATTTTAAAAGGGAAGTAGACTTTCATTAGAAATAGAGATGGGTATTTTTTTTAATCCAAAAAACAAAAACACTTCCACATTTCTAAATGTGTTTACTTACATGCTTAACTGAATGAAAAAAAAAAGACTCAAAATAAGAGAAGTTTATTTTAAATTAAATTGAACAACTTTTATTTTCGGTTACATGCCCTCTTAAAGTATATTGGTGAACTAACAACTCAACTCCAAGAACAATTTCTTTAGTCTCATACCACCCTGAGGCTAGCAGCCCAATGAGCCCTGAAAGGGGATAAAAAATGAGAATCTAGAAGAGCAAGGCTAGCCACAACGGAGGGGCACTCCGCTCCCGGGTTTCTTTCTGAAACAGCCAAGTGGAACGTCCGTCAACTTTTACCAGAAGGTCAGATCGAAGAGGTGGCAGAGGCCAAGGATGAGACACACGAAGGCAAACAGAACCAACTTTTACTTTCAGGTGGAAACTCCTGAAGCAACCTCTTCTCAAAAACCAAAGTGTTACTCATTTGCGAGTTGCTTTAACTAGAAACGCCCTAATATCTCCTGATAATATTATTTGAAAATAGAGAAAATGTGGAATTTTAGACTTCAAACATGTTTTGTTGATAGAATACAATGACACATTCAAATTTGTAAGAAATAGTAGCAGGATAGATCTCAGTGCATTTTAAGTTTGTTAAAAGATAGTAGGAAATGGATTAAGTATAAACAGCAGGTAATAATCATTGAGTCATTACTCTGTGACAGACACTCATCTGGGTGCTTTACGTGCATTATTTCCTTTAATTCCCTTATGCTGTTTAAGACAATACTATTGTTCTCTTTTAAAAATGAGAAAACAGGCTTAGGCTGTTAAGCCCAAATTGGTTTGTCCAAGATAACCCATAAAATGAAATACTGTAACCATTTAAAAAATACTTTTGTAAGAGAATGTTGACTGGCATGGAAAGATGTTTGTGACATACTAAATAAAAAGGCAGGTTACTGAAGAGTAATGTATAACTATTTTGAGTTTTGAATAAGTACACATTTGTAAATATCCATCTCTGTGTGTGTGTATCTAAGACTCTAAAATATTAATAATTATTGTTTTGGGGTGAGATCATCTTCTCCTTTTCTGTATTGTCTAAGTTTTATACAAAAAAGTATTACTTTAATATTAAAATAATTTTAAGATTTAGTGAAAGGAATCATACTATTAATATGTTCATTCAATGATAAGTTACCAGAATCTCTTCATTCTATATTATCAAAGAATAACTTTTTTTAGAAGGCATGCAAGAAGGGTTAAAAGCAAAATCTCTGATAAATAGGTCTTTAAATACAGCTGAGGCAAGGTAGGATTTTTGAATTTGAGGGAAAGGAGATGCATTAAAAACCTGAGACAGAAAGTACCATTAGAGAGGATTCATTTTTGCTCCTGGTGGGGACCATCTTCTTGGTAAAACATCCAGTAGTCAGCTACTTGCCACCCAGCAGGATTTTCTGAGAGTAGGTAAGAGTGCTTACCAAGCAAGGGGAAGGAAGCCTATACCTCCCTATAAACATACATACCTACCAACATACAAACATACATATCCATACATTCATATACATACATAAAACATACATGCAAACACACACACCCATATATGTGCACGAAGCAAGTATCAGGGAGCACCTCCTGCTTGCCAGCCACCAAACAGGAGCTTGCAGATACATAGGGATACAGGACACATGGGCTCTCTGCTCTTACAGAGCTATATTTAAGAGGGTAGAATGAGAAATAATAAAACACATGAATGAATAGAGCAGTCCGAGCTCACGACGTGTGTACGCAAACATCGAGGAAGCTAACAGGCTGGAGAGAGGCTGCAGGCGGGCGGCCTGTGGAACTCTGCCTGGGCAGTGAAAGGACCACTCTGGAGAGGGAGCCCAGATGACCAGCAGCAGCCAGTCATGTCAAGGTCTGGGGTAGGGCCTCGGGCAGATGAGATGCCAGCTGCAGGGGCATGAGCATGGGGATGCTCTCCTCAGCCAGTGGGGGGACTCTCCTCAGCCAGGTGAGCAGCATACTGGGGCAGTGGGGAGCCCAGCCACAGTGTGCTCCACCAGGCAGGCCTCCAGAGAAGCAGAGCAGAGCATTCGGAGTGCACAAAGTGAAAAGGCCAGGCTGGATCAACAGCAGGAGAAATAAAGAAAAGAAAAAAAAAAAAACAAAACAAAAAGAAAGGTGGAAAAGAGCACTGAGGTAGAGGAAGGATGAAGAAAGCAGGAAAACACTGTGGGTGCTTAATGCAGAGCAGGGTCCATGTGTCTAACTGCAATGAGGGCACATCACAATGTTTAGCAGGATTCTGCAATGATCTGAAAAATGACCAGAGACTCAGAGCTCAGGAAGCCAGAACCACAGGGACCCGGGGGCGGGTGTGTGTGTGTGTGTGTGTGTGTGTGTGTGTGTGTGTGGAAAGGACAGCTCGGAATTCAGAGGAAATGGACCCATATGTCCAGGTGAGAGAATCCTTACCAAGTTCTAAATAAGACAGGATGGTCCACATTGGAGTCACGCTGGCATCGTACACTCACAGCTCTATCTGCTAATTTAACTGTGAAGTCAATGGGTTATAAGTACAATGAACACATTGAGCTCTTAAAAATTTTTTTTCTCACCTGAAGTCCAATTAGACCCTTACCTGTATTGCTTATAACAGAAATAACTAAGTCTAGGAATATTCCAACCTGCCACTGGTATGGTAAGGTGTACTCCACTTTCCAAGGCTGTTGTTGCATCTACATCTTTGAGTTAATGCATTACTCAACATCATTCTAGAGGTCATGGAAGAGGTTACCCACCAGGCAGGGGTAATTATAATAGTGTGACACACACAGAACTTTATATTCTTCTTATTAAGATTTTATTTATTTATTCATGAGAGACACAGAGAGAGAGAGAGGCAGAGACACAGGCAGAGGGAGAAGCAGGCTCCATGCAGGGAGCCTGATGTGGGACTTGATCCCGGGACTCTGGGATCACACCCTGAGCTGAAGGCAGACGCTCAACTGCTGAGCCACCCAGGCATCCCTCGACCTTTATATTCTTAAGTATGCTTTTACATATATGTTTTATTTTATCAGCATAGCTTCCTTTTTGTAACTGGCAGACCATGTATGATTCTGCTTTATAACTTCGTAAAAGACTACTCATGACCAGGTGATGCACACAAGACAGCATGCCTATTTGAGGGCAGTGGCCCCACTAGCCCACAGATTCCTGACTCCACATCCTGTTTTTGCCACAGTACCCCCAACTTGAAAGGAAAGATAATAATACACAGCAACCACCATTGTCTATACTCCCACCCCTCAGTTCCCACTTCCATAAAGTAAGGGGCTGTTAAATCAGGTCCTCCCAGGGTGGGAGGCTCAGTTGGTTGAGCATCCGACTCTTGATTTTTGGCTCAGGTCATGATCTCAGGGTTGTGGAATTGAGCTCCATGTCCAACCCTGTGTTCAGTCCTGTGTCCAGCTCCGCACAGGGCTCTGTGCTCAGTGCAGAGTCTGCGTGTCCCTCTCCCTCTGCTCCTCCCTGCCCTTGCTCATTCTCTTTTTCTCTCTCAAATAAATAAATGAATATAATATTTTTAAAAATCAGGTCTTCCCAGTTCTATAATGGTAGAGACCGATGATTCTAAATAAGTATTTTTTAACATAAAATTTAATGAAAACCAGTATTTCATCACCAACAAAAGCAACATTACAGCTGTCAAACCATTACTACCCCTAGACATTGGAAACGGAGAAATGATTACCATTTTAAGGACCTTGTTAAAAAGTGTGCACATTAAAAATAATTTACAGAACCAATTCTCTGTTTGCAGCCACAGTTTAAGAAACAGGAAAATGTATTTGCATTTCTATCTTGTTAATTCCTGTGTTATGCTGGTGTTACTAATAACATAAAATATTTAAAATTTGTGTTATACACAGAGCCAATTATAATTATCTAGTGAGAAAACAAATTTATATGGGAATCTAAAAATAATCTATTTTACCACTGCAACAGATCATGAAATAAATCCTATCGCCAATTAATGTTACAGTAGGTTCATCTACTGACAGCCCAAGTTTGAAATGGTCTCATCCCAGCTGATGCCCACATTTACAACACACTACTCAGAAAACACTAGATACAAAATTGCTATTATGCATTTGCAACATATATTAAGTACTCTTGTCCAATATGTTCAGCCATTATCTCATTTTATTCACTCAATAAATAGTTTGGCCAGTAGCTTATATAGATTAAATTCCATTTAAAATTACATCTAAAATTTTATAATATACTAAAACTAAATACTTCAAGAAATTGTACTTCTCACTGAATTTTCAAGGTCTTATTAAAAAGGGTTGCTTTATCATAATCTATTTTTGACCTGCACCACAAGTAAATATATCTGTAATACAGCAACCAGGCTTTATGCCAAATGTTTTATCTATCTTATTTAGCCCACACAACCCTACCAGATAGTTATCATTATTTATTTTTGTATATAGTTATTTCACTGTACAGATGAGGGAATAGAGGTAGTTTCCCAAATTCACAGTGTTTGAGTTTGAAGCTTATGTCAGTATATGGTTCTTTGTGGTTGACCAATTAAACTGATAGACATGCTAATAAGCTTAACACTGTTTCTCTTGCACCTGGACTTCAATATTGCAGTACTGTAGCAGGACACTCCTTCAGACAATGTTTAATTACCAGCCTTTTGCTTGGAATTTGAAACTAATTGGAATAGGACTTTGTTTAGTGTAAACAGACATCTCAAAAGAAGCTGATTAAGAGATAATATGTTTCTTATTCAGGAAACATTTAAAGGAAATCAGCAAAATGTTGTGCCTAGTGAAATGCAGAGCCCCACAGTCCCGGAATCTGCATGGAAGAAATATAGACAAGAGGAGAGATACTGAAGGGTCCCAGAATAACCTGTATTCTCTGTTTCCTGGGGAGATGTCTAGTCTTGAATCCAGCACTATCAGCCGAAGGATATATCATGGTCACTGGCTCCAGAAATGTATCAAGGAAAAAAAATTTGTACGTACACACACACACACACACACACACACAGCCCTTTATCAATACTGAATTTGAGTTACTTTGTCCTAGCCAAAAGGAGAGAGAGAAATTACACTGTAATAATGGACTTGTAAAATGATTTATTCTGTTCCATGTCACTGATACGTTACTGCAAAGGGATAGGAAATAGCCTAGTGTGATGAGAGTTTTGATGAGGGCATACAGAGAATGAGGACTGTGGTGGCTCGCCAGGAGAACACAACACTACAAAGTCTGGACTTGATTCCGCAGTTGAGTTTTTCTGAGCAGGAGCAATGCCATCCAAAGTAGACTTTAGAAAGGTGATGCTGACAAAGGACTGTGTAAGATGAATCACAGATCATTGGGAGGGGCGTAGAAATAGAAGTGCTGCTACTTCACTAAACCCGCCAAGGGATAACATATCCTTGAGTCAGTATAATGAAATGAGTGGAGAAGAAATGGTGAGACAAACAACATAGAAACAATCAGTAACACCTCGTCACGAGATACAAGGATGAAGGAAGGGGGTGGGGGAAGAGCACACACATAGGGAGGATGGTGGTAAAAACAGGAGACAGAGGGGACACTGTGGTACCTACAGTCTTGATAACACAGAAAGACTAGATTTGTTACTGTTGAGTTTGTGCTGCTGTCAGACTACTCAGGGAGATATGTGGGAAACAGGGATGGTACTCGGAAATCAGCTCTGCTTACAATGACCTCTGGAATCTGCTACATACAAGTAACAGTTGAAGGCACCATAGGAAGAAAAGTAGATCAGAGAGTAGGTACTTGAGAATACCAACATGTAGGGGACACCACCCCACCCCACAAAAAGTGGTGGTCAACAACAAAGACATAAATTAGAGCATAAGAGACAAAGTAAAAAGTGTCCTATAAATCCTCCAAGATGGTGTGGAGGAGTGGTCATCAGCACTAAATATTTCAAAAAGAACAAGTAGGAGAAAGACAATGCTATGGTCTCAAAATTTGGCAATTTGGTCACTTGCAAAGAGCCTTCTTTCCTTTCTTTCCTCTTTTTTCCCTCTTTTCCTCCTTTCTTTTTAAGTCGAGAGAGGGGAGCCCAATGTGGGGCCTGAACTCATGACTGTGAGATCAAGACCTGAGCCGAGATCAAGAGTCAGATGCTTAACTAGCAGAGCCGCCCAGGTGCCTCCACAGTAGTCTTTCTGAAGCCAGTTGTGAGTGGTTTAAGAGTAAGATAAATGTGAGTAGGACCAAGATACCCTAGGAAGAATAATTCTTTAAGTATATTTTAAGAATTTCCATTTCTGAGAACAAGAATATATAAGTGGTATAGATAAAGTTCCCTTCTTATGTTAAACTAGAAGACTGGAAAAATATAGGAAAAAAAACTACTCTCAGAAATTGGTGATGAAGAAGACTAGGACTATAATCCCCAAGAAAAGGAAACAAATGAGGTGAGGCTACCACTCCCCAGGCTTCCTGTCCAGTGGCAATTCCCACACACAGATGGCAGCAGAGTCACACAGACAGAATTCTGGGCTTGGGGAGGCTGAAGTGGTCAGAATTTATGGGACAGATTTTCCAAGAGGAGAGATCTACACTGAAGAAAGAGCTCCAGAAATCTGCATGTGAACACCAAACTGTGCATGGGTCAAACCCAGTTAAGTCTAGACATGAACAACTTCTGTGACACACACAAAAAAACAAAACAAAACAGAACAAAAACCCATTCCCAGACAGTAGTAGTAGGATGAACAATTTGGGGTACTCTTAAAGTACCAGGAACTGAGCAAGTTGTCTCCAGCCGGAGGAAGAGACCTCATGGAGAACGTTGGCTGAACACACAGAGCAGTCATTGGAGAAAGGCCACATCTTGGAAATGGGGCTAAGTGGGGCCTCAGCATGAAGGCTACTCTAGTCCTGGCCTCACAGAGATTTGAGAGCAGCCTAAATATAAGAAACAGTCAGCAAGTTATTTAACAGTCTGCCAGGAAAGCTCCAACACTCTAAAAGATAGAATAAAACCCAGCCCTCAATTATGATAAAACTCAAAATATCTGACATCTGATAAAAATTAGGGGAAAAAAGGAGGACAATGTGACTCACAACCAGGAGAAAAATCGGTCAATAGAAACAGATCTAGAAAATACAGTGATGGTGGAATTAGAGGAACAGGGCTTTTTTGGAAGCTCATTTAAATATCATGTGTATGCTAAAGTATGACATAAAGGGAAAGACAGACACAATGAGGAGAGAAATGAAAGATAAGAATATATTGATGGTACAGAGGAAGCTAGGGATGCAATGAATACTTAAGAATTGATGAGGGGAGAAGACAATCTAATAACGTCATTTCACTGCTGTTCACAGCAATTAGTGGTATCATGATTCAGAATGATTTGTACATTGAGCCCTTTATTTGAATGAAAAAAACACAAAGTCATCCTATGTTAAACCTTGACTATTTAAAATAATGTTATTGCTAAGTATTCCCCAACTCCCATGTTTTACATTCTTTGTGTTACAATACCATTCGAAACCTGTAACCGGGGATCCCTGGGTGGCGCAGTGGTTTGGCGCCTGCCTTTGGCCCAGGGCGCGATCCTGGAGACCTGGGATCGAGTCCCACGTCAGGCTCCCGGTGCATGGAGCCTGCTTCTCCCTCTGCCTGTGTCTCTGTCTCTCTCTCTCTCTCTCTCTCTCTCTCTCTGTGACTATCATAAATAAATTTAAAAAAAAATTAAAAAAAAAAAAAGAAACCTGTAACCGTGTACCCACAATCAACTGATTTAGGGTAGTTTTATAACATTTTTAGGCACCCCAACCACACAGTATAATTCTTCTCTAGACTATTTCACAAACTCATTGCCTACAGTTCTTTGATGCAACAAATTTCCTGTGACTTATGAATGATAATCTGTACTCTATCTTTTAAGAAGGGTGTTTATATCACCAAGAGCTTGGTAAATGGGTCAATTCAAAATAAAACATTTTGCTAACAACTTTCATGGTTCACTGGCAGAGAAAAGAAGGCTTATTAGCTTGGCACTCTAGATATGGCCTTGTCCATATGGTAAAAAACATACCAGATTTTTAAAAAGTCAATCAAACCATTCTGGTCTAGCTATTTAAAAAAACAGCACAATCAATAAAACTGGTTGTGTTATTTAAATCCGTCTGTTATTCTCCCCCAAAGACTAGAAGAGCATTACCATTAGAGATTGGATCTGTATTTCTCTTTTAGCCCCCAATAGCTTCTAACACGGATCATGATGCATGGTTATGAAGAACATATTTTCTAAATATAAAAACCGGGACACAGCTGACATATGGTCTAACAATGAGACAAAAAAATTAAAATACAGATGAATTTAACGAGACTCACAGAGGTTAAATAACTTGCCAAACATCCAAGTAAGTGGCAGAGCCAAGATCTAAATCTAAAGCCACACTGGTCTACGATATCACCCTGTTGCACTTGGTCATGCCTGCATCTGCACGTCAAATGAAGGCTGAGAAGCAGGACAGGCAGGGTGAGAGGATCATAAAGATAAAGTCCAGTAAATCTACCTTAAGCTTCCTCCCAGAATCTTGAAGAGTATCATATGCAAAGACCAGAAATCCTGAAATATGCATAGTCATACCAAGCAAGTCATGTTAATGCTAATATATAAGAATAAAGTATTTAATGGAAAGAGTTATCAACAAACATTCCAAAGGTAGGCAAAATGTGAAGAATAGCTCTGGATAAACAGAGATTAATAACTTTTGATGGTGGCTAATATCTCCTAACATATAAGCATTCTTTTAATTCTTCACAAGTAGATATTTACCTATTGGTGGCTCATTAATTTTTTTGACATATTTCTGGGAAAAATAAATCTGGGACATGAGGAAAGTTAGCATTGAGTTTTCTGGGAAATATTAAAAAGGGGAAAATGGTTTCAGTCCAATAAAAATATTTATAATTCTGTACACATACACATATACCAAATTTTTAAGTGCACAGGTTTTCATTTAACATTTAGCAATTTTTGCTCAGCATGAAAACTGTTAGAGCTAGAGAAAGTAATATGTACTTTACACAAAAGTTGCTTAACATGGATGTGGAAAACAGATATGTACTACTATTTCATATCCATTTTGAAAAAAAAAATGAAAATACCTATCCATCTAATTATTTTTTTAATTAATAGCATCAGCTTGTCAGAATCTGTGCTAGGCATATGTCAATGTTTTAGGCTAGTTACTTCAAAAAAAAAAAAAAAACTAGGATCTATCTATGCATTTAAGGAGAGAGAGGTAATTGGAATTGGAGATTTTAAAGGGTTCCAACCCGATTCCCATGTCCTCTGTGAGCTGTGTCTAGCTGTGATCAGTCACATGCAGTCAGGAACAATTTAAGAAGAAAGGATGGCTGTTTCCTGCACATGCATCATATTAACATTAGAGCCCAACTCTTGGCTTCACTGTGTCAGAGCACCGCTCCCTAGGTGGCAGCACAGAAGCCTGGGACACATAGGCACACTGAGTGGCTGAGGACAAGTGCAAGTATGCATCCAAAGCAACCAGAGAAATGTTTTGAAAATAAGGTATATGCACACATAGTGACCTCCCCTGCCAAGTATGCCACACACAAGATGCTTTGTTCTTTCAAATTGATGGTCTAATAATGTGTCCAAATTATAACTTCCTGACTTTTGCATCTGATAAATCAGTCCTTAGTCTTGGACCATAAGAAACAGAAAATTTACACATTATTATCAGCTGTTTAAATGATGAAAGAAAACTGCTTAAAACATGAGTGCTCACGCTTGTGGACACATGCACATGCACATACTGCTTTCCACAGCCTACAACTCTTAGCATTAAGTACAGTTTAAAAAAAAAAGTTGGATCAATTAGCAGCCCTGTGAAGAATGTTGGAAACATCTTAACAGTGTCTCAGGGATGAAAGAGTATAATACAGAATGAGAAAAAGAGGGAAAGTTAAATTATGTCTGCAGTCATAATGAATCAAAGCCCAGAAGGAGGTCTGCAAATCAGCAGGTTCTAATGAAATATTAAGGTAAGTGATTATTGATGAAAAATGAATAAGCCTTTTTGATTTCAGCAACCTTTAAATCACACCTAGTTAATTAAAACAACTCAAACGCATTCATTTATTCCTTGATGGGCATTTATCTATCCTCGGGTATAATGAGACCTCACTTTGTGAGGTATATATGTAGCTAATCCCAGGTAAGTGGACAAAATGTGCCAGAAAAAGGTGTATCATAAAAGAAAACAATCTAGCCCCTTCTCATATCTGATTTATCATTTCCAAGCTGGGAATTAAAAAAAAAAAATCACAAGAGGCACTTCCTGTTTACCATAAATAAAACATCAATAATATTCTCTACTACATATTTATTAACACTGAACCTTATTCTAATTAATTATCATATAATGAATATAAGGCATTTACAATACTAATATTATGCAATTACATGGTGGTTCTTATTTAAATGTATCACAGAGCTATTTAGAATGGCCTTATTATGCCACTCCACATTCCAGGAGGAAACCGGTAAGTAGCCTCCCCAAAGCGGGGAATCACCTGTGGAGTACATCGCAAGCTGTTGGACAATCGAACTCCAGCCCCAGGCCTGCGCCGTCTTCATTCATGTCCTCAAACATCGTAACCTTCATTTACTTTAGTCTCCTCTTTTGGAAGTGAATCTGTGGCTATTCAAGTTCAAGTGGGCTTAGTCTTGGGACCCTGAGACCATGACCATGAGCTGAAATTGAGTCAGATGCTTAACATATTGAGCCACCCAGGCATTCCTGTGGTCACATTCTAAGGACACTTAGAAGCTAAAAAGTTTGCTTCAGAAATTGTTTTGTATGAGCATGCACATATAATGATTCTGTATTTTTTTAGCACCTTTTATGCACAAAAATTTATTGTAGGTTTCTCAACTTTCTATTTTGATGCCACAATTGTTGTCTGCAGCTTTTTACATTATATGCTGCTTCTAAAATGTGCATTTCTGTGGACATTTGATTAATTTCTGTAATTAGGAAGGCACTTAATCTGCAGTACTTCAGATCAGAGGTGTATGCTCCAGAGAGTGGCATTCTGCAGAGAAGCACCAGTGACTCACTCCTTCCGCAGAGCTGCAGGGCTATGGTACCCATGATGCCCTGGAATTTGCGTGGAACAATAAACCAACTTGTCAACTGGCCTGTCTTCCTTGCCCTGATTAAGCGTCTTCCCAGGTACCCTCCTTCCCACTGTTGGCAGTGAAGGTTCAAGCAAGGCCATGTGGGAAAACTTGCCCTGGTGGCCATGTGTAAGCAGGGGGAGAGCCCAGAGAGCACTCAAGGACATCAGCCCAAGGAAATGGAGGATGTCCGGCTCTACATGCCTGCCCTACACTGATGGGGAGACAGCAGAGGCCCTTGCTTGTACCTGCCTTAGGCCCAGGTTCCCCCAAGACAGTGGAGTTTGTCACCAGATTTTTTTTATCTCTCTAGGAAAACATCCCATCCAACCTTGCATACATGTATGTGTGGTGCATTGGCATAGTCACTTGACTTGTAAATATTTTAAATAATGTGCTAGATGTGAAAGTGGGAAAGTAATGCTCTCACACAATAGCTGTCAAGGATGTCCCAGTAAAAAGCAGAGCACCTGTCCTTCAAAAAACCAACCAACCCGCTCTTTCAGTAATAAGTGAGATAGGATTGTTGAACATCATAAACCCCTATGTCAGCAGAGATAACATTATACCTATATCCAGTTTGCCCTAATCTTGTATAAAAGCTAGATATCATATAGAAAAACCACAATAATTCAAAGATGTGCTGATTGTGGAGCAGCCGGGTGGCTCAGCTGGTTAAGCGTCTGATTCTTCATTTTGGCTCAGGTCATGATCTCAGGATCATGAGATGGAACCCTGCAATGGTCTCTGTGCTCAGGGCAGAGTGTGTTTGTCCCTTTCCCTCTGCTACTCTCTATGCCCTCACTCTCTTACTTTCTCACATAAATAAATAAATTTAAAAATACATATATATATATGATGTGCTGATCTTTAAAAGAAACGAGGGTAGCACATTTTGGATTCATCTATCACAAAGATGGATTACTGGGCCCCTCCCAGACGCAAATAAAATTCCTTGAAAATAATATCAGAGGGAAAGATCTGCCAATGTTTCTGAACTGGCCTAGCAAGGTAATTTGTGCCTCACAGGTGTTCAACAGATACTGCAATGAACTAACAGGGTCCCATCTCCCTTGGTGATCCAGCAAAGCCTACAGGCCTGGAGATATTGCAAACCACATGCCATTCACAGTAAAGAATAACCAAAACAAGAATTTTAGGTTTTTCAAATGCTTTAAGTAATACTTCATGAAAAACACAATATTCTCACAGACATATTTTGAATCCATAAGGTCAATGTCACCAACCACAGCTCCCACTCAGGACACCTGATCCTGGATATGTGCTCGTAGAAACCACGTGGTCACTATGAAATAGGGACAGAGCCTCTCCGCCCGTCCAGGCTCTACTTCTCTATCCTGTAGGCCTCGAGCTCCACCTCATTGAGAGCTGAAGATGCCCAGGTCCCTAAAGGCTATAGGCAAACCTTACTTGCCAAAATCCATAAACCCTTCCAAAGAACAAGACCACTCAGAGAGAAAAGCCCCAGCAGCACTGCCAGTGGCATTTAGGAGCAGGAGTTTGTAAAGAATTTACACAGTAATGTATTGACCATATGTAATATTTACCAGGTGCATGTATGTAAATCCAGCACCTTAACTAGATTGTACTAGAAGTCAAAACTAGATAAATATATATGCAAAGATTTTTCTTTATCAAAAGCTTATAAATTTTTATTTTTCTATTTATGTAGATTATGTAAAATACATATTATATGTTTGCATATATTATACATATAATATGCATATAATATATTCTATATATTTATTATTTATACACACACATACACACACACACATATATGTAAAAACTCTGACCCTCTTAGGATGGAGCTCAAGCACATCTCGCCTTAGAAGCCCCTCCTCCCCAGGCTGAATCAATCTCCTTAGCATCCTATTAAATTCATATCACTATGTATGCAATATATTGTATATGGTCTGTCAGGTGACACCAAGTGGGAGGAATCATGGAGGTAAATGAGGTCTTGCTCATTTCTGTATCCCCGGAGTTTCCACAGTTTTCAGCACCCAAGAGCCCTTGGGATAAGTGCTGGGGAGGGAGACAGACAGCTACAGAGGCTGTAAGATGACGATGTACAAAACTTTGGGCTTGTTCAGAGACTTTGAGCCCTTGAATATTTCATAAAGCTTAAACATACAGACTCAAGAAAAAAAGGAAACAGAAGAAAAAGAGAATAATTAGAAATAACTATCTTCAGCTTTAGTTTCCATTACAAAGGGGTGATTTTTTAAAGTTATGCTAATGCAGCTTGCAAAACCCAAAACAAAATTCTTCTGTATCAGATTATACAGAATTTCAGTCATTTTTCTAGGTCTTCCTCCTTTCACCCACAAGCCACAAGGTGACTTTGTGAAATTTAGAGGAAACCCCCATGCCTCACATCACTGACTGCCAAATGCCAGAAAATCACAATTGTCCACCCACAGTGACTAGTTTTAGGGTATGCCTAGGGATTGCACAGACCCTAATTCCTTCAGATGATATCCTATGTTCCCAGCACTCTCCAATTCCATGCATTCCTCCCATTTCCCCCAATCCTTTTTAAGAATTCTTGAAAACAAAACAAAACATGGAGCTTGACCTAAGACCTAAGCTGAGATCCAGAGTTGGTCGCTTAACCAACTGAGCCCCCCAGGCACCCCAAGAATTCTAATTGACATTAGAATTTAAAATAGATTTGGAGTTAAAATTTTACTTTACTATTTCTCTGCTTAAGTGCCTAACACAGGTCCCATTTATTATATAACCTTCAAAAGACTAAGCAACTACTGCTTTTCAAACTTTGTACTTGGCATTAGATGACCTATTAAGTAACAAAGCATAGACCAGAAAAGAGAGGCAAAAGATATCTGCTATTTGGTTGGTATGCATATTTATTTGGAGGTAATTGTGTTCCAATCATGATAATCAATAAGTTCTGATATAGCAAACGTTTTCTTTCAAATCACGTTTTTCTTCATGAAGACAATAATATACTTTTATTTTTTAAATATATTTTCACAATTCCAGAATTATCTGAGGTCAACATGAATCTATAGCAGTATTTTTTGTGGGTGGGTGATTTACAATTATTTTAGATACCGCTACTTAAAACCTTTGAAAAATCTATAAAGGAATTTATCTTTTCACTGTAAATTTTTTTTCCTTACAAATTTATAGTAGAAATGAGATTTTAGGCAGATTTATTTGAAGGGAATCTTGAAGAATTATTTTCTATTCTGACTGTGTTCAAATCAGCAAATGAGTCCCATTGAAACAAAATTTAGGCAAATCTGATTTATATCTAACTTAGAATAAACAAAATCTATGGTAAAGTTTACATGAGAAAGATTCTCTAACTGAAACTGTTAGCTGTTCATCTGAGTTGCTAGATGTGCTTTAAAGTTCAAACTATGGGATCTCTAAACATATACTTTAATTCGACTCTATACTATTTCCTCTACTCACATTGACATTACTCATCAATTTTAAGTCACAAAAGTTTCATGCACACCCAGGAAATCCTCCAGACTCCTGACGGTAGTGTTCTTCATCTCACTTGGATAGTCTGAGTTCTGTCCTGACCTGGGTTCTGGCCTGTTGGTCTTTTGTTTGCTCCAGGTGGAGTTGGGCACTGCCCCTGGGAAGATTAACCTCACCTGGAGCTGGGCCAGGTAGGCCTCTCTTGGAGGTAACCAAGAATTTCAGTTAAAACAAAGGTACTAAAAAACCCACAAATTCAGGCTAGAGTTACTTTCTTGCCCAGTGATATCTATTCAACTCGTAAAATTATAGTACGTTTGTAAAGCAGCTAAGCTAAAAGAGCCACACACCCATCCTGACACATCACCAAAAGGAATCACCGACGAGACACTTACCTGGCTCCAAGATATTTTATTTTGCAGAAAAACATATTCAAAACTCTGTATTCCCATGGACTCAATCATATGACCCTTGAATCATCTGAGGTAGAACCAATAATAAGGACAAAAACTGATACAAAAAATTCAGTTTTAAAAACATTTGTGTTTATATACCATAATATACATTCATGCATTCATTCATTCTATGAAGATTTACTGACTCTCTTTTATGCAATTTCAAATATATATTCAAGTAATTACTACATATTCATAGCCTAGATGAATTATCTAGTCATACTCTGTTCTGTAACAATACAGAAAGCTTAGAATTTCCACACTTCTATTTACTCATCTATTTTAGTGGGAGACACTAAAGGATTTCCCAAACACTTCCCTGATTGGAAAATACAACAAATATTTTTCAATCAACTATCATTTTTCCTTGGAGTTACACAAAATCAACCAACGAGGAACTGATGAAAGGAGAAGGAATGAAGCAGCACACAAAGCCTAATCAAACAGTTATCCACACTGAAGGTTGGGCTGCCGGAGGAAAACCTCTAGAACATCTGGGAAGTTAATTTAAAAATGGATTTTGGATTCAGGTCTTGATAAAGTTTCCCCCAAAGTTGAAAATGCTTCTCACAACAGGGCTCCACATAAATCCTCATGAATTTATATTAATAGTTGACTGATATTCCATCTTTGTTCAGGAGCAAGAAAGAAAATAATACCAATCTAAGACCACTATATACCAATAAGATTGGTATTTGAATCCATGAGTTTGGATGGTCTACAGGACAGGAGGGCCAGGTGGTTGGGATAGAATAAAAAGATGAGTTATCGTGCCAAGTTGCATTTAAAGCAGGATCTTGGAGCTTCTGTTAGAAGGCTAAAATCAAATGAAATACTAAACAGCTCAAGCAGATTTTGACCTCAGTGTGGCTAGCTCATTATCAAAGACCCAAAAGTTCAGTGCCCTCAAAAGGAAAGGCATTAAAACAAAAGCAAACACACTGTGCTGGAAGATTATTTGCCTGGTAACTACCAGGGTCTACAATAGTTTTCCTTTATCCTCATATTTCTGCAGAATGCTTAAACCTTCTCTAAAGCTAAAATAAATATATAAATAAACAACACCCATTACACATTACTTCCACAAACAAATTGTGGTTTCAGGCAATGTTAATCAACAAAAAGAATTAAACAAGAAGTCTTTAAAATTAGCCATGACCTTATTTATGGCTTCATTACTTTCAAGATTTCATTTGTTGGGTTGTTTATGTCACCTCGGCCTCTAATTTAATTGCTACATCTCTAACTATATTAGAATAGCTTAATGAACGGTGATTGCTTGTTTTTACCCAACAAAATTTAGCATTTGCACAACATATAACAACCAGAGAACCACATAATTCACCCATGTATTTCATGAAGTTGGGTTTATACTTTTAGAAGATCCCCTTTTAGGAAAGGAGGATATGAAACAATAGGACACCGCCTGATGTAATTAAGAATGAGGCTAAATTGGGAGGTCTTCAAGGCCCAGAGACACCATACTGACAGCTTGGAGTGCATTGTGGAGACAATGAACAGCCACAGAATAATTTTAACCAGGGGAATGAGATGTCAGATCTATATTTATTTTGCATAGAAAACTCCAGGTATTGGGAAAAGCAGGGATTTGAGGAGAACAAGACTGGAGTGCAGGCAGGGAGATGAGTTAGCAGATTCCTGCCAGTATCATGAAATTAGAAGAGATTTGGAATGAAGCAATGAATTCAATTTGAGATAGGTTGGGTTTAGGTACCTGACAGCATAGGAAGCAAGCACACCTAGCCAGCAGTCTGCTCCAAGGGCCTGGGGCTTCCAGGAGAGGAATGGACTAGTGCAGATTGCCCACCGCCAGAGCCATGCAGGAATTACATTAACCGGAAAGACCACATAGGAAAGAGCAGTGGTGCAGAGCTACTTCCCTAAAGAATTCAACCTCAGCAGGCAAGAAGAGAATCTTTAAAGGGACAGTAAAGAAAGATTCATAAAGGAAGTAGGAAGCAAGAGGCAGTAGTATCATACCCAGAAACTCAGAGAAGAGAGTTCCAGGAATGCCACAGATGATTCAAAATGGAAAGAACTGAAGTGTTTAGTGGATCAGGAATTTAGGAGGCCATTAGGAAACTATAACTATATTGTAGTTTTGGAGGCCAGAAGTCCAAAATGGGTTTCACTGGGCTAAAATCAAGGTGTCAGTAGTGTCATGTTCCTTCCAGAGGCTCTAGGGGAGACTGTATCCTTGCCTTTTCCAACTCCTAGAAGCCACCGGTATTCCTTGTGTCACCGTCCCTTCCTGTCTTTAAAGCCAACACTCCAGCATCTTCAAATTTCTCTCTGGCTCTGACTCTCCTGTCCCCCTCTTTCACTTATGACGACTCCTGTGATTCCATTGAGCCCATTGGAATAGGTAATCTAGGAAAATCTCCCCATTTTAAGACCCTTAACTCAATCAGATCTGCAATGTACTTTTTGCTGTATAACTAGAGCAACGTGTTCAGAGGTTTCAGGGATTAGGAGATGGGCATCTTGGGTGGAGGTGGAAGGCATTTTTGTGCCTACTGCATGGAATGAATGAGATGTGGGAAAGAAGATACATCAGTTTATATCAAATCTAGATTACTCTTTCAAGAAGTTTGAATTAGAAGTACAGAGGAAAAATAGGGCACAAAATAGCTGGAGGGTAAAAAAGTGTTGTTTTTTTTTTTAAACAGCATCATAAAGACATCGGCATGTTTACCACTCTGTGGAAGAGTGAGCAGAGAGGCACAGTCTGAAGAAGGAGCCCCAAAGAAGGACTGATGTAGCAGGCTTCTTGCAGGGAGTGAGAGGGTGGGAGTGGGGAGGGTTGGCAGAGTGTGCACAGAGCATGCACAGAATTGGCCTGGAAGGAGACCTGACCTGCAGTGAGTGGGGAAAGGAAAGGAGACTGGGCACAGATGGAGGGGGATGGTAGGTTTGGACAAGAGAGGCATGTTGAAGGGAACCACCAAGTTTGGGACATTTGCTGAGGTGAATGGAACTGGCCAAGGTCAGAAAAAAGATAGCCAAGGTCACTGAGAAGGGACCTGGACAGAGTGCATTAATTAGCAAAATGGCACCAACTTGAAAAACTCATTATGACAATGAGATGTATACGTTTGAGAATTATTTTCTCACATTTCAAGAAAAGCAGAGATGAATAATACCAAGTAAATGTAAGTAAATAAAGTGGTATTTGACTTTGTGAATAGCAAATACAACTTTGTTATGTGACTCAACATTTTAAAAAGAGCACTTGTTTAAAAACTACCTATATCTAAGAAAATTTGTTTTGTTCTATGTTTGTCACACTTCCTTTTGACACAATTGGATTTCAGTTTTAATGGGGGGAAAAAACAAGTTCACAGGGTCTTTTCTTTTTTTTTTTTTTGGTCTTTTCTTTTAAAATCCACATTTCTTTTCAGTAGTGAAATGCAGGCGAAAAGCATATGATTATGGTATTTATATTTCCATTAAGGTGTCCTGAACAAGCTGGCAGAGTCTAGCCTACTATTTTCCTGCTATTTAGATTTATAGCAGCACAGTACCTATTTTATTTCAATTATATTTGAGGACAATGCACTCTTGGTGGCAAATGATTGCATGGTGACAGTCAGTAAATGTCCATTAGAGCGGTTTTTCTGTAGAGTTTTTAACTATAGATTCTGTATCTAGATGTAAAAATATGAATTGCTTGATGGCCTCAAGTAAATAAAAATATTACTGACCAGCACTTCATCAATTCTTTGTTAGAATTCAAAGGATACTAAGCTTTTAAATTGGAGTTGTATAACTTATGTGAAAAGAAACTTTTGGTAAGTGTCAAGAAACACTGAATCAAGTATGAATATTATGCCTGTAGTTGACCTTTTATTTTTTTTTTAAAGATTTTCTTTATTTATTTGACAGAGAGAGAGTGCGTACACAAGCTGGGGGAATGGGAAGGGGAGAAGGAGACTCTTAGCTGAGCAGGGAGCCCGATGCAGGGCTCGATCCCAGGACCCTGGGATTATGACCTGAGCCGAAAGCAGACACTTAACCAACTGAGCCACTCAGGTGCCCTTGTAGTTGATCTTTTAAACAAAATGATTATTTAATAAGTGAAAAATTGACATATATGAATGCCAAGATAGAGCTGTGCCTAATATACAAACTATAAATTATTTTGTAGCTTCATTGTTAATAGACCTTAATAAACTAACTTACATTAGAGTTCCAATTTTATTTTGTTTGTTTTCATTGGCCCAAGAGTAGTGCTTTCCAAAGTATGAATGGACCAGTTGCATTACAATCAACTGAGGTGCTTGTTGAAAATGTGGGTTCTTAGTCCCCAACCAGACCTACTGAATCAGAATATGAGAAGAGGTCAACAAAGCTGCATTTGTGAGAAGTATTCCAGGTTCCTTGTATACAAGCTAAAATTTGAAAAATCACTATTCTAGAATGCAGTCTGTGACAGTTCTTAAGATCATGATTCCTGCCTGTCTGCCCTGCCTGGAGATAATCTGATGTAAATAGAAATGTCAAAATTTTAGACAAGGTTTAAGAAGTTCAAGTCTCAAAAAAAAAAAAAAAGAAGTTCAAGTCTCCATATTTCCCTGGAGCTTTGCAAGCTTGGAGCTTGGAATCAGCAAGAATCTCATGAAAACAGAGCATGAAGAACTTCAAAGAATTCCATGAAAGTACAAAATGAAGACTTTCAAATTGTCAAAGGCCTGAAATCAACTGAGAGATAACATTCTTCCACAACTATCACCCTACTTACTCTCTCAAATAAGCCACTTTACAGTACTCAGCACTTACAAGTACTTGCACTCGGCCTCATACTGAACCCAGTAAGTCCTAATTTAAAAAGAAATGTTCATGATGTGACGTGACTTACGGAGAATACTTAGAGACCAAGCGATTGAACGACTAAAGTGGTATCAGCAGAGTTGCATGCCCACTTTTACATGTATATTATGTGTAAGGAATAAAACCTACTTTAATTCATTTCAATTTTATTCTTTGCTTGTTTCTGCATCCAGGTGGGGATGCTGTGCTTTCCTGAGGGAAAACACTCATTTCCTAACAAACAATAGCAACATCAAACACTTAAATAGGGTTTATTGTGGACTATATAAGTGCTTTATATGTATTTTTTATTATTTATAGTGTGTGTGTGTGTGTGTGTGTGTGTATAAAGAGAAAGAGAGAGAATGTGTGTGGAAGCAGGGGGAGGGTAAGAAGGAGAGAAGCAGACTCTCCACTGAGCATGGACCCCACCCCCACCCCAACTTGGGGCTTGATCCCATGACCCTGAGATCATGACCTGAGCAGAAATTAAAAGCCAGACGCTTAATCGATTGAGCTACCCAGGTACCCAGGTGCTTTACATGTATGGACAAATTTAGTTCTTCCAGAGCCTGATAAAGTAAGTGTCATTATTATCCTTATTTTACAGATGACGAAAATGAAGCAGAGAGTTTGCACAGCTTATAGTGGAAGAACCCAGAACCAGACTCAGGGAGTGTACTCCATAGTTCAGGCTCCTGGACATTACATACCACTGCTTCCTGCTCCATAGCAGGATTGTTGATAGAGGTAGGAGTTGCCAGGAGATCGTGCTATATCAGAGTGAAGAAGGATGGATGCTAGCAGACATTTGATTGGTAACATTTATTTAAGTACAGGCTAAATAAAGTGAAAAGTAGAACTAATCAAGCAACACTGGAACATTTTGCCCACTATTTAACTTCACAAAACATCATGGAGATGATTTGACCAGGGGATAGTTCTTTAGACAGTCTTGATCTGGGCATGATCATTCCCTCTGGGCTCTTATGTGCATAATTTGCTAGACTCAAAATGCTATTTGGCTCCATAAAACAAACATGATGAAGAATGAATTAGACAAGTAAGGGGCTCAGTTGCACAGGTAACAAAGAGGGCAGGCATGCCGGGACTAGAACCCTTGCTTAAGGGAACAGGCTGCTTCATCTTCCTCTACAATGGCCTTCAACCTCAAGATTGTTAGATAAACCCAACCTTGGAGCACCCACCCAAGTTCTAGGCAGGAAGAAGGGGAAATGGCAAAGGGAAAAAGCTGAATTGGCTCCATTTTTTCCAATCATAAATAAACAAGCTTTGCAGAAAGTTCCACCCAGATCCACTTCTAACTCATTAGTCATAATGATGTCACATAATCACCTTTCACTGCAAAGGTGAACAGCCTGAACAAAATTGGGATTCTATTAAGCAAGGAGGAAGGAGAGAGTAGGTGTTGGGTGGCAGGTAGCTGGGATGTCTTCCATGGTGGGGAAGAAATCTATCAGAGAGCACCATATCAGACTTTCAAGTAAGTATTCCAGCCAGCTGAAGATATAATAATCAAGTAGGAAATACAGTCTTGCCAAAGAAATATAGAGTTATGAATTATTTACATAGCTAAATCCTTGAGGTCTCTGGTTATAATCAGGATAAAATATAAGCACACCAATGTTTTTATCAGTTCAAACCTTGTTATTCACATAAAACAGAAGGGAGGGGTGGCTTCTCTTTAGCATCAACCCAATATGAGAAGTCAAAATGTTACCCAGATCGTTAATAAAAAGTAGTAAACAATGACGCTGGGACCAACATATACAGTCAGGCAATAGTTCATATGTCCATCAAATTAAACCAGCATGTAAATATTTCTAGACATAGTATGAAGGGACCCTATTAAAAAAAGCATTTTATAAATAATATGTGGAAATTGAGAAAGTATCCTATTTTGACATCAAATTCACAGCACTTAATGAATTAGCCCTGGCTATTTCCATGTGGGCCTAACGGATGCATGTTTCTGACTATAAGATCAATCAAAATGATTAAGCAATGAAATTCAGAATACTGCTTTCTTACCAAACAATGAAAATCCCAGAAACAGATGGTCAACTGAATACCTATGCTCCCATGAAGTCCAAAATTTGAATAAAGTTGCACCAGTTCACCAGTTGCAAATTTTGGTGAAATTTAATTAACTGATGTTAGTTTCTTTATTGGTTATATTCTTCATACAGGAGATACACTCTGAGGAGTGTTAAGTGTTTTGTTTTCATTTGAATGATTACTTTTTAATATAAACATTTCTAGATTATCTTATTAGTGTGTTATTTCACTGTCTGAATTTAAGTTCACAAACATGAAGTCACCAAGAAATGACATTTTTTTTGTCTCAAGTTACTGATACTAGAGCAAGTTGGACTTCACATGTAAATGATGCATCGATGTGACATATAGGCCAAAGGTAGCTGGGTGCAAACATGCAAAAGAACTGCAGAAATCTTACTGAGAAAAGGATGTGGGAATGGAGTCAGCCCTTGGCCTGTGTGGGTAGGTGCGCAAACTCAAATGAACTTGCCAAAGAGCAGCCACCACCATATTAATGATTTGTCTAAGAGTTTAGATTTTAAAACACATTATTGGCCACATTAAATTAATGCTATTCATTTGAATGTAATGGTTTTGTCGTTTTGTTTGTATTTAATTTGTAAAGATGTTTGGTTTTATAGTTGTATAATGGCTGTAAACAGAAGGAGTTTAGCCCTATTTTATTTTTATACATATTTAAGTAACATTATAATCAAAACTATTTAATTCTGTAGGCAGTATCAAGACATTGTCCTTTAAAGGGTCTCTATTACTACTAAGTCTGAGAGCCACTTTTCCACCACTTTCTCCCTGACAGAAAAGGACAGCAGAGGTGATACTGTTATTTCCAAGCCAAATTCATATTTGGTGACAGGTTGGTAAGTGAGCACTTTACAGGTGTGATAACTCTCAACTTTTTGTATTACTAATATCATTGTTTGATGGACATCTTGTTCTCTGTAAAAGTAAGAATTACAGAAATCTATAAAGTTCCTGTGATCCCTTTTAAAGAAAAAATAAAGTGTCTCTTTCTCTTGAGTGGGCAGTGCCTTAGAAATCCTCTAGTCCAATCACCCTTTGGGGAGCTCAGATGCATAGAACTGAAGGTCCCCAGTGGTACATAGCTGTCTAGGACATGCTTGAGTGAGGCTGAGGGGAATTTTGAATATAGCAATGTCTATGATGTGATTTTTGAGCTGTTCACTGCCTGGTACAACTCATCCCCAAGACAAAAGTCTCCTCAGAAATGTTCTGGCAAGTGGGGTTTCGAAAGAAATTAGTTTAGGAGGCTGAGTTTCAGTGTGGGCTCAGCACAGTGCAGAGCCAAGAGCATAGGCAGGATGCCTGAGTCCAGTAGCAGATGGTGCTCTGAGCACATAAGTCCTTTTGAAAATCTGCAGAAATTGTCAGGGGAGATTTAGACTCTTGCAGGGCTCTGGGGTTTTAAATTGGGATTTAAACAACTGATTCTGGCCCTCAGGGGCTGGAGAGATCCCTGTGGACTCCTGTCCCTCATGACAGGTAGGATTTCGAAGCCAGGTGAACAACCACTACAAGCACATCCATTACTTACCAGATTTTCAAACCAGATGTGGGAGGAACTGGGAATGTTTAAAATTTTTTATCAGTGATCAATACAATATTAATTTTCTTTTAGTTCTTCCAAAAGTTACTAACGGGCAATGCCAATGTTTGTGCTGTCCTTTCTCCTAAGAAAACCACTCTCAATGGGACAAGTCAAGGCCTTCAAGTGCTATTTGACCTTCTACAAGAAGCTTTCACAAATAGAACAAAAACCAAGTAAGAAGTTTCTTATGAAAACACTGTTACTGATAATGACCTTATTCTTTGAGTCCTGACACATCAATGTTAGTTAACAAGCACTTTGTACTTTCTAGGTGATCACGCCAAAGGAATTTAAATATTAACTTATATTACTTACTCATTACAGTCAACATCAAACAGATTTTCCTAATAAAGATAATCTAAAACCCAGCAAAAGAAGAGAAATAAAGAAAGAAAGAAAGAAAGAAAGAAAGAAAGAAAGAAAGAAAGAAAGAAAGAAAAGAGAAAAGAGGAAAGGAAAGGAAAGAAGAGAAAGGAAAACTGACTAGAGTTTTACCTTAAGGCCTACCTCCTTTTGCTACCTTTTAAAATGCTTCCTCTGGGTTTGCCTGAAGGTTATCTGTTAACATTTGCAAACCTCTATTAAAAAATAGCTGGAAATAAATAACTAAAACATAGACTGTTTGGAAAACATAGCAGCCAAGTTAACACATTGGTGCTAGAGACAAACTAATTCCAACGCCTCTCTAGTTCTGTAGGGGTTCATAAAGTGCAGCACCAGAGACCAGCAGCATTAGCCTCAAAAAACAAAACTTGTTAGAACTGCAAACTCTAGGCTCCACTCCTTTGTAGGCCTGCTGAATCAAAATTCTAGGGAAAGGTTCAGCAATCTGTGGTCAAAGAAGCCCTCCAGGTGATTCTGATGCAAGCCAAAGTTTGAGAACCACACCTCTTAGGTGAAACCTAGTTCGAACATTCAAAGCCTAGCTCCTCTAGAGAGCAATGATTATAAGACCATTATAATATATGATGAGATTAGTATATTGTTTATGACAACATGCTTATGTTTCAGATAAAAATAAATGAGAATTATTTTCTTCATGAACTAAACTTTATAAGGTGTTTGAACATACAAATGGCAAGTTAGAAAACTATGTTTTTAAAATGTTTCAGAATTTGAAATAAATATATAGCCACTAATAAATACATTGCCATATACTCAGTTAAATTTTGAAATAAATATGTAGTCATTAGTAGAGAGTCAACATTTCACTCCTTTGTGCTCTATTAATATCCATAATCACACCTATGATCTGTGGCTATTAACAACCAATTTGGAGACTGGTTATATTATACATCTCATTCACTAATTTTTTTATAATAGAAAATCATGTCACCAAAAAAAACAGCCCTTTAAGTAAATCATAATTCAAACAAATCATGCCACTCTCCATCTATTTAATTACCATAACTAGAGGCTCTGTTAGCAACAAAAGGAAATGCAGCTTAAGTAAAAAAGCTATAGTTTCAAGTTTGCTTTTTATTTGAGCTACAAACTATAGTTTAGTTCTCCAGTCTAAAGTGATTTTAAGAACAAGACGAAATATGTTGGAATCATTAGAAAAGCTATCAAAACCTCTGCTCTTCTTTCCATTAAGCTTCGATTTGTGTAAACTCAATACTTTTAGACACAACGGCTTTCTAAAGGCCATTAATAAAAGGCAGTCCTGGTTTGAGAATTGATGAACAATCCACTCCCTTGTCAAAAACTATATAAAAGTTGATTTGGAAGCAATACCTCGATTGCTCCTGGAGCCTACCTGTCTACAGATGAAGGTTTGGAATTCCGTGGTTTCTTCACTTGGGCATACAAAGCATCCATCGTATGCCCTTCTCTTGGGCTCTGGGGTCTGGTGTTGAGCGCCATAGAACCTTCATAGGAAGACATTCCCCCATACATCAACTCATCGTTACAACCCAATGTCCGATGAAAATCTTGGATTTCAGCATAGTCACGCTCTCGAGCTTGTCGCTCTCTAAATTCACGAGTTTTGGCTTGTATCCTGTAAAATTAGAATAAAGTTGAAACAAGAGAAACTATGCTTTTTCTAAGAGCTGCATATAGAAACATTCATCAAAATATGTTGTAAAATACATTTTATTTCATGCAGCTATAAGAAGATTGATGGTATAAACAATGTTAAAGTCATTTTAGATTGTCAAGGTAATATCATGGATGCTCCAAAGTAATAACTTCAAATAGCTTTTGTTCTTGAAAATAAGATAATAGTCATGATTTACATCTTAATTGCCACTCATTAATTAGTTTTAGAAATTCACCAGGAACAGATAGCTTTAGATATCCATGTGGGTCTTACTCATGTTTTTTTTTTAAAAAGTGATTTTTTTTTAAAGTTACACACACATACCTACTATATATGTATATATTTATATGCGGGTACATACTGTATATATCTTACTCCTTATAAATATAACATACACATTCAACATATTAGGAAGCCTAAACATGAATCCACACCATAATTCTCTATTAATGGCAAAAGAAGATCTTTGTTTAATGACACCAGTTTTGATTTTAGTTGATGTATACAGAACTGGCAAATCCTGAGATGGACTAGAAGGCATGCATCCAATCAAATCATGAAATAAAACTTATCTGTGTTATAACTAAGAAACAGATCTTAAATAACCACTTTTACTGAAGATTGTTTAAATATTTCCTAAGATTTTGTTGAGAGCTACTTGGTAGAAAGGTCTTTTCAACCTATAATATATTGATATAATTCATATCTTAACTTGATCTTAGCTATCTAAAAATAATTAAACAACCCTCAATAGAATTTTAATGATTTTTTGTTGGCAAAGTATTTCCATTACATACTTATAAATTTAACTGTGTACTTAAAAGTGAAGTCTTATGTATATAAAGCAAAATGTTAGACTGAGTTTAACATTTTATTGCAAAGTTATTTGCTCTTTTCATATTTGCTAGCATAAATGACGTATAAGTATATATTCAAAAGAATATGGAAAAGATACAAAAGTCTGATGAAGACAGGATAAAAAATTAAAAAGCAAAACAAAACTAAGAGCCAATATCTTTCATGAATGTAGAAACAAAAATCCTTAACAAAAATATCACCAAATAGAACTGAGCACTATATAAAATCATGAACAAGTGATGCTTATTGCAGGAATTCAAGGCTGATTCAATATTCAAAAAGGCAATGTAATCCAACAAATTAACAGGCTAAAGAAGAAAATCACATGATCATATTAACTGATGCAGAAAAAATATCTGACAAAATTCAACACCCATCATGACAGAAGCTCTCCAAAAAACTAATAATTATAACTAACTTGCTAAACTTGATAAAAAGCATCTACAAAAAAATCTGTTAGTAACATCATACATCATGGAGAAAAGCTGAAGCTTAAGATTAGGAAAGGGCAGAAATGTCTCCTCTCCCAGAGGGCTGGAAATTCTAAAAAATGCCATCAGCCTAGAAAAAGACATGGGTGGTATACAGACTGGAAAAATTAAAAGAGATAAAACCATTCTTATTTGTGGATGACATAATGATGTCATTGCAGGTCTACATCCATAGAAAACCCCAAGGAATCTATAAAAGTCTTCTAGAACTAAAGATCAAGTTCAGCAAAGTAACAACATACAGAATCAAGAAACAAAATCCATTGTATTTCTATATGTTGTCAATGAACATGGATGCTGAAATTAAGAATACCATTTATAAGCATAAAAAATGGAATAAACAGATATAAACTGAAGGGTTTTTTATAGATAGATATAAACATATAGATATCAATCAAACAAAATATGGACAAGACTCATATGCTAAAAACTATACAATGCTGATGAATGAAATCACAGATCTAAAAAATGGAGAGATTTATGGGGATTATGAATCAAAGACTCAACAGAGTAAAGAAGTCAATTCTCCCCAAGTTGATATCCAGGTTTAACAGAATCGTATAAAAACCCCAGAAAGATTCCTGTAGATAGAGATTTTTTTTTTTTAACTAAAACAGTTGACAATTTTATTTTCACATTTCACAATACAAATGAAAATTGCCTTTTTTTTTTTTTTTTTGTCCCACTACTCCCCTGCAAAAACTATTCTCTCTTTGATAGGAAAGGGAAGCAAGTCTTCCTTGTCATGCTGTTAGAAAACACCCAGAGTCACAGCACCATGATCTCCTGGTGAAGTAGAACAAGTAATATAAAATTAATATAAAGAGGTTCCTGTCTCTCCTTGTCTGTCTGGTCGAGTCACTCTGGGCCAAGTAGGCACCATCATGGGACGGGCAAGAGGTCTCATCATTGGGGACCCAGGCATCACTGGCATGTGGCCTCCCATAGGTGGCCTCATTCCAGGAGCAGGTCCCACTGGCAGCATTCCAGGAGGAGGAGGGCCCATCATTGGCATCATGGGAGGGCCCCCCATATGGGGGGCTGGCATCATACCAGGGCGAGGAGGACACAGGAGACTGGGGGGAGGTGGGATAATTGCCCCTGCAGGAGGAGGAACAGAGAATGGAGTAGGAGGTATCTTTCCTTGTTGAAATGCAGTGGTTGTTTTGTTGATCAGGCTCTGAGCCTGCTCTTCTATCCATTTCTGATAGTAGTCTTTCACATTCTCTTTGTGTTTCCTACCACTGCAGTGTGTCTTTCTCACAGATGGAGAGTCATGGGTGAGGTATGTGTCGCAGTAGTCTCAATAAAACTTAGGCATGTTGCTCTGCAGGCCATTGGCCACTCCGTCCCCGAAAGGAGATTATTTTTAAATTTATATGGAAAGGCAAAGGATAGAGTAGCTAAACAATTATAAAAAAGAAAAATAAACTGGAAAACCACACTTCCTGATTCTGAGACTTGGAACATAGCCATGGTCATCAACACTGTGTGGAATCTACAGATGGACACACAGATCAATAGAACAGAAGAAAGAACCCAAAAATAGCCAAGTAAGGTCAACTGATTTTTCTTAATTATGCAAAAGCAATTCAATGAAATAAAGCATTCTTTTCAACAAACAGTGCTGGAACAAATAAATGTCCCAGGCCAAAAACAGAAACAAAACAAAACAAAACAAAACAAAACAAACCCCCTGAATTTACACATCATACCTTATACAAAAATCAATCCAAAATGAATTACAGATTTAAATGTGAAAATGTAATATTATAATACTTTAGAAGAAAATCTTTAGGACCTAACACGAGCGGAATAATATCTAAAAATGGTATCAAAGCATCATTCATAAAGAAAAGACAGAAAACTGAATGTCATCAAAACTAAAAGCATTTCCTTATTTCCTTTCCAAAAGACTCTATTAAGAGGATGAGAAAAGCCTGGGTGGCTCAGTGGTTGAGCATCTGCCTTTGGCTCAGGCTGTGATCCTAGGGTCCTGATTCTCCCTTTGCCTATGTCTCTGCCTCTCTCTGCCTCTCATGAATAAATAAATAAGTAATCCTAAAAAAAAAAAAAAAAAAAAGGGTAAGTACAGAGAGAAAATATTTGCAAACCACATATTTGACAAAGAATTCAAGTCCAGAATAGGTAAAGAACACTTAAAATGCAGCAATGAGAAAATCCAATTAGAAGAGCAAAAGACATGAAGCAATATTTCTTTGAAAAGTTGTACTGATAGCAAGTACATGAACGATTTTCTACATCACCAGCCATTAGGGAAATGCAAATTAAGACCACAATGAGCTATTACTGCACAGCTAAAATAAAAAAGTGATAATATCAAATGCTCACAAGGATGCAAAGAAACTGCACCTGCCATACATTACTGTTGGAAATGTAAAATGGTACAACCACTGTGGAAAACAGTCTAGCAGTTTCTCATAAAACCAGACATACACTTATGGTTCCACTTAGCAATTACTCTTCTGGACATTTATCCCAAAGAAATAGAAACTTAAGTCTAGACAAAGACCCATACACAAATGTCCATAGACACTTTGTTTCTAATATTCAAAAACTGGAAATAACCAAAATATGTGACAACAGGTGGTCAAATAAACCAAAGTACATCCTTATCACAGAGTACTACTCAGCAATACAAATAGACTATTGATACACACAGCAACTGGAATTGATTTCAGGGGCATTATGCTAGGTGGAAAAAAAGTCAATCTCAAAAGGTCAGGTATTGTAAGATTTCATTGATATAGCATTCTCAAAATGACACACATGATTAGATGACACAACTAAACACACACATGGTAGCAATGCCAATTTCCTGGTTTTGATATTGTACTATCACCATGTACGTTTTAACAGTTGGTGGAAACTGGATGAATGGTACCATCTTTGTAACTTCCTATAAATCTAAAATCATTTCAAAATAAAAAGATTTTTAAAAAGCTGGAAAATTGTCAGATACCACTGCAAGCAAAGTGTGCATTTTTCTCCCTTGCTTTCTTCTTACATCAAGAACTCTTACATCAAGCCTCTTATCATCATGAAGCTAGTCTTGTTTATCCACATTTTGGGCCTGCCAGGTAAATTGTTTCTAATTTCTTTTATTTCCCAGCTATAAAATGGAAGTAGTTAATTCACCTAGCTCAATGTTCCTCTACAGGGGTCCAATGACATTTGAGAAAGGCTAATTTGTTATTGTGCAAGACTTCTTGCACAACTGGTTCCAGCCACGTCATCAAGCAGTGTCCTCAGCCATGTCGGCAAGAAAAAATGTTTCACATCTTCCCAAAACCTCCTGAGAAGGACATTATTTCCTGCGTTGAGGACCCATAATTTTCTTAATTCATAAGGGCCTACTGAAAAGTTAGAAAATTTTTATCAGGAAGAGTTCTAGATTCTAAAAAAAAAAAAAAAAAAAAGTACTAGACTCTAATAAATGTAAGTCCCGCAGAAAGAATACCCATCAGAAAAATAACGAGGCAAATTCTAATGTCAAAGTTAGCTAAATTTATACTAGATTTCTTATTATAATCTACTTATTCACCTAGGAGTGATTATGACAGTCAAGGATGTTATTATAAAAGTATTTATATAACACTAAATACAGGATATTCATGATGGAAAGTTCAGATAAGTTCAGAGATCATTGTATTCTTTCCATCATACTGTCTTTTTGACTGTATTCAACCAGAAAAACTATTGAAGAGAAAAATGACTTCTTTCTTCGATTCAATGGGATATTAATTTGAAGCTCAATTATGATCACTCATCTGATACTGCACTTTACCACTATATTTGCTCACCTTCAGAGAATCACCTCACTACGGAGTGACTGGGCATTCACATAAGTTTTGAAGTTTGGGAACCTGTAGAAATTTGAAAGACTACAACAGAAATAAAGCCAAAATCTCTGAATTTGGAGGACCCCCCCAAATCAAGAGGAATAACAGATTGGTTTATAAGTGAGTGAACTCTATGGTAATTGAACCTCAGGTCACTAAAAGTGAAGAAAATTTAACTTACTTATGTTGGAAAATGCAGCTCTGTTAAGAAAAGAAGCCATCAGGACAAAAGAATATGAACATTCTCTTCTCAAGGGAAGCATGAAACCTAAATAATCTTCCCAAATTTCTTGCACAATAATTTCAATTTATTATTGATGGATCCTGGAACTGAATGTTCTTTTTTGTTCTAAATACACAGAAACTAATCTTCATTTTGGGAGTCAATTTCTAACAAGTCAATTGCTCAGAAGAAGTGCTCGGCAGCATGAGGTACTGTTCATAAAGCCCAGCTCTCATCTGCTTCCTTTTACCCAAATTTGTACACTATTACTAATTGCCATTAATCATTGAATCCAATACACATTACAGTGTTATCTACTAAAAGCATTAATTTTTTTCTAAGCTCCAATAACATAAAAATGTATATTTTTATTGTTTATCTTATCACCACCAATGAGTTTATGCTCAAAGCCATGAAAGCTGTTTGAGTCCCCCTTCTCTCTCTGGGGGCTCACTGGCTCACCGTTGTGCTAAAAACTTCAGAATGCCACTACAGCCTGCCTGTGGCCCAGGAAGTGGGGCTTGAGCTGCAACAGGAGAATGAATTTGGTAACCAGGTTGGACCAATGTGCATTTAAAACTTTTTAAAAAGTTCAGTCTAGGAATTATTGCTAATAAAGCTTGCTGCTATATGAATGGCACTGAAAGGTAGATTTTTAAAGCCAAGAATGCACTATGTTTTTTTGTGAATTTTAGTGACAATTCATAGATTAACAAAAGATATCAATGATTGTCTTTAATATGTACTTTTATATTTGAATGTCTTGTTTACTCTAAAGTGAGAAAAGGGACTCTGGAACACATATTAATATGTTTTCATTCTTTCTAGAGAGATTTAATTAGAAAAGAAATATTTGACTCAGATGAGAAAATATTTTGGGTGTCTCAAGAAAAATAATATAGTTTCTTAAGGAAACTTTAAAAAAAGACAGTTGAGTACACTGCAGTTCAGCCTTTAATAGTTCCAGATGGTCAATGCTATTAAAAGGACACCCCCTCTATTCTTTTATCATGACCCTGAGGTCACAAATTATCTCTAAGATGTAAGAGCCATTCGTTTTTTGAACAGTCAGGTTGTTGTTTAGCATTAACCAACCAATTTATCTTGGGCCAAACTTCAGCAATGACAGAAGTAACTGATTAGCCCAAAATTTAGCCAAAGAAATAAATGTCTATTGCTTTAAGCATTTCAGACAGTCCTTCGTACTTATAAACAAGAGAACTATTCTGAGGTCTAAATGATGGCAGACAGCTGTAGTGACTGATGTAGATGAGCAACATCATCACGCACTGCTTCCCTATTCTTGATACGTAAAAAAAAAAAAAAATTAAAACTTTAAAAACTTTGTGAGACTTTTAACAAGTGAAGAATTTATGTCAATTTGTTATGTTCAAACATAATATCTGTACCTCTTCCTTTTGTTAAAAAAAAGTACTTTCCATTATGATAATGAAATTGCCTTGAACCTGCATAGACAACAATACACAAAATAATGTAATATACTAAATAAAGTAATAAGGTTAATTTCTTTCCTGCTGTCACTAAATTCATGCTAACAGTCTCTCTTCAGCTTGACATCAATTAATGATTTTAATTCTAGACTCTTGTCACAGTATTCACCACCCTTTTCTGTAATTAAAATGGATGATGCATGATGAAGATAAAACACATAAGACTTCTTGTAACATTTCTGTTCATTAGGATTTTCGCTTTTACAATAAATGGCTTTTAGCACTAATTGCAGTAGAGTAAGATGAAAATAACTGTTTTATGGATATGAAGTATGGTCTTTGTATATCCAGAAAAGGTACAGGCATGAGGATCGCTATTGAGTGATCCATTCCTCAGGATGGAAATCTATGGTGTACTTAAATTAGTTATATCCCAAATATTTTACTTCCAAAGTTACAAAACGTCAATACATGGAATAACCATGATGCATTTTTTAGAATACTCCAAGAAACCAAAATTGACCTTTAGTGATGTTAATAAAAAAAAAAAAAATGCTGTAAATGTCTACAGAAGATAAAATATACTAATATTAGTTTACCAGAAAAAATTAAAATGAATTTTGGATTGCTACACATTAGATAGTTGTTAAATATCTTCAAAACAATGTTTAGGGCCTTGCAATTAACTCTTTTGGGAAACATTCAACCCCCAACCTATTGCACTGTCATCCAGAAGCTTCATTCTGGGAATAAAGTTCCTGGATCTCTAAAAATCAGTATTACAGACATTTATCAAATAAAACCTAAAGGTAGGGCAGAATGAAATTTAAACTGCAAGATAACTGGAAGCAATGGTTCAATGTAATAGCAGTCTGTGGTCAACTGAATGAATGCTGCATCTGCCCCGCAAAATGCCGCAAGTGGTGGCCTTTGGAAGCTGCGTGGCTCAACTCATCAGTCCTTCAGCTTACCCTGCCATGTAAATCTAACAACTGCCACCTCTCAGTATTCAAGCTTATAATTTGGCATCTATGCTGAATTTCCAAGAGGGACAATATTTAACCCCATTTCTTACCTTGAAAACAGTCATAATTTTAAGTGGGATTTTAACCTTTTTGTGATATTGAGAATTTTGATTGAGAATTTTTAAATTTATGGTTTTTCTTTCAAATTTTCTATGGATTTAGAACTAGAATACATTATAATCAAACCTTTAAAAAGTATATGCTTTCAACAGGCGAGAAACATGTAGGAAAGAGAAAGCAGAAAATGAAAGTTCAGGAATAAGATTTATAAGCACACAAAACAGAAGCCATAATGTGGAGGCACGTTGCAAACACTGCTCAACATTTGCTCCTGATTCTATGAAACAATCAACCTGATGTTCCACAGCCAGTCAGATGAGTGAGCTTGAAATGGCTAACTCAGGAGCCAATGGCCTTCACTTGCCACCAAGATTTCCCAGGGACCGAATCCTGAGAGATGCTGGCATATCATGGAAAACAACAAGTGAAGGGGGATGTTCTGTGAACAAAAAACTTAGGACATGATGAATCTCTATTCATATCTTCGTGACTCACAAAGTCTATTAACAAAAGTAGGGTTTGAGAAATAATGGAGTAAAGAAATATGCATAAATTGGCTTAACCAAGTGTTTCTCAAACACATTTGTACATGGAACCCTTTTTCTCCTGTTAGCCACTGTTTGGGAAACTCCCACACCACACTGCCTATATATCAACCTTTAGCACCCAAGTAGAGATACCAGGGGAGCAAAAATTCAATAGAAAGCCAAACATTACTTTGGATTCTTGGTCAAGATAATGGTAGCTAAGTGGGCCTGAAGTGACACAGGTCATTGAATTAAATATGTTCTATTTTGGAGTCCAATCCTTTTTTGTGGTGGAAAAGAAACAACAGAGGCTTTGTCTCTGGGCACGCCTCAGAGACAAACTAGTAAGGGCAGTAAAGCGCTGAATTCATACCTCAGCTGCAAATATCCATCACTCGCCTTCATTTCCCCACCTAGCCCAAAAGTGGCCAATAGCATCTCTGAAAGGCTAAGATACCTACGTTTGGAGTCTGGAGCTAGAAGTCAAAATAGCACATCACAGGACCAGCTAATTTTACCCATACTCCTTGTCTCTCAGGAAGAGAGCCCAGGCAAGCAGGCTCAGGGTGTTGGCAGGGCAGGACTCGCAGAGTCAGAGGACACATCCATGCTGGGGTCTTCCTCATTCACTTCTCCTATGTGGACAGTATTTATACAAGACCCTACCTCCAAGGGATGGCAGTAAGTGGAAGGAAAGAGGAGGATGTTAGCAAGGATGAAGTCTCAGACCCATGCTCAGAAGAATCTAATTTACTTTCACTATCCAAATAGATCTTAACCTGGTAGGAAAACACATTTTAAATTATATTCATTGTCCTTTCACTTGTTCCATATTTATATTTTCAGTCATAGTCAGGCTTCATGGATACATATAGACAAAAATATTTTTATATATGGACATGTCATAATTAATAACCAGGGGATGTCAAGTTTTCTATTTTTATATGAAGTGAGCCAAAATAATTTTGGGAACTCAAATAGCAACAGTGGTAAAGAATGTTAAAGGAGGTGCTTCTCTACTAATCCACAGTGAAGCAAAAGCTATGTTGAGAATATAAGCAGTGTTTTTTCATTTTTATCTAGTCCTCCACCCAAATTCTTCCCAAAGAATCTGCAATTCCATTCTCAAACAAAGCACCACCAATGCCAACAGACAGAACAGAAAGGAGGACGCACAAAGAAGGGAAGGATTTGCTCTAGCCAAATAACAAATACTAAACAAACTTCACTTATGTAATTCAGTATGTCTCATGCATTCACTCGCTTTATTACAAGATCCACAAATTTAAATAAAACATACTTGTAAAAACTGTTACTGAAATAGAAAGTCAGAGAATAATAGTTTTCTTAAATTATGAAGCTAATTGATTTTTTTAATGGACCATTCACTGTTCCTTGACCCTAAAAGATTTTTATTCTAGGCCTCCTGTACATTGTAAATTCATTATGACCAACCTAGTTCCCAGAAGTATTGCATCATTAGAGGTACAGAGATGGAGATTAAAAGCAAAACTGAAAGTGAACTGTGCCTTAGGCAAATTAATAATACAAGTGAAACCATTATGTAAAAATCATTGTTTGGCTGCAAAACTTGACTATGCATTATAACAAGTATCTTGGAAAGTGTTGAGAGAATTCTGCATTGAAACACAGTAATCATCTTAAACTGCAAGAAAAGAATATTGCAAATATGGACAACCGTACAGGACTAATGAAGCTATCCCCTGTGGTTCGCATCAAGATAGGGAAGAAGTAAAATGTCTGTATCGCTTAGATTGTTCTCCAACTAAACCACGTATTTGCCTGTGGATAAATCTGAGGACATTCATTTAGCTGGTATACACTTCTCTTCTACAGTCTCTTAGGATGGAAGTTTACAGCACTGAGCAATTAAATGCCATATTGCACACACTAAGGAATACTGTGTGTCCTGTCCTGACAACAGTGAGCTTATTCATGAGTTTAGGGATCCCAAAATTGGTGAGGATTAGAAAGAGTCCTAGAAAGCAAGAAAATGGAAGGATTCAAAAAAACAAAAATTTGGGGAAGAACCAGAAGAATAAACCCAGACTTGCATCACAAATTAAGTCCCTGTTTCTCCCATTTACATATTTAATACTCTGAAAAGCCAAGAGAATCAGAGTAACTATCCTAGCCTAAAGCCTCAAACGAGGGAGAGGATGAATGGAAAAATATCCAAACATTAATCTCTTCGAAAGAAAACCACGATAGAATATTCTTTCTAGTTCTTTCATTCGTTAAGCGCAAGACTCAAAAGGGCCTCGACTCTAGAATTGTTAGTGAGAATCTGGAAGTGAAGCTGCTGGATTCTCATGTTAGTTATGGACAATATTGAGTCTTTTAGCCTTCATCAAGGCACCAGAAACTTCCTCATTCCCCAGGTTATTAAAAATACAACAGGTAGAGGGTCTCTTGCTGTGGCAGCTCTGAAACTGCCAAATGAAGATACGGAGGAACGCCCTGCGAGCCTGTAAACTCTAATAACAGAAGTGCGAGGCAGCTTTCTCATCCCCTGGGAATTACAAGAGAAATTCTAATCACTTATAAAAATGGTTTTCGATTATCTGCTTAAAGTAATTTTTCATTCATTTCGTGGTCTTGGGGTTCTTACAATGGAATGGCTCAACAACAGATAACAAATTTTCTGGAAAAGATGCAATCAAGTTTAAGTGGAAAATGTCATAAAATATGATAGGGAAGTAGAAAAAAAAAGAAACAAACATGAGGTTTGAGAGGAAGACAACATAGCACAAAAGCCTTCTCAATTCTTATTATAGATAAAAATATTTTAAGTGAACTATAAAAATTCAAAGTTTTATTTCCAGAGAAATAGTCTTAAAAATTATAATTATAATTATAATTATAATTATAATTATTTTTATCAGTATATAAAAATACTATATACTGATACATAAATGAAATGGAACTTTGTAAATATTTCTTTGTGATTTTAAATGTGATCATAAATTTAGTCTTAACGTTTATTTAATTCATTTAATATGCCCTACTATCTGTTAGGCAAAGATCTTAACCATTAAATTCACTTTAATGCCTCAAATAAATATACAGTGTTTTTTTTTAATCTTTCTTTACATTAATCCCACAACCATCAATATTTGGACTGACACCAAAAAACTAAAAACTCCTTTTGAGAATAAATTCTTCATATTAGGGAAAAAAAAAAAAAAGAAAAAGAAAAAGAAAGAAGAGTAGAAAGGACAAAAAGCTCTATCTGGTGAGTTTAGTCAAATGGTTGAAGTCTACCTCTCCTGTTCCTGCTTCATTCGTATCCTCTCCTCTTCTGACGTAAGGGAGTCCTGTATTTTTATTTTACCCGTTTTCTCAATCTTGTCATCTTTTCGATGTTTGCCAAACCTGTTGATAACAAAAAATTCTAACTTGTCAATATATACAAAATGAGTTTTCATTCTTTTGTGACAAAGACATATGTACTCAATGAAATGCGAGCTTGCTCAAAATGAGGGCCAAAAGGCCTCCTGCAATTCTCTAGTTTTTGCCCATTATGAATATTTTCAATCACCATTATTAGATTCATTTTTAATTGCAACTCTCCAGAGACAACCCTTTTGAAAATGGCCTCAATCCTCACTTTTCTTTTGGCAAAACAAAAATAAGCAACTTTTCAGTTAATCCTTACTGCACAATTACTAAATGTATAGAACTGAATGCTGAAAACCTCAAATGCTAGAGGCCAAAAATCTGCATTAGAATAGGTTGCTCTTGTGACTAAAGAATGAGAATTCACAATCATCTACTTAATAATCTCTCCATAAACAACTAGTCTTCTTTATTTTCAGTCAGGTTTATTGGAAACATTTATCATAGTTTAAAAACTGACAAACAAGGCCATGTTTGCAAGGTTTAAGGTACAAAGGATAATTTACATTGCTATAACACTTTGAGCTTATGAAGTTGAAAGCTTTAAGGCATCCTCATCAAATTCGATTCTGGAAACCAATGAAAAGTAATTGCTGAATGTGGCATCTTTGCCTTCAAACTCTATATCTGATCAAAAACAAACATGAGGAACAGATACATGATTCAAAAACCAGTCCACACAAACTTTCACAGATGGCCACGGAGCTGGAGGCTCTCTACAAAAACACTAATACTCCATTCTGGCATCCAAAATATCTCAGGAGCCTAGATTTGCTATAAATTCTTTGTCTTGCTCTGTTGCTTTTCTCTAAAAAAGAGCATGTTGCCTGGAATGTACGTACTACATACCCTCAAATAATACTCATCTTAGTCATGTAGTCACTAGATGTTTTAAAAAAATCTTTTATAGGCAGTTACTCAACTAAGCATTCATAAATATATAAAATATATTGCATATTTCTTTCAGAGGACAAAGTAGGAATCTGGCTTATGCTGTACAATTAATCATACTGAAAGGAGGAGTAAAAAAAAAAAAAAAAAAAAAAGGCTATTCCAAAACTGATGTAAAAGAAAAAAGAAGTATTTTAATTAATAATCTGGTTGGTAGCATAGGTCTTTCTTCTATTAACATGAATCTGATTTCAAATACTGGTTTATACATGAAGTGTACATGGGAATATTTACTAAAGTAACACTGTTTGCAGAGGGGTCTATAAATAAAAGATAATGTTTTTAAAATCTTAAAATAGAAAAAAAGTCAAAATATCACCATCACTCTTCCTTTAAAAATTACATTATTAGAAAGCATTCAAAACTGCCTACAAAGTTAATTTCTATAAAGCAAATCTATCCTTAAATTGTAATGGTATCTAGAAACTGGAAGATCATTGCAATTGCAAAAAAGAAAAAGAGGAAAGAAATCCCTAAGAACTGACCACTTCTCACAAAGGATAAAATACGTACAATGCTTTTAAAATTAATAAATACAAAGCATTAAAAATAAACACTTTGCCTTTATTTTTGTTAATATATCAATAATGCCTAAGAGGCATAATGACTAACTTTATAGAATGAATTAATAAATAAATGAAAGAGCAAACATAAAAAACTGATACATCTCAGCAGGAGCCAACATTTAAAACATAATGTTCCTTCATTTGACAAAAATTTATTAAGCATCTACAGGGGGTTCAGGGGAGAGCATGAAGCTGGACAAATTAATCTGAGCATCATCAGCATGTAGATGGTATTAAAGCTTCCATGTATTTCCATCTTGAAAATTTTGCAACACTAAGACATCTGGAAATATAAAGTGTATTTCTGACATTAAGAAAAGTGTAAGTTCAAGTCTTAACACATGATATTTACTGGCAAGATGGATTCCTAAAGGTAAATCATTTTAACCATTAAGTTTTTCAGTTCATCAATATCCCTCCAATGATACAATGTTGCCACATTGACCTATTTTGTGTTGCTTTTAAAGACTGTGCTGGTTCATATTCTAGATTACTTACATTCAAACCTATATCCTAGTTAAGAAACACGATGCCATGACACAAGATACACAGTTGACCCCTGAACAACATAGATCCACTTATACCCGGATTTTTTTTTTATAAATACGCTACAGCACTGTATATGTATTTTCTCTTCCTTATGATGATTTTAAGAACATTCTCTTTTTTCTAAGAGCTTACTTTAGTGTAGGAATATAATATGTAACACATAAAAATATGTGTTAGTTGACTATTTACATTATCAGTAAGGCTTCAGGTCAATAGTTGGCTATTCCTAGTTAAGTTTACGGGGAGTCAAAAGTCACACATGGATTTTCAACTATGCAGGAGTTTAGCACCCCAGCCCCTGTGCTGTTCAGGGATCAACTGTATGTCTCTCTGCACCAAAAGTTATAGTTTAATCTTATAGGAAGATCATGTACATCATCCCTTTGAGCTAATAATATGAGAAAAAACTGAGAGTGGTTGGCTTTTCCATGTTTTAATACCGTTTAAATATTTTTGGTCCCAAACTTAACACTGAGCTTAATTAGCTATATTAGATCTTTTATTTTTTTTAAAATGATCTTGAGCCTACTTTGTGGAAAAACTTTCAGTTTTAGATCTCAGTCTATGAGCTTTCAACTTTTAAGTATGCAGGATTAAAAAGAATAAAAAAGTGAATCTTGACTCAGATTTAAGAACTGAATTTTTTTCTCATTTATTTGATATGAAAATATTAGTGTCCTAGGCTGTCCCCTGAATCACCAAAACATACTATTTTATTATTTGAAAATTTATTATCAAACTGTTATAGTATACCTTTCGTTTGAAATTATAAATTCAAGACTGATATTAAAATGCAAAGAAAGGACAGATAAAATGTTTATAGGTTACCATTTGGACATTTCCTTTAATGCCTACTTGAGTTAATAAATCATGTGATTTCTTTAAGCCGTCCTAAAAAGCACAGCAGATTACTTTATAATTGGGATAAAAATGAGTCCCTTAGCTGTAATTTTTTGACAGAATAAAGAGGCGAAAAAAAATATACCGATCATTCTAGAGCATAAAAAGATAAAGAACAGAGCTATGCCCTCATTCACTCTCATTGCCAACATATTCCAGTGTTTCCTTAATTTATAGTTGTTTAGGGCAGCCCTGGTGGCACAGCGGTTTGGTGCCGCCTGCAGCCTGGGGTGTGATCCTGGAGACCCAGGATCGAGTCCCACATTGGGCTCTCTGCATGGAGCCTGCTTCTCCCTCTGTCTGTGCCTCTGCCTCTCTCCTTCTGTGTCAATAAATAAATAAAATCTTTAAAAAAAATTTATAGTTGTTTAATTCTTCCTGCAAAGAGGGGGGACATTACTGAAAAATTTTAGCTACACATGTACTAGCAAAGTCAGTGTCACAGCTGAAGTCAGGGGTCAACTTATGAAAGAAAACATGAAAACAATCATTTAATAGCAAGCAGCTTAAAACTTGGAAGATACCAATTACATTTAATTTATTATCTTTTAAAAGCCACAGGTGAATTTCAAATGGGTCACTTTCCAAAGAACAGCGAAGCTGAAAAAAATCAGGTAATAATGGTATGTCCAGGAAGAAAACCCATTTTCAGCAAAGGATAGTTTTAGGAACTGCCTTCTGACTAACCGCCCACCTGCAACAGGTTTAAACAGAAAGCCCCACTATCCAATGAATGTGATGCTAGAATAGAAAGTGGTCAGACTGCACCTCCTCAGGAAGAACTTTCTAGTCATATCTTAGGATATATTAACATAAGGGAATGACTTTTTAAAAACATGGAGACACGGGTGCCAAGGTAACTTGGTCAGTTAAGCAGCAAACTCCCAATTTCCGCTCAGGTCAGGATCTCAGGGTCATGAAATCAAGCCCTGTGACAGGCTCCACACTCAGCAGGGCGTCTGCTTGAGATTCTCTCTCTCCTTTTCCCCCTGCTCATGTGTTCTCTCTCTCTCAAAAGTAAAATAAAACAAACTAACATGGAGACAAAAAGAAAAATAGCTTAAGAAGATGTTGATAGAGAACAATTTCAGAAGTGTGGCTGCATGAAGAAAACGCAATGAAAATGCCACCAAGCCCCTGAAGACTCCTTCACAGAAAGATACAGCCGGATGAGACCTGTCTTATCAGAATACAATTCTTAACACTTCTTAAACATATGGCTTTCTTCATAAAGAATACAGCAATGTTTTCATTCAGCTAAAATAAGCTCCAAGTAATCTGCTAAATGGGTTTCACTATGACGCATTACAAATGAGATCATTGCCAACTGCCAGATCGGCCGTATTTATTACTATAGTAAAGAATAATGGGCAAAACATGCACTTGTTGATGAATGAGGAAAAAGGAAAAAAAAAAACAAAAAAAACAAAGGATCATAACAAAATTCTCTTGTTTTCATATAGAAATAACTGTCATTAAAAATTTATTGATAAGAATTTCGTGCTATTGAACCATCATTTCAGTTTTTAGCAAATTAACCTAATTCTCCCTGCAATATAAATAACATTGAAATATCTTACTATTATATTGCTACTAAAATTAGAGACCTTCAGAAAAAATTATGCTGAGTGATATAACACACAATATCCTACTATAAATAAAATAAAATAAAAATATAATTGGATGTGTAATGAAGTGGATTTTTCTAGTATCATATTTGAAAACTTGATATAGTAGAAGTCCTAAAAATCTTCTGCCATACTTAAAAATAGATGAACGGAATACCCAACACCAATTATCTTATAAGCTTTGAGGAATAATTTTTAAAATAAGAATTTCTTCAAAAACAAAAATCACTGAAATGTCACCTAGAAAGTTGGTATTTCTCACTGCTCATTACCAAGATCTTCATTCCTAAGGAGGCTTTGTTACAATTCTTGCCTTACTATTTACCCTAGTGGGTAGGTTAAATGATACTGCTTGCCTGGGGGAGAGAACTGAAATTGCTCAAATACAAATTCAGTTATCAGTGACCAGAAACCATCCGTTCTCTCCCAACACCGAACTTCGACACTGGAGTGGTCAACATGGTCATCTAACTCAATACCCTGCCCTGTATTTTGCCCTTTATTTCTATATTTTTGCACCATCACATGATTCAATCTTTTCCTTTCTCTGGAAACTCATATCTCTTTTTGAAACCTCCAGGTATTCTTTGTAGACACAGTTAGTATAGCCAGGGTGCTAATCTGTCTTTGACCATTGACTGTTGTGTCAATGCTGCCATTTACCCTAAAGACCTTTGAGAGATATTAGCTGTTAAATGAGCTGGATTCAAGATTCTGCAGTACAGCAAAATAGAATACCTTGTCCTGTCTTATTTCTATGTTCCAATCAAACTCTCTGCAATGCCTCAGAAACACAATGTTCACTCAAATCAAAGCAAAATCATGAGCTTTTAACACCATTCCTCTATCATCATATTTTGTGTCATGTTTTTCCTAAATGGTTTTGATCCAAGTTTCTCTAGAAAATCTTTTCAATTAATTCTGGTTCAATCTTAGTTGTCAGCCTTGAGTTCTCTCAACTCATCACTCTCTAATACAATTATGAATTTATTTTTGTCTTAAAGTCTTAAACTGTTCTAAATTCTGCTTGAAAAAAAAATCTAACCATGTATCTTTGTAGATTGCTCTACCACACTCTTACCCATATACACTGAAGGTATATGTGCACGTTTCTGAAAACTAAAGACTAATGATCAGTCAATGTTTGTATTTGACAAACAAAAACTGAGGACCAAGAGGTATGCAGAGCTGCCCCAAGTCACACTGCAAACTAGGGACAGAGTTCAGGTCACCTCATAGCTAGCTCAAGAGATCTCAGTGGGTCTGAACTCAGATACTCCTAGAAAAATTGAAATTCCCAGACCTATGAAGTTCACTTTATGTAAATCCTAAGTGATACATATAATTGAACACCTGTTGAATGCTCTTTTGATTACTTCATTACATTGAACTAGAATTTATTGAATTTTTATTATGTACTTTATCTCACTGATTTCCACAACCAGCATGTGAGGCAGGTGTTATCATCCTTCTCTTTAGGGGGAGCTTCAGGAGAATTTAATGATTTCACAGGCCAGATAGCAAGTAAGTAGCAGAGCCAGACTTTAGACCCAAGACTTCTTTTTTAACCACACCAGCCACATCAAAAACTTGAGGAACCAGGCAGTCATTTTATGCTATTATAATTAGAGCAGCCAAGCAAACCATCTTTGTTGAAATAAATGAGATAAATCTTGCATTTCCTGCAGCAATGAGATCCAAAGGACATTGTTCCCAAATGGAACTTGTCTATGAAGGCCAGGAATCTGGAGGCAACATCAAGAACTGATCCCCAACCATTGGAAAGGATCGGAAAAACTACCCCCATGCCCATTGCTAGGTCCCTGCCAATATTTCTAAATGCAATGTTGCCCCATAAGTCCAAATTGTCTGTACTGACATATGCAAATACTGCCAGGCAACAGAGAAGCATGTGAAACTGCCCAAACCCAATCAAAGGGTAAACAGCAAGAATTCACCATGTGCATTTATCATTTGTAATAACACATTCATAGTTTCTGGCCCTTTTTTTTTTGTGTGCCTCAGCCTCCATTTTATAAATAAGAAAAAAAAAAACAAAACAAAACAAAAGTCACTTCTTCTCATATGTCCTTCCCATTCAGGATCTTACATATTTTAGTGGCATTTTAAGAAATCGCTACCATGATAGCACATTGATTTGCTCAGCAGTAGATTGTGGCAATGCTGGATGAATCAGGGAAGAGAAGCTGATTATGAAAAACAGAAAGCTCCTATTTAGGCAAAAAAAAAAAAAAAAAAAAATCTTAGTAATCAACAATGATGAGAACGGAGGCTTAGAAAGGGTACATGACAACTTGATAGTGCTTTTATAAAATGGGATGCAGTTTTAACTTGGCAGAGTTTAGCAGGGGTTCTCTTTAAAAGGAGATTCACAAACTCGAGAATTTTGTACAGTTCTGATTGTGTACAGTTTTCATCAGCGCTAGTCTGATTAGATTTAATAAACTAAATTTGGGTTGCTTGATAGCCAGAAAAAAAAAAAGAACCCTTTTAAAAAAACACAAACAGGGCAGCCCTGGTGGCCCAGCGATTTAGCACCACCTTCAGCCCGGGTATGATCCTGGAGACCCAGGATGGAGTCCCACATTGGGCTCTCTGCGGGGAGCCTGCTTCTCCCTCTGTCTGTGTCTCTGCCTCTCTCTCTGGGTCTCTCATGATTAAATAAATAAAATCTTTAAAAATTAAAAAAATTAAAAAAATATTTTAAAATATAAAAAAAAACACAAACAAAAAAACCACAGCTTTTACTTAACCAAGCTAGAATAGCCTAGCTCTACTTAACCAAGCCAGAACAGACGTTAGACAAGCAGTGTGCCCTTAATGGACAACACATCCTTTTCAGGACTCTATTAAGTGTCCTTATAAGTGCACTCTTCCCCTGCCATAGCCTGTTATCTAATCAAGGATGTAACATGACACTTCAGGAGTCCTGGAAGGATATGAACAAGGAAATATTAAAACAACAATGAAGAAATTGAACCCAGCACATTATCAATTTTAATTTTACAAGAATCATTGTAAGTCCCAAATATCTTAAAAACAACTCCAAACCCAAACACACACACACACACATGAGCATGGAATCTAGATAGATAAGAAAAAAGAAACAGGCAATCACAGTAATCCTTCAAAACATAAGATAAAAACATAAATAACTGAAATAATATTTATAATCTGTTAGAGCCATTCAAGTAAAAGGACAGATGATGAGTGGCAATATATCTTAATTATGATATTAAAGCTTTTCAGGCATCAGCTAGTTCATAGGCTACATGACATATTTTCTGTAGCAAATAAATTCCCTTTGTAAAATGGGGTCAGTTGGTAATTACTGTTCCACACAAGATTTTTATAAGGCTTGATACACCTTATTTTTTTTTCAACATATAGCCACACAGGTAATCAAACCACATGAATCCCGAAACCTCAAACATGCAGATGCAAATAATATGCAAAATATATTTTTTGTTTCCCCTTTAACTACTTTGACTTTATAATAAATTATATATATAAAATAAACATACATACCTAAACATAGCAAAAACAACACATAATTCTGATTTTTCTAAATGCTTAATTTGGCATTGAAATCAGTCATGTCCACTTACAATGATTTTGAAAGTGCCTTTCACACAACTACTTCGCCAGATCCTTTCTTTACTACTATACTCCTAATTCTTGCACTGTTCGTTTTAATGCATTATTGTTTCATAATACAATACTCCAAATTGCAAATTACATTGGACTCAAGAAGTGATTATGAAAAATACTATCACTGCTGCCTTTGCTCGAATAACTCTGATAATAATGAGAGATTGATTGGGCTCTAAGCAGCCCAAGTGATGAGAAGGGTCAATCTGAACATTTCTATTAAGCTTCTTTTGTTAAATCCAATACTTTGCCAGGTTAGAAGCAAATAATCATACTCTACATCTGGTTACCATGGTTTTCCTTTTCCGAAAGCATCAGAACAATTTAATAAGTGGTATTACCCCAAAGGCCGTCCCCATAAGAAATGCTAATGAGACCTAAGTCAAAAAACACATCTATTCAAAAGGCACTTGAAAAAAGAAAAAGTAAAAGGTAGAAAAATGTTTTACTCTACACCTTTATTTTCTATTAGGACAAAGAATCAGGAGCACTTAGTACCAAAGATAATCCTAATAATTTTTATTGCCATGGCCTGATACTCAAATTGACAATCAAGTTGTAAATGCTTATGCGGCAATGCAAACTTGGACAATTTAAGAATATCTGTTTTGAGTTGGAAATATTCACCCTCGATTAAATACACACTGCAATTCAAATTCCAAGTTTTAACTACTCAGAGGAGATATTTAGTTCCAGGTATGGTTGAAACACTCTCAAATATGTTCTATGCTTCTATGTTTACAGAGCAAAGGGAAGTGACAGAGGCGGAAAATATGGTCACTGAAGACAGGGGGATGGGAGGGGAACAGAGCTTTTGTATAGCTCCTGGAAACTTTGAAAGATTAAAACTTCCCCAAAGATCTCATTATCTGTAAAGTTAAGGTGTCAGTCAGCACTTTTTTCTGTTGATGAGAAGAAACAATTTCTGTTGATTCACATTTCTTAGAGAACGCTCTCTACAGAGTAAATCAGAGGCACAGACTTTCCATTTTCAGCTTTTGCATATGCAGATTTAATATTAGGGAGCTGACACATTTGATGAGGGCCACGGGCACGGCCTGCGGGCATGAGCTGCAGGCTGCACTGAGTTCTGGGCGCAGGAAGGGGCGAGCAGAGTCTTGTGGGGGCCGCTGGCTGCCCCAGCCTCCCTGGCCTCCCCAGCCATCCCCTCGGGTTCCCCGAGTCACAGCTTCCTTTCAAGGAATACAGGCCTCCAGGCCACACATCTGGGGCAAGTCAGTGTTCCTGCAGCACACCTGGGGCCTGAGGAGTCTCGCACACGCCGAAGAGGACCGTGTGACACCAGAACGTGGCAAATGGCCGTGCTCCAGAAAGGACGCCTTCCCTGCCCGCGCCGTGGCCGGCTGCTCCGGGTCGCCCGGCGCGGTCTAGTTCCGGTGACTCCAGCAGCCTGGAGCACAGCTGGTCAGCGGGACCCGAAATCGGGGCGGCCTCGGGGCTAGACTCAAGGCCTCAGAACAAGGAGACGCGTTTCCCATCCGGTCTCCGGTAAGGGAACATGGATGGTGACAAGGGCCGACCACCACATTTCTCCTTATTTGACTAAAGAGCTCAACCCACCATGTTTAAATATAGAACCTGTGGATCTGGGCACTGGCCTGGGACTTCTCCGAGCCCAGCTTCCCCGTCTCCTCAGCGCGTCTCGCCGGCACTACCTGCCCCGCGGCCTGAGGCTCCTCCTCACTGAAGCACGAGGCAAGATGTGCAGCTCTGCAGAGTGCGCCCTGTTTGTCCCACAAACTGTCCCAGCACCAGAGCCAGGACCACGGGTATCAGTTTAAATTCTCAAGTCTCCCCAGTCACAGTGGCTTTTATGGGACATCATCCTGCTGCATTTCCTTGGCTGACGTTTGAAACCGTCTGGCCTAAATCAGTGTGTATAACCACAGGGTATTAGCAAACTTCCCTTCATTGAGGGAGTATATAATAGAAACAGACATACTTCTACCCCAAAGGGCAGAAATAACCCATACATCCTTTTTAGCAAAGGCACTCAGAATACCTATCTAGAAACTGATAAACTAACGCAGGAATAATTCATCTAAGGGGAAAAGAGACGGTGAGAAAAGAACTTAACAACACGAGCTGACAGATGTAAGTATCCTACAATTCCAAAAAGCTTTCCGTACATATTCTATCATTTAGTTCTTAGAAGAACATGAGAAGGAAATGTGTGAATGGAAACTGGAGGCTGACGGGTGAGGTCTGGGGGTGGCAGGGCTGGGCTGGGCAGACAGAGCTTCAAATCCACATCCCCCATTCATTCATTCATTCATTCATTTGATTTATTCATTCATGAGAGGCATAGAGAGAGAGAGAGAGACAGAGACAGAGAGAGGCAGAGACACAGGCAGAGGGAGGAGCAGGCTCCATGCAGGGAGCCCAATGTGGGACTCCATCCTAGGCCTCCAGGATCATGCCCTGGGCCGAAGGCAGGCACCAAACTGCTGAGGGATTCCCCCCTCCCCCCCCCCAATTCTTTCTATCACAGAACACTCTTCTCCTCCTTAGACTGACCTCAACCTTTTTAAATGTCTCTTAGGTTCTTCATGTTATTCTGTATGCTGCCAGTCCATGAAGTAAAACATTTATGTACTACACTGAAATCTAAGAAAGATCACTATCTAAGCATTTTTTATGGTGAAACACCAAAAAGAGTGTAAAATACTTGAATGTTTTCAGTGTAATTTTAACTCATAAGCATCCACCAAAATGCCCAGGGCAGTGTTCTTCCACATGGAATGACAACTGAAATGAGCTGCTCATGGGGAATCCAAGGACAACCAGACATAAGACATGGAAGCCTTTGGGTAGCTCGTCTGAAGACCAACAACTCAAGTACATGTCACATACCAGTTGTACTTGGTCAGAGGCAATGTTTTTCCAACCTGGACATTACTGAAATTTTGGTCCAGACCATCCGGGACAGTGGGGTGGGGGTGAGGGTCTCTCATGAATCATAAGGTGTTCAGCAGCATCTGTGGCCTCTAACCACTACATGCCACCAGCACTCCTCCCCTCTGGTGACAACCAAGTAAGTCATCAGACACTGCCACAAGTCTATGGGGCAAAACCCTGGGGGGCTGAGAACCACTTGGCTAGGGTTTAAGATAAACAACTAAGTTCAATGCAATATCCTCATTATTTACAAAGACTAAAAAGAGGACTCAAAGGATAATAAAAGGTATATCGTCATTCCTGAATGCCCCGTTTATTTCAGGACTACTTCCTAAACACTAAAGAAGGAAATCATCTTCTACTGAGATGGTTAAGGTTGAATGCAGGTCACTAAGTCCCAGAAAACAAGATCTAGCATGCTATAATCCAAGTACATTTGGGGAATGTATCCATAAAAACTAGGTAGGTCGGTGCACCTGGGTGGCTCAGTTGGTTATACGTCTGCCTTTGGCTCAGGTCATGATCTCAGGGTCCTGGGACCAAGGCCCACATCGGTCTCCCTGTTCAGCAGGGCATCTGCTTCTCCCTCTTCCTCTCCCTCTGCTCCTCCTCCCTGCTTATGCGCGCTCGCTCGCTCTCTCTCTCTCTCTCCCCCCCCAACCCCCATCAAATAAATAAATAAAATCTTCAAAACAAACAAACCAGTTAGGTTAAAAAGGCACCAAAGTCAATGTATCAACTGATTAAGTGCTTGTATTCCAGAATCAGAAAGACATAGGTTATTTGATGCATGACAACTGGCACTATTAAATGATAAAAATGCTAATAAAAAATAGTAGCAAAGATAAAATGCAATCATGTTTTAAAGCATGTAACACACGGTTGGGAGAAATCACCACTCAATAAATAATAGATGTGATTTTGTACAGAAATATCTATATATTCATTCCTTCCTCCATGTCTAGGAAGCTCCTCTAAGATAAGTTGGGAAGACCATGACCATTTCAAGTGGTAGATATAAGAAGATTTTCCAGTATTTGTGGTCCACTCCCTGTCCTTCTGGTTAAGCCAGTCATGGCTAGTCTTAGCCAGCACAGTGGAATGACGGTGAACAGTAGAAAAGCAGCTGCAATTTCAGAAGCCTGAGGCCACCTACCTCCAGAAACAGTGAGTTAGAAAGGTAATTCACAGTGGCCGACTCTGCATAGCAGGTGCTGCTAGCTGCAGCCTACACACATTCTCCTTCTCCTGCTTTGGAGTGAAACCCTGATTTGGTAAGGAGAGGAAACATGCCTACTTGAGATGAAACTACTTGCCCCAGCCTCCTTTGAGAATAGGAACAGAAGACAGTAGAAGACAGTAGTTAAGAGCATAAACAGTGGAGCCAGATTTCTGGGTCAAAATCCCAGCTTTGCCTCTTATTAGCTATGAGATGCATAGCCATATGACTCACTCTGCTTGGACAACTCACTTAAATTCTCTGAGTCTCAACTTCCTCTTTAGTAAAATGTGACCACCCTCATAGGTTTATATTGAGAATGAAATAAATTATATGAATTATACATGCAGTCTTCTTTTATACAAATAGGCTCTCAATAAACATTAACTATTTTATTTATTATCGTTACTGTTAAATTCTGGCTCAGAGAACTTGATATGGGACTTCTGGGAATGATCTGTACAAAGGAGGCCAATCCCCCCTGAAAATTCCCTTTTCCCCTTCCTGTTTCTTCTTGCTTACAATTCTGACGAGCTGGCTAGAGCTGTAACTATGAAGTGACAGCCGGGGTAGAAATACATGTTTAAGATGCTCATGTTCATAATGACATTATTCACAAAAGTTAAAAGATGGATGCGAACTGAATGTCTGTCAACAGATGACTGGATAAGCAGAATGTGAGGTATATGCACAGTGGAATATTATTCAGCCTTAAAAAGAAAGGAAATTCTGTCACATGCTACAACATGGATGGATCTAGAGGATACTATGCTAAGTGAAATAAGCCAGTGACAAAAAGATAAATACCATAAATGTCATATGATTCCACTTATATGAAGTATCTAGAATAGTCCAATTCAAAGAGACAGAAAGCAGAATGGTGGTTATGATGGGTAGGGGGAGGGGACATGGGTTTGGTGTTTAAAGGACACAGAGTTTCAGTTGTGTGAGATGAAGAGAGTTCTGGATGTTTATGGTAGTGATAGCTGTGTGGCAATGGGAATGTTAATGCCCCTGAACGGTACACTTAAAGATGGTAAATATTATGGCTATCTTACCACGATTAAAAAAATAAAGAAAAATATAGCAAGATTGGCTGAATAAATGGAAGGTAGTGGCATTGCTGACCTTCTGGGCCTATCACACAAGCCTCGGACTGCCAATCTCCAGGCTTCTTTTAAATCAGAGACAAGCCTTGTCTTGTTTAAATGACAGTTACTTGGGTCTGTGCTGCAACCAGAACAATTTGTCACAGATAAAGTCATGGAGATAAAAAGGCAAGGAGGAGAGTTTTCTTTCATATATTTGGTGTTCCAAACAGAAAAGGAAAAAACATTCTTTGTAACATCTTTGTAAATGACCCCATCCTCACATCAATACCTCACTATTCAACCCCACAGTTCCCAGAAACTAATCTGCTTCTCAACATGTCACCCTCAAAGTCAATGCAGGGTAGATGATGGGTGGCAGGAGGGAGCCAATGCCTTCCAAGAGTACAAGAGCAGAATTAATGGAGACAAGTGAAAATAACCACCCACACGAAGCCTCATTTCTTCAGGCCAGCTACCCAGCTGAAAGATTCTTGAGTATGAAATTGAGAAGAAAACAACATTCCATGAGTCAGAAATGATTTTCATTTTCTCCTTATTGTTTCTGATGCTATTTGGGTATTCTACGGTTGGTGACTGGAGGCACCTTCGCACACTTTCTATTACCTTGCTGCTAATAAGAGTTCGTCTCTAACTTAGATGGCTGCCTGTCAGCTGCATGTCTATACAGAAGAGTAGAGGACACTTCGAAACGAAAAGGTGTTTTCCCACTGCTGACCTGGAAATATTATGAAAATTCTGCTTTAGTAAATGACATAACTTCCATCTCACAAGAAAAAGAACATTCAAAGGGATGTTGCCAGACTCAACAGATAGGGGTCTACTCTAAGAAGAAAAGCATAAAGATTTGACAGTAAAGATAATAAGACCCGTATGGATAAAACTATATTTGAACATGAGACCTTTCCAAAAAAGAGTTCCACAGGGAAAATGTAATGTACGTTTTTTTCTATTTTGTTCATGAAAGCTGAGAAGGCAGATCTAAAATCTTAGTAGTAAACTATTTAAAGACTGCAATGGTATCTATGACCAAAAACCAGCTAACTAGTTATGTACATTTTCTACTTTTTAAAAAATAGTACTTAGTTTATAATATTTTATTATTGAAAATATAAAAGAAATCAAAATAATGTCACAACAGGAAATACACATAATTCTATATTTTCATGGGAAATATATTCCCAGAAAGCAATCTAGTTGAAACGTTTTTGAATGTAACTATGACTATAATGTGCATAACATATAGAATGAATAATATTAAAAATGCCTGTAAAAAATAAAAAGTTTTTTTAAATGATGCAGATAGGCAAAGCCCATCCAGGAACCCTTCAGAAAAGGCAGCAAACCAGAAATAATGGGCACACACTCAATATATCAATTTCAATAGTTTACATAAAGCATTAATAGCTTGAATATATCCAAAACTTTACATCCCGTTGGATAGAACATAAGATATGAACAGTGTTGCCTTGAAACACAAAGATATCTGTAAATCAGCTTTTTGTTTTTGTTTTTGTTTTTAAGCCACAGGAATGGAAGCCCTCGTGAATTTTGAGAAAACAGGTCCTGGGAGACAGAGTCTGAAAATGTCTGTAAGCATGGAGTGAGGATTCCTGCTTATGTATTATAATGGTTAAATGCCATAATTAAAAAAAAAAAAAAAAAGACTTTCAAAAACGGTCATTTTAAAGCTGGCACTTTGAGGAAGCAAGCTGTTTATCTGACCTCAGTATTTTTATTGTTTTGTAAGCATGAGAGAAAATTGGAATTAAGGTCTTATTATAATTTAGAGCAGCTGATGTCATCATGATCCACACTCACTCTGGTCACATGCTCAGCAGTGACATACCTGCCAACACAAAGGAGGAAAGATAAGACAGAGACAGATGAGAAATTCTCTCACCACTGAAGAAGTGATCCCATAGTCAACAAAAACAGTCATTAAATTTGTTTCTCTTCCAAGTTATATTTCAGTAACAAGTTACTTAAAAAAATTAATCCTGCATATCCTAATTTCTGTAATTCTTTGTGAAAATCTTCAATTGGGATTAACACGTCACTTAGCATGTTATTTCTCTTCTTCAAAAATATAGAAATCTGGCACAGTTTTCTGTGTTTTGTAGAGTGTTGGAAAAAAAAAGAGTTTGCTTCTTACAACAGGAATTAATATATTATAGCCTTAACTGGGAACAAGCATGAAGGTCAAGAGATTCTGTCTCTACTGGCATCCCACAGAAACTCTAAAGTACATGACATAAAACGGGTAACCACTCACAACCGGTCAGAGACCCCCCACTGACGCTAGTAACTCCCATGCAGCCAGGGCCGTCAGTACTTCTGACTTCTCAGCAGAAACACTGTTCACAATATCCTTCTAATTAATACAAGACATACTCTTGTCTCGACTTTAATGATCATAATCTTCTGGTTTTTATCTGCAGCAGCCTCTCCTTGGTCATCACACTCCCCTCCCCACCTGAAGCTGGTGGGGTCCAGCTAATATGCGAAGGGTCCCCAGGTCCCTAGCCTTCACCTGCTCCTCCTTCCCTGCATGCACAGGTCCAGACAGCCCTTCCATGAATACTCTGTCATGGTTTCAAATGTCACCTTTTCTGTCTTTGACTTCCACACATCCACAGCCCCTCCTGCTCACCTGCTCACTAGGGATCTCCACTGGGGTGTATCGCCGCAGACAAGTACAAGTCAGATTCAACAGGTCACATTTCATCCAAATGTGATGCTCCTCCAGGGTTTTCTAGTCAGTGTAACCACCATCAATCTAGTTTCTCAGGCCAAAAGCATAGGAATTATTTCTTACTGTTTTTTTTTTTTTTCTCTCTCTCATTTTTTACATCTATCAATCACCAAACTCCCGGATTCCTCCTGAGAAATACATATCCTATCCATGACCCCATGGCCACAGCCATGGCTGGCCATGATTTTTACAACAGTTGTCTACCTGAGTTCCCTGCATACACTTTGGGCCAGCTCCTAAGTTCACTCCACAAATTGTTGCTACAGTCCTCTATTAATTTTCTAAAAAATGTAAATTTAACCAACCCATTCTCCTGAATGGCCTCTCATTGTTCTAGCATCAGATACAAACTATACCATGAGTCCTTTATGCCACCCGCCTCCCCAGCAGCTCATCCCTCACCCCCATCCTCTGCAAACCTACAGGATTTCCACCACCTAAGTAGTATCTTTCAATTGTGTGTTGTAACCCATTAGCTATGTAAAATTGACATGGTAGGACCCACTTAGCATTTTCAAAGAAGTAAATTACAGAATAATAATAGTAATGTCAAAAGCAGCTAACCTTCACATAGTACTTTCTTTTTTTTGTACCAGGAGGGGTTCTGAGGTGCCTGGTATATATTAGCTTCAGACAACGGGGGGAGACAGGTACCATTATTGTCCACACTTTACAAGTGAGAAAAGTAAAGCACAAAGAGGTTAATTAACTTGCTCTGAACCTGAGGCTGCTGAGTGTACACCTGGGAATGGGACCCAAGTGATCTAACTGCAGAGTCCAGGCTCTTAACCACTTACTCAGCTGCCTCTCAGCAGGGGAATCAGAGCACAGGACACAGAGGCAAGGACGACTCTGTGAAACGTTCAGTTACTTGTGTGTGTACGTCCACTGGCTTGCAAGACAAAATATATTTCTTGCTGAGGATCATATCAAGACTCTGAATCCCACTGATGCAAAATTCTCCTTTTCCCCAAAAAAACCCTTGAAAAAGAGAGAACATCTTTTGGATCTGAGTTTTAATGCCATCTTCTGGAGGCAGGTGACTGACTCCTTGTCTGGGCCATGCATATTTGCTCTGAGCTCCCACAGAGCCTCCACAAGGGCCACTGGGGCAGAGCCTGTCTTCTCTCAGTTGCCCCCAAATCCCTGCCCCTGAAATGGTGCCTGGCAGACAGAAAGCCTCCAGTAAACATTTGTTGAATGTACAAATTAATGGTTTTACCTCAAAGGTACTAAGAAATCACATATACTCCATAAGAAGCCTTGGAAAAGTCCCACTTGCTCACCAGCAGAAACCAGGTGAGAAGTATAAGGCTCAGAAGTCATCGCACTGACCCAGTTCTTTGCACAAGGCATGTGGATGCATGTTTTCTGGCCTTGCCTCAGAGTACATGCGACTCTAGCTGGCTGGGGGAGACAGGAGGGAACACAGTAGGAGAGTGAAGCCATTCCCCACAGCAGTGATCAGGGCCAGGAGCCTATCCCTGGCCCCACGTCAGGAAGCTGGCTCTTCCTGCCAGGAGCACCCATCGAGGCACCAGGGTGCACATTTCCTTGGCTTCAGATCTGTGGCTCTCACCAGCAGCTTGCAAAGGAGCAGTGAAAATTAATCTTTAGTAGGACACTTGTCATTAAGTGCTGGAATATGATTGCCCATCAGGAGATTTACTGCCCATTTGCAAATACACTTACCTGGATGCTGAGATGCAGCAAACCAAATCTGAGGGCGATCTCCTTTCCCTCAGTGTGGCTGGGACAACTCAGGTGGGTAGCAGACAACATCCTGCAGAAATGATTATCAATGCTTTGCCAATGTGCTCTAATCATCTGGCTGCTGCTATGTACTAGAAAGTTCATCAAAGGAACATGTCCTCCTGTCAGAATACCTATCTTACCATGGGTTCAAAATTTACTTTTTTAAAACTTGCACAATCAACCTCATTAAGGTTAAATTGGTGCTATCATTTCCTCAATTTTAAAAATGTTTTTAACACTATACCCTAGAAGAGATAAAATAAAAAAGAAACCTGAAATCCTAGGAATTCAAAAGTAAACTTGGGATGCTTTCCCAAGACTAAAGCATGATACAAGCAGGAATTAGATAAAAGATTATTTCCCTTTCTTCAAGCAGCAGTGGAAATTTGCCAAGGCCAGGTACAAGGATCCAGACAGACATAAGGAGCAGAGGCGCTGGAGAGGCAGGAAGCGCCGAGCCCCACTGGTCTTCCAAGGGCCAGAGCACTAAATACCGAGCTGTGGTCTCTGTGGCACACCCAAGGATCGGCAAGGTTGCTGATCCAGGTGGCACTGACAGGGTGTGGGTGAAAAGGACAGGAACATAGGGAAAAATCAGAAGATTTGAGAGGAGATAAAGACTTCAAACACACATGCCCTCACGATTGTTTTAACGGGGGAAATGAAAGAAACAACAGGAGTACAGTAAGATAAGAAGGCATAAGAAGGGTTAATATACAGCAAGGGGAAAATGAGGTATAAAAACAGGTAGGACTATATGGCCATCTCGAAAGAAGAGAGCAAGCATAAAGCCTTTTTTTTTTTTTTTTTTTTTTTTTAATCATCACTAGCATTCAAGATATAGAATGGACAGGTTTGAGGGTCAGGTGCGGGAGAAGGGATATGGCAATTAGTAAATTTTAAATTCACAACAAAATTCCTGAGTAACTTACGAACTATTCTGGGAGAGAAAGGACCACAGATAGAGGACGGTAAGAAATCAAATAGAAACAAAACTTAAAAGCTGGGCTCAGAAGATACTAACTTCCACATTCCCAGCTAGCAGCAGGGATCTCTATTTTTTCATAGCCTACACTAGCAATGCCACTTCACATGATGAACCTCTAGCAATCTTGGCTCTCAAACAGGGTCCAGGGCAGTACAACCTGATGGAAGAAGCCCAGCGGAGTGGTTTGGAACATGGCTTTAGGGGTGGGCCGGTATTCACACTCAGTCTGGCTCTGCCACTGGACCCGACCCCTGGGTAACCTTGGTCATCAGTACCCCCCTGAACCTTTGTGTTTACCTTCTTTATCCATAATACGGGACTAAAAAGAGCACCTACCCTAAAGGGTTATTGTGAAGATTAAATAGGTCATTGAAATAATGTTCTCAGCGGACTGTCCACCAGTATCAACACTCAATGAATACTAACTGCTTGCCATGGTACTGGTGGAAATACAATGCATGAGGAACACCTCTTCTCTTTAGGGAAGTCCTCACGACCATCATGTTCCTCAACAAAATCAGAAACAGGTGCCACAAGGTGATAGTGGATAACACTCTAAATTAACTGGAAGAGTAGAAATAGAGAAGCCTTAATACAGAAAGCAGGGACATTATGCAGTTGGTTTACATCAGTTCATTTCATTTCAAAGCCCCCGTTCCTGTGTTTGGACAGTGAGTGTAAACTTGATCTTTTACTATTTTTTTTTTTAGGACTGAAATTCATACATGAACCAGAAAGAGGCAGTATTTTTAACATAGAAGAGATGAAAGTTATATTATATAGTATAATATTACATATGATATATATCCCAATATATAATATTTAATATTTCTTTAATATGGAAAATTAAAGATGGTATTGCAGGAGCAACTAAGGAGATAAACCTCATTTAAGAATCAGACTATCCAAAAAAAATAAATAAATAAAAGAATCAGACTATCCTAGGCCTCAGGAAGCTGGCCCCCATGTGCTTAGCTCCGTGCCCCCCGCCCAACCCGGCTAGTAGGGAAAGGGGAGAGCTCCAGAGCACCATCTGTCTGTGGTGGTGCCCACAGGTGACCCAGCCTGTAAAGGGCTATATGGGCATGGCCTTCAGAAGGGAGGGACCTTTCACCAGCTCACTCTGCTGCTCAGGAAGTTCTTGAGGAGTAAAATGAGGGTTTGACTTCTTTTAGAGACAGAATCTTACACCATCTCCAGAGCCTGGCATTTTAAGGCTAAGGAAGGCACGAATAGGGCGATTTTAACATTTACCCCTTGCTTGAATCTGTGACCCCCTCAAAGATACTGCTTGGCATGAAAGCTTCAATTTGGAACTGTACCTTTTTAAAAAAAAGTCTGATGTAATGGAGAATACTTAAATCATTTATGGCTACTAAGAGCAGGGAAAACGGTAACTTGAACAATAAACCAAAGGACACGATGCAGACCTATGGAGCGTGAAAAGGCCTGCTCTCCGGGGACTGTCTTGATCAGTCACAGGCAAGCTTTGGAAATGACATCATCTTCCAACGATGGGAGCAAACAGCAGCACTGCCCTGGTGTGGTAGCTTGTCATAAGCTGTAAAATTACTCCAGGTAGAAATTCATCACATACACTGTCACCACTTACTCAGGGAACTTTATTTATTCATTCATTCAACAGTCTGGATTTCACCTGAAGCAGATCCTGAGATAAGGATTCAGGGCTTAGTTTAACGGAGCGGTAGAGGAGTGAAGACGGGATGTGCAGGGAAAGGCAGCCCAAAAGCAGTGTCTCAAGCCTGTTACCACTGTGGCCAAGGGGAGCTCAATGCCACAGGCAAACTCTGGGGGCTGGGAGGGGGTGCTGCTTGGCCTCTCTGCCTGGGGTACACACAAAATAGCGAGGGCAGTGGCTCTCTTGACTCACACTGGCTGACGAGTGCACTGCGGAGGTCATGACCAAGGCCCTCCAGCAGTCCTGCACAGAGCAGCAGAGCTTCCTGCCACGGCCTAGAGGCAGAGACTGGCCACCGGAAGCCGGAGGACGGGCACCCTGACATCCGTTGGGCTTCCTGGGCCCTGACTATGCACCACGCAGCCTGCAAGTGGTACAGCAGAGGCAAGGTTAACCCAGCCTGCTGTTGGCAACCAATCATTACACCACGCGTGATAACATGGCATGTGAGGCAGTAGTGAGTGCACAGAGAAGTGATGCCAAACAGCGGGACAGGAAGTGACAGGGTGGGAGGGAGTGCTGCTGAGCGAGGCTGGAGAGTTACCCCCAAAAGCGGACACCCATGAACCTATGAGAAGCCGAGAACAGATTACTCCAGGTAGAACGATGAGCAAGGACGAAGGCGCTGAGACCCACAGTTGGGCAGGGGGGCTGGGGGGGGCAGTGCAACTGCAGTGAGGTTCACAAAGGCAAGAGAAGGAGCGAGGCCTGAGGGGTGGGAGGTGGGAGACAAGTCATGGGGGAGCCCAACAGTTGACTCCACAGATTTCGACCTCTCCTCTGAATGTACTTGGACACCTGCCAGGGGCTGAGCAGAGAGAGGAGAACGAGATGATGTGACTTCTAGCTGCTGCGTTGAGAGCATACTGCAGGGGAGCAGGGGGAGGCAGGGAGGGTGGCTGGAGGATCGCTGCTGACATGCAGGAGACAGGATGCGGGGACTGAAGGACCAGAGCTCCTGAGCTCTGTAGAAATGATGAAGTAAATGGGCCTTTGTTGTTGTTCATGAATAAACTGGATGTGGAATGTGCAGAAAACCCAAGAGCCAAGGATTACCTGAAGGCTTCGGAGCTAACCAAGTGACCTAAACTGGAGCTGCAATTATCTGAGGAGGGAAGAAATACTGGGAAGTGAGTTGGCAGCACGCTAGGTGTCGACGTTCAAGCGAGCAAGTGAAGAAGCCGGAGGACCCACACACGTACAGATCACGGAAGATGCGCGGGCAGGAGACGTGCATTTGTGGGTCACCTGCCCATAGATTGTACTTAGAGCTTGGAGGCTCCGTTTCCTACGAATCTAAACATCCTGTGTTACTGCAAAGGGAAAGAGAGAAAAGCACCAAGGACTGAGTCTGGGAGGCACCCCGGTACCGGAGGGGCAGAGTGGAGCTCAGACCCCACAGTGAGGACGACCCAGAGTGGCCAGAAGACAGGCCGAGTGCCCGGCCTGGGGGACCTCAGAGGAGCCTAGGAGCCCCCACACCAAGGTCCGGGGGACCAAGGCAGGGCCTAGGGGAGACTCAGCCATGAAGAGGCCACGGGGGATGGGGGGGGAGGGCGAGGGGGCTGGGGCTTCAAAGAAGGGAGTTTAAGAGAGAACAGGAAGATGGAGATGACAAATGCACATTTCTCAAAGGGTTTGTGATAATGCATAGGCGGGAACACGAGGTAGGAGTTGACTCTACTCTAAGCTGGGGGAGGGACAGCGCCACGTGGGGGCGCCGGGAGTGACCCAGGAGAGCAGGGCAGTGCTGCCCTACTCTGCAGGGACCCCCAAAAGGCTCGCTGGAGCCATGCCCATGGGGCAAGAGAGTGCAGAGCTGCTCTGGGCTCTGCTCTGGGTGCCTGGGGAGCCCTCAGCGGTGCATCCAGCCCACAAAACATGCAAGCAGAAAGGTTACCAGGAGACACGGCCAATTCACTATGATAGGGAATTTAATCCGATTTTAGTCTTTTGTTTCTAAATTGGCTATTATTAAATAGGTCAGAAGAAAACCATCCAACATTCAATTATGTAAGAGGTCACTTCCCCAGCGAATTCTTTAAAATACTATTTGAAAGAATCAAACAATCACCTTTATACAATAATTTGTGGCTTGACAAAAATATATTTAGGAATACCAGGTACTTGAGTCCATTATGTTTAATGTGAAAGATGCAGAACCTCTAATGGTAACAAATAAAAACATTCAGAAAGAATATTTCCAATACATGTTTTGATAAATGTCATTAGCTTGGCCTGTCTTCCAGTGCATTTTTCAGTGGTGTGATAGTATTTATTTACCCTGTGTTATTAGAGAGTGAATAGTCACTAGCCTTCAATTTTCACATCAATTGCAGAAAAAAAGATTCCATTTTCCACACCGTCTGGAATTGAAATTGACTTAGCATCTCAGAACTGTCAAAAATTTCTTTTACGAAAAGGTTTGCTTTACAGAGACTAAAAGTAGGTGTCATCCTTGACACTCGCATTCTATATTCACGCTGCAGGTCTGTGGAAAAGCAGCATTAAGGAGCATCAGGAAAGGTCTTAGAAAGGCCTAGCCGTCATGCTTTGTGACTCCTCTGGCTCCCTCGCAGTCAGTTTCCGTGCTGTAGATGTCAGAGGTTCTCTATTTAAAACTGCTAACAACAACAAAAAAGAATAATTCTAGAAGAAGATGATATCAGCTACCCTAGAACTTGGCTTTGCTATCAGGTCAGTCTGACACTTATTTTCCTGTGTTAAAAATGGGAACCTCTGTTTCCACTCGAATTAGAAGAAGCATATATTAAATCCTTGGGATTTACAAATTTGAAACTTATCCAGAGGGATCCTCCCAGTACGTGTCTTCACACAAGAAGGCCGGTCTCGGTCCAGCTCACCCAGGAGAAAACAAGTAAAATTATGCAAAAACCCCTCGTTAAGTTCTTCTTTTCTATTGGAAAGTATTGTGCCTGTCTCTCATATAGCTGGGTAGACATTTCCACAGATGTATTTTAACTGCATTCCCTAAACCAGCCCCAGTGTAGACTGAGTGCCAATGTGAAACTGGTCACATTCACCCGAAGGGCAATTAGGCCCGAGCCATAAAAATCTATGAGCCCCGCTATTTCCGACATCAACAAATAAACATGGTTATAGGTGCCTCCTTCCTGTGATACAGGTGAGGGCTTTTGCCTGGCGGGGCTAGGGGGTGAGGCTGGGCTGCAGCTGCTGCCAAGTCTGAGCAAAGTCCTGTCCTCACTGGCACACAACCCAGCTCCACAACACCCTTTAGCAAATGGTTCTCTGCTTCATCACCACATTGTTTTCAAGTACAATACAATCCCAGCGTTCTCAGAGAATAAAGCTAACTAGATAGAGCCCTGTCTATAATTCTGAAGACATGAAGAATGGAGAAGTGTTGAGTTAAGGCTTCTTGTAAGCAGAAGGCTTCCTCCTAAAGGAAGGACAGGCTGAGACCCACCTGCTTGTTCAGATAGGTGTGATTACAATCCTCAGTCAGGTAGACCCTTTCCAGAAACACTGTTATAAAAGAGTGTGTGCTCTTAGCTCCCTGGGGTGTTAGCAAACCTCAGAATTACTATTTGCTAAAGTATCTCTACTTTTTCCCAGGAAGGACTTGCTGGGTCAGCCACCCCCTGGCACAGATACCTCTTTTCCTAACCTCCTATCTTTTGTCTAAACCCTCTAACCTACAAACGGACTAAACTTTGCTCAAAAGTACCTGGCAACCTTGCCAATTTGGTTATCAACTATGGGTGATAGTCCCAACCCATAGGCCTCCCTGCCCTTGAACTGTTCACCTGCACCTGCTTGTGTCCTCAGCCACCATGTTATACAAGAAACCAAACTGGTACATTACTTCGTCTTGAAAGCAGATTCTAACATGGGATTGGTGTGTGCTGATGACTTCTGAATACGCCAGCAGCTAGACTATGGTTTTCCACTATGAAAAGGGGCTAGTAAAAATGATAGGAAAAAACACTTCTCTGCCTTTTCAAGCAGTAATTTAAACCCCCAAGCTTGAAATCAAGATGAAAAAGTTCCAAATTGATTAATATGGAAATTACCAGACCATCAAAACTGCTGATGTCGTAAACAAAATTCGTCAACAGCCACTAAGAATTCATTAAAAGTAAATTTATTGTTTGTTTTAAAAATCAACTGTGCAATATGTGCTTCTCAAGACCTTTTTGAATCTGGTTTGTTGTTCATCTCTTCTCAGGCTTCAGTTTGGCAAGGCTAAATGAGAAACACGGTATAGACACACAGTTAGTAAGTACAGGTAAGGGAAGCAACAGTCATTCCTGTTTGTTATTCTCTCAAAGTTTAGAGTGTAATCCAGGCTACAACATTAAGTCTTAAAATCTGATCATGTTCATTGTATTCTGAAAACTATCATTATCTAAAAGGGAAAAGATAGCAGTGTATCTGATTTCAACCAAACAAGGTTTCAAACTAAATTACCCATTTCCTCTTACAGAAGTGAATAAAACAGTGCTGCAAGGAACCAGGTAATCATTTTAACTGTAATTGGAGGATTTGATTTTAATGGTAACATTGCAACATTACTTTTGCTTTAGCTTCCTACAGCAATAGGTTCTCAGCCATCACATAGGGACAAAAGCACAAAGTGAACCTGCGGCATGCATGGGAAGGTCCTTTCTAAGAAACCTCCAGTTTGAAGAGTGGGGACAATTCTACCATATTCAAAAGAGAACCATCCTAATCTTTTAGGCAAAGCAATATCAAATCATATATATTCCAGGGCTGGAAAAAGGGCAACACATCATCTTTAACGCTACTGTCTGAGAACACTGTCCTAATAGTATTTTAAGGTTTTATCATTCTGTGGATTATCGTCATTTGAAGATGGAAACTAAGGCAAAAACACGTTGCTGACAAATGCTGTCCCTTTCCTTCAAAAATGAACGCCTTGGAAACAAATTATAGATCTCTCTCCTTCTAGAGGACAGATTTAGTTCCTTCCCTCATTAGTACAATTTCATACAATTGCAGAATTCTAAAAAATATTTTATAGTATTAAATTTGAATAGCCAAGCATCTGAGAATCAACATAAACAAAGACTCAAAATTCCAGACCCTCCCTCTGCTCCACACTTTGCACAAAGAATGATGACATTTACACGTCATGTTTACCTATTCAGTAAGCACAACTCAGGTTTCTTAGATACAAAGCCATTTCAATTAAGGCAACAGGAGTTCCTTATGTGCAAAAGATGTAGTACATATACAATGAGAAATTCATACAACCATAAAACACCTTACATTTGTTATTTGATTTCTTATAGATTTGAATTTGTGATTTAAAATTTGTATTAAGACAGCTTTTGCACTTCATGTACTCCATAATTTATAAACAGAAGAGTGATTCATAGGACTCAAAATATTCTTTCCTAGAGCTGTTTATCAATAATTAAATCATCTTTGTGACTACTATTCAATGTGTGAAATAGAAAACCATGTCATCTGTATATACCAGTAAATAAAAACATCTACGCAACATGCCACAGTTTCCTCTGATATCCTTTTAAAAACAGACTCCATATATTTGGCTCTCTTCAAATTTAACCAAAAATCATAGACAATCTATAGGGGTAGGAGCAAAGTGCGTGTGTTTGGGGGAGGCTTGAGGAGGAGAGCCCATGAGCCTGTTTTTAAAGGAAAATGTATTATTACCTCCTCGAAGGACTAAAGACAAAAAGCTCAATATGCCCGGAAAGCTAGATTCTCAATATTTAACGTCCCTGACCCTTAGCCTTTTCTTTCTGTTATCTGAACCAAAAAGAGGAAACAAAATCGTAACAACACACACACAAAAGCACACGCTCACACACTGACACACATATCCCTTCAGGCCGGTGTTGGGCAGCTGCACTTGAACCTCCTTACAAACTGTCCTAAGAAATGCGCATATGCATTTTGATTAAGCTATTTAAAAGCAACATTGCTAAGGGAATCACATCTTCTTCTCCTTAAGAGAGCAAAATGAAAGGAAGAGACTAATTTTAAAATCGGACTATATCCCCCTATGTTGTTAAAAAAAGAAAAAAGGAACAATCTGAGAGTGTATTAGTCTCAAACAGTGAGATTCAAAGTATAAGAGGTAGTTACAAAATATTTTGAAAAATCTAACAATGCTTTAGAAGTCTTCTCCAATACTAAGAACATAAAATAATGGTGTGAAGAAAGGATTAAGAGCCAAGAATCAGGGACACCTGGGTGGCTCAGTGGTTGAGAATCTGCCTCCGGCTCAGGGAGTGATCCCATACTCCCGAGATCCCACATCAGGCTTCATCATCATGTGATGAGTCCCACATCAGGCTTCCTGCGAGGAGCCTGCTTCTCCCTCTGTCTCTGCCTCTCTCTGTGTCTCTAATGAATAAATAAAATCTTAAAAAAAAAAAAAAAAAAAAGAGCCAAGAATCAGACAAAAAACTTATTTTATGTTTAATAAATTATTCTCAGATCATTTTCAAGGAGAAGTGTTTGGCAAACTTCAACCCTTTCCCAAAGGACCGAAGCAGTGGTTTGCACCAGTTGGAAAACAGCCACATTCAAGAAAACTAGACAAGATACTGAGACTCTACTTAAGAGATACACGTATAATGTATATACACACATCCTTCACTTGGTGGCATGTTGTTCTCTTTAGAGAAGCAGCTCTGTTTTGTGGAACTCATACAGTTCCCTGGTATAAGTTCTCCCTACATGGCTCATTTTCAACCAGCAACATTATGTCTTAAAGGTTGAGCAGGTGAGAGCTGTGTTTGCACACGCACATAAAGTGTTAGCATCATGCCAATGCAGGAGGGGTAAATGACCTCAAAAGCAGAGATAGTTGTAAAAGGTGATAAAATAATTAGGAACTCATAAATTCTGAATACTGCTTTTGATTTTTATAAAACTTAACTAATTTTTATAATGGCTGTGTTCAACAACGTTTGGCAAAATTTCTAAACATTGAGCAATTGGCTCTCACAAGCCAGTGTGGGCTGATTCTAGCAAACCACTAATGCTATGTTCCCAAAAAGTACGAACATCAGTGATTTTCTTTAAAGCTATTCTTAAACACTGGGAGAATACAAGCTAATTTTTTAGGAAAACAAACAAATCCTCTTTAACCCCTATACCTAAACACAGAAGTTAGTTTTCGAAAACATGCAGACCTTTGAATTACAAATTTATCACCAAGCTAGCTTTCATTACAGACTGCGGTATAATCTATAGAATCTGGTCTAGAGAAAACATCATATAGTGCTTTACAGCAAAAAGGTGGTTGTTGGATTCAGGATACCTTTGAAACATGCATGTCCCCATGGCCCCCCACAATATCTACTTCTCTGATCTCGGAAAGGAAAAACTCTACCCTAAGGCCTCTCTTATTCTGGAGTTGTAAATTATAGACAAAGCAATTTATAATAAAAATGAAAATAACATATTTTATAAAAACACACTCAAAATTTGCTGCTTTTTTATTCCATGAGAAGAACAAAGCACTGTATCAGATTAATGTTGGCTTATGAAGGAAAACTAAGAGGCATTCAGTGAGATTTTTAGGAGGGAACCAGGACCCATGGCTGCACTATCTTATTGAATCTTAAAAAACAAACAAACAAACAAAAAAAAGGAATGTGTAAGTCTCAGGTACTCATATCCTCTAATTTAAAGAAGACAGTAGTACATATTCCTTAAATTTCCACTGACGGGCAATGGTCTTATGTCCGTGCATTATGTAGGTGCCAGCCTACGAGCTGTCAGTCTGCATATACAGAAAGAAAAGCCCCCTGGCTCACATAGAAACTGAAATAAAGTGGCAGTTAGAGCAATTTCATCCGATAGGCTTTCTTAGATGTGGAATATAATGAAGAACGATGATCTGACTAAAAAAGCATTCAAAAATATTATATCAACACGAAAAACTCTAATGTAAAACTGAAAATCCCAATGCTGTGAAGCATCAGAGATGGAAATCCCATCATATTTACACTAAAGCTAATGGCACTATTAGACCAGGCTTTGTTTTATCTAGGTCGATAGTTTACTTCTTCTATGCACTCGACTTAATCAGACATGTACAGAGCACATCTGTTTTGTTGTATGGCCTGTAGGCTGTGCCTCGAGTCCTCAACTTTGCAGGCCTGACGTATCTTTAACTCCCTGAGTTATTGAGGTCAACCTCATGCTCATAAATCAAGAAAATTCCATGGGAAAAAGAAAAAAAAAACCCTCTTGTTCACATTTTACAATTAAAAAGAAGTTAAAAGGAAGGTATCCCTAATACAGAGGAACTATTTTCTGAAGAGTCAAGTGGCTATACTGCATGTTTTCAATTTGAAACCCTCATCTTGATATGTTTAGAGGTGTAATTTATGGAACAATCGAGCAATCTTTATATTTAACATTAAATGCCTGAATATTATAAATCACCTTAGATGAACGTTTATGGGAGAGTTTCAGTGCAACTTCTGAACGACTTGTCACTTTTACTGTGTAGTACAGATTTGTAAAAAACGATATGCTAAGTAATCCCAGAGTATAATTTAGATACACAAAAACAACTGTCAGGAAACAGCCAGAGACTACGTTTAATGAAATCTTTACAGACTAAAGTAATAAGTATTAAATTAATCAACACAGCTTAATTGAAGCTCTATTTGTAACATTTTTTATTAGACTTGTTATTAATGAACCTTTAAATGCTACCACTAAGTTGAGCTCTGTGTTACATTTAAATAATGAATCATTGTTCACACACACAAAAGAACAAACCCTGCTTTAATAGCTCTTTGTCTCCTTGGGGCTTTTACTCTTATGCATAGCTAAAAGGGAGACTTGTCCTTCCTTCCTCTCCATGGTTATTTACGTAGTTGGCAAGATATCATCTTTAAGGATGCTACCATGGTTTGAAATAACTAAAGTGAAATCCTTGAGAAATTACATGTGCCAGAGCAAAGACTGAACATGAGAAAACATTTTTGGTGGACCTCAAAGACAAGATTTTCAAGTCTGTGTTTTTATTGACCTCATGCTCACATCTGTCTAGGGATGATCTGCTCTGAGTTGGTAAAGACTTACCTGAACATGTCTCCCAAGCCCTTCAGCATCCCCTTTTTGGCTTTCATTTTGTCTTTCTCCTTGTCTCTGTCCTTCTTCTTCTCTTTGCCAGCTTTATCCTTTCTCCTATCCATCTTATCGCCTTTCTCTTGGTTCCCATTCATGTGTCTCTCCAGAGAATGTGAAGGCTGATCACTGGCTGTCGATACAGACTCTCTCCCTGATCTTGAACTTTCTTCTGTGTCTTCTTCCACTTGGAAAGGAAACAAACAAACAAACAAAAATGGATAAGGAACATAGTGAACCAAAAGAACAAAGAGAAGGAGGCTAAAATATATGTGTGAATTTTGCTTTCCCACATTTTCTACTGTGGTTTGACCCTGCTATCAACATGGACTACAATGCTACTTTTTTTTTAAGTTTTTATTTATTTAAGTAATCTCTACATCCAAACTCCCGACCCTGGGATCAAGAGTCACATGCTTTTCCGACTGAGCCAGGCAGGTGCCCCAATGCTATTTACTTTCAGGAGGATTAAAATTGAACATATGATGTGGATGGTTACTATGCACATGGGTATTCCTATGTGAAGATCACATGCCAACATAAGAGAGAAGCAGTTTCCTGGTGAGATGTTGATTCACTAGGGGTAACATCCTCCTTGATACAGAGCATGCACTGCTAGAGGGATTAGTAGGTGCTTATCACACAGCACTGACTCCTAAGGCTCCTGTGTATTGTATTTGCAAAATGCAAAGAAAACAAGCAGCCCCTCCTCAAGTGCTCCCTTTCCTCATGGATAAGAATAATGTAGATCTTACTCTAGCCCCTCATTAATTTGTGAAACTACACCATTCACTAGTAAGCACACCAATACCAGCACAAGGACTTCTCTCTTCAGGCTCCCAAATATGTGCATTTGTGATTTCTGCACACAAAAGACTGGATCGTTACAGTCTCTGTAACTTCTTCTTATATTGTCATTATATAAGGCCAACATCATAAGCAAAAGCTACTCTATCTTCTAATCCTAAATAACTCTGCATGAAAATGTGTAGATCAATAACTTCACACTCTCTTGAAGTCTGCAGATAAAACATCTGCTTAGTAATAAGAATATTCTATTCTTTGAACCAATGCTCTGTAAGCATATGGTCCAAAGGCACTTCAATACCCCAAAGTTTTTGATTTGAAAGAATGACAAGTAACTAGGGTAGGTTTCCACTTACCAAAAGAATTTTAAGAATTTATTAGGTAAAAAAAACAATAAATGTATATATTAACAGCCACTCTGATAAATATTTTCTAAGATCGGTTGCCTAGGATTTTCTTCCAAATATATTAAGAATTATTAGGGCTTCGGATTACCCCTTAACTTCTGAGGTCATCTTATTCTCCTGCATCAACAAATAAAGTGTGAATTAATGTTTTTGAGCTTCTTTTAACACAGAACCAAATAGAACAGTTAAGCCTTTTCCCAATATTTCACAAAGAACTGACCTCTAAGTCAAGTTAATATATCTTCAAGTGAAATTCAGTCTTGCCTCTCCACCACCAAGGGACACTTGAGTTAGTAATACACAATACCAAAGCATAATAAGACCAGTTAAAACAAACTTGGTATCTTAGTGTTCTGCTGTTAAGCCCTCCAGAATCTGAGAAAAAATATTATCAATATGGTATGACCACTTCAAATTAATAGTTTTTAAAACAATGCCAGCTAATTAGCAAAATACAAAAAAAAAAGTGTACAATTTCCTTTGTTGACACATTTGGTTAAAAACATGAGTCAATATATTTCTCATGCCAGCAGGTCATGCCTTAGAATAGCTAAAGAATAAAACCATCACCACATCTAAATCCAGAACATACTTCAGAGGTCATTTAGTCCAACATTTTCCATTTCTTGCTGAGAAAGGTGTGGGGCTAGCATACTGCCAGTCCAGGGATCTTTCTAGTATTATGTTCCATACAGTTATACTTCAGCAAGACCTTCATGCATTTCTTTCATCAACTCTGCTGTTTGTGATCGTTCAATTCCATGCTCCATACAACACACATCGAGGTAATCTATCACCCAGTCACTACACAGTCTGCCTGGAAGATAATTCCCGGTGTCGGCATCGTATTTCAGAAACCTATTGTCAATCCTACATATTCATTCAATGCCATGACTTGTGGCTCATGTTGATAAAATCACTCAAGAAGCTAGATCAAATGTATACAAAACTGTAGGACTGGCCAGGAACCACAGAAATGACTTTTGAAAGGTCTCCCTCTGCACTGGTTATCTAATTGTGAACCACTTTCCTGCTCCAAAGGATGCGGTAGACTTTTAAAAATTTGTTTTTTTTTTTTTTTCCTCTTGGTTAATACAAATAGGAATGGTGCAGACTTGACAGAGAAAGCCTGTTAAAACTTTCAGATGGGCATTGCTAGTGAAAATCCCTAGCCTTACAAATAAATGCTTAGTTTTAAGGCTATAATTTTTTGTAGTCTACACAGAGCAGTGAAAGAATATTCTGGTCAACTACCCAAAGATGTGCTATTATAGGTAGCCTTCTCATATATGAATCTCCTAAGAAAATATAAATATAGCTTTAGCAGGGTTGAAGCACCTAGTCTGACACCCTTAAATATGGTTGTGCCCTACCTGATTGCCAACTGCTATTTCAACGCTTTGGGAAACCGGTATGGTCTCAACTGTGAGATAATCATCCAAATCATTATAGAACAATTCTCAGAAATTCTTGGGAACTATAAAACCTAGGTCTGTTGATACACTCAAGATAGATAAATGGATGCTAATGAATTTTCTAAAATTCCCAACAAGCGAAACCTCTTTTACCTACACTTCCAAAACTCTCTGTAACAAACTTTTATCATTGCACTTCTCAAATGATATGATTACATGTCTGCCTTCTAGTCTCTAAACTTCTAAAATGAGGACTGCTAGGCAGACGCACGCAGATAGCAGATGAAAGACTACCAGCAAACCTGACTCATAACTTTATCCCAACCAAACTTTTCTCCAATTTCTAGGTATTGCCGTTCCTCTAGTTTCAGAACAATACCTACTTCCCTCTAATCAAGCCTGCCAAAACTAGCCACACCTCAACAACAACAACATCAGGAAGGCTCATTGTACTTGGTTTAGCTCTAAGCAGGTTCTGGTATCTTTTTATGCGATTACTGTTAGTGCTATACGTGTTGTCTAATGGATTTTATAACCCTCTACAATATTGAAACTATAAACAAAAAAATGAGCTCAATAAATGTAAATGACTTAGTCTTCCACAGCAACCATTATCATAAATCATGAATGGAAGTATCAGTAGCAGTTCTGCTAGTTTTCTGCCTAATAGTTTTGGCAGAAGTACAAGGGGCATATGTCTGCTCTTGGCTTGGTAACAGAATAAAGGCAGTATCTTCACAACTGACTATATGCTGAATTCATATTTGTTGCCAATTCTTTTCATATTCCCAATAATTTTCTGGTGTATGTAATACAACTTATTTTCTAAATTGAGTGAAACAGAGAAAATTGGTATTAAATTATTTATTAACTGAGTTTTGTAACCTCATTTTATAAAATCAAAAATCCTAGCTCAGTTTCCTGCTCCAAGCAAGTGGACTGTTTTAAAATGATACTTGCACATTTGAGAATTCTTTATGCTTAATCTGAACATTCTAATTTAGATAATACATTATCACAGAAACTCTTCTGGGAGTGTACTGATTTAACTAATCCCTCTGAATGCCAACTAATTAAAAATATTTAGCAATATGTGGCTTCCAATGTACAAACATAAGATGTTCTTTTAGAGTATCATAGTATATATACTTCGAACTCTAACATTATTTGAAATAAAAAAATAAGAACCTTTCATTTTACCTTGTCCCCATGCAGAATTATGGTGGTTACCAAAAGCTTAAATAAATTGGCTACACATGTATAATTGTTTTAAACATGTATATTCGAGGTCACTGATAATACTGGTCAGATTATTTTTTTAAAGTTCTACAATCTTTGTGCATGTAATACCACCCTTATAATAAGATACATAAAATACTGTTATTCCTTTAAAGAAAATAGAAAAAAAATCATATAAACAATTTTTCAAGTAAGAAAAGTACTGGCAGTAAATAGCTTGATCAATTGTGTTCCTGCTGTAAATTATAATACAAGAACTAATTACAAACTTACATTTAGATGATCTATTTTAAATGCTATGTTATATATTTCTTCTCTTTAATTTTGGTCCTTACAGATGATTTGATTTCCTTTTGCAGATAGCCTACACAAAGAAACATGATTATCTCCTTCCAAACAAATAGAAATTTCTATTTTTGACTAACACTCCTGCCTACTTTAACCTGCTCTATGCACTAAACTTTCCCACATGATTACCTGTGAAGGCAGATATTTTTAAAAGTTTCTTTCTGAAGAAGGTTTAATGTGAAGCTGCTCATTTCTCTTTAATGCAGTACCATCATTCGGCAATTAAAACATACCTAATTACCATGTTTTTAACAGATGCAAATGCAGCTCAATTAAAATTCTAGTCCATGTTACAAATTAAGCTACTTAATTATGCAAGGTATCATGGTAGGACTGGGTCACCAAGAAGTTTGGAAAAGATTGGGCACTTATATGTTAATGATTATGGAGGAAATGACGTTAGGTTTCAAAAGAAATTCAAAAGTTCTGCAGCTTCCGCTATAAATAAATACTTCTATCTAGTCCTCACAAACATTTTCCTAACAAAAATTCATTTGAGGGGTGTCTGGATGGCTCAGTTGGTTATGCATCTGCATAGGTCAGGTCATGATCCCTAAGTCCCAGGATCAAACCCCATGTCAGGCTCCCAGCTCAATGGGAAGTCTGCTTCTCCCTCTCCCTCTGCCCCTTCCTTGCTCCTTCTTTCTCAATCCGTCTCCCTCTTTCTCTCTCTCTCAAATAAATAAATAAAATCTTATAAAAAAAATGACTCTAAACCACATGTTCCTGAGAGTCTTTCTGTCTTTTCTCCCCGCATTGCTACTGTTGATACTGTAATGGTCTCCGTTGGTTGCTTATCCACAATCCTTTTCTCCCTTTCTTTCTAATGGATCGCTGATCATGTTCAGGAAGCAATCTAGCTCTAATAGGTTAATTCAGTATTAGACCAACTTATGGATGCCTGCCACTTGATTTAATAGTCCAGTGTTAGTAGTCTGAGCATGGCCCCCTCTGCCTGGATAGGCATATTTCCATCCTTGGGGAGATAGCTCACTCCCTTCTGGAAGAAAGTAAAAGGCATCTAAGCTCTGCAATTACCTTCTGGATAAGCTGAACTGTAGCTAGTGCAGCCAAAAGGGCAAGAAGACAATGGATCTTGGTAACACCACTGGGCTATGAAATCAATGGTCCCCTGAAGACGCCCAACTCCAGACCTCAGCTATGTAAGACAGTGCATTTCCTCATGGTTTCAGCTGGTCTCAGTTGGATTTTCTATTAAATGCAGCTGAAAGCATCCTAATAGGTACATTGCATAAATCAAACTTTAGAGCAGCTGTGGAATATCTAAAGTCTATCACAAGTATGAGAGTTAAAAGTTAATATAATTCTGATAGCTGTGACAACTTTGCTAGAATTAAATGATTTGTTCAGACTTGCTACTAGAGTTAAATGAATTGTTCAATAGGTATAAACAGAGAAACTAAACAAAACAGAAATGATAATATTACTTCTTAATCACCAGTAAATAAGTCCTTTCCTCTGAGGGCATAGCTCAAAGAAGCATCGTTAAATATTTGTTGACTGAATAAGAATGATTGAACAGAATCAATCATATGGAAAACTATCTTTTATTGTTCCTTGTTTATAAAGGAACACCTTAGGTATTAGAAATACCTAATGATTGAACCACATATTGAGTAACTTAGAATTTATTTTAGAAGACAAAGAATTAAATGGAATAATTATACACAGGATGACTAAGTCTCAGGAATTTATCTTCTTAAAACTAAAAATGAGTATGTTCAAGCAAGACATTAGTAATTGGAAAATTTCACTAGACTTAAAAATCCACTGATCCCTACCAATTTCTACTGATTAATCTTAGGTTAAAAAAAAAAAAAAAAGGTAATAAAAATACATGAAGCCTGGACTCCCAAGCACTGCAAAATCCTACGCAGGATTCAAGAACTTTGGGGATATAAAAATTATTTTTGTTTCTTATTTTAGTTGAATATTTTGACTTTGGAAAAGAAGAGAGATGTGGAAAATGAACAGCTAGCGATACAGATGGTGTCGAATAACAGGATCTGCTTTTCTGGACTCTGACTTTTAACATTGAAATGATGAGCTCTTGGCAATGGAAAACTTTTACAAAATGCTGAAAAAAAAAAAAAAACAGCTGCCATGAAACCTGAAACATGAAGAATTAAAAAGCTTTTACTCTAAAATGTGGGGTGGGAATAATAACTGATGTGATAAAGAACCAAGAATCTGACTATGAAAGGAGAGAAAGATACGAAGGAACATGTGACATTTACCAGTGCTATCACAGGAGTGGTTTCAGCAACTGGAGGACAGGTCAAATAGATGATTCCAAAAACACTCTAATGTAAAAATATTTAATTCATTATAAAAAACAACAATAACTGTTTATGTTCGAATGAAGAGTAGCTAGAAGGGTGAAAACAATTAAGATCACTCTTCCAAAGAACTGAAGACTTAACTACCAAAAACCATTTTGGGCTTCTACTTTTATCTTCCAAACTCCCTCCAACAAAACAGGTAAAATGCTCAAGATACTGGTAAAATATCAATTCCATTATTCTTCCCTTCCCAAGAGAATGCTACAGAACAATGAGGGTCATACCCTCAATTTTCTGAAACCCTGCACATTTACTTTCAGCATCTAATTGATTTTTACATTCAAATGATGGTGCACAATAGATACTGCTTCCTGTCCATAGGGACAATGTATAGTGAAGCTGAAGGCATTCCTTTCAACAGACCGAATGGATTGGTTACACAACCAAACGGTAGCACCGATAACTCTACTGTTGGAACTTCCACTAAAAATTTATTTTTGAGCTTGGTGTCGAAACTAGGTTTCAACAATACACAGAATATTATTTATAGTGTCAAAGAAATTCCAGGTTACTGCTCTTACTCTTTTAAGTAAAAAAAATACAAAAACAAAAATAAATAACAACTCAACAATGTGCAAATGTGATAAAGAAGTGGATGGCTAGCCAGGCTCTATTTTGTTACTTATTGAGAAATCAAAGTGTCTACCTCCCAAAAGCCAGTGTTGTAACTATCAAGCCAGTCCATACAAGGAATCCACAAAAACTTCATGTTAAAAAATGTTTTATACTAGAAGTCTCAGACACATTCTATAGCACTTCAGAAAGTCAAGGGATGACCAGATTGCTTGGGAATAAGTTTCTTGAAGAAGGAAGACAATCTAATGTACACATAAGAGGGTAGAGGCAAAGTTAGGGGGTAGTAAGAAGATACACCTTATGGAGATTACACCGTCTGGACAAGAACAAGCCAGGGGGTTTGAAGGACAATGAGAATTAAGAATGTGATTACAGAGCTTACTCAGCAAATCTAGAGATGCAGGACCAGTTAGGAGATCCTAACAATAACTTCAGGTATTAAATAATGAGGATTTGGACTAGGACTGTTCTGATTTGAACAGAAGGTATGACATTAGCAGATTTCATGAGGAAAAATTAAGAAAGCTTGGTAATGGAGTGATTGCACAGTACGATGATGATTCTAAGTTTCAGAGCCTGGAAGCGCTAATGAGAAAAATCACATCATCATCATCTATCTTTATGAGATGCTAAGCGTGTAAATGCAGTTCTTCCTTTTCTCTGGCATTGCCAAGCATCATTACTCACCTGGATTATTGCATTACTAGTATATAACTGATTTTCTTGGGCACCAGTACCGCTCACTTACCACCCCATCCCCAATAGCAATCCCCGATCCTACAACCCCAGCAATCATACTTGAAATTCTTCAAAGATACTTTAAGGTCCTTCATATAAAATAAAAATAATTTCAACAAAGTTGTCTGTGATTTGTCTCCTGATTTCACTTAAATCTTATTCCTCATTATGCTGTCACCTGCACTATACACATCAACCTTAATCAAACTATGGCAATCCAGAGAAGGTCCCCACTCTGTATGTTCTGTCCCTACACACGGAGGTAAAGACCACTCAAGCAATGGCACTCAACTCCACTAACACCTCTTCTGGGAAGCCTTCTCCCCCTACCTCCCTTTCTACTCTAATCCACATAAGCTAAGTGGGTACCCCAAACTTTGGTGCCATGGTAACCTGTGCACTATGATAGCCCTTAACCATGTTACTTCTTAAGTATCAGTTTATCCACTGGGTTGAACTACCCCATGGCCCTCAGGAACTTACAGCCTAAAAATCAGATTTTAGGTGCCACAACTCATGAATATACGCTTAAATACTTCAAAGTAGCTTTAGTGTAGGGGCTTTCCCATTCGGAAGTTTAGTATTCTAGAAAAAGTCACAGGACTATGAATCGGAAAGTATGCATTCAGTATGATTCAGTTTCACAAGTATGCCCTTGGTCAACTATGTAAATACTTTTTCCTTATCAAAAAGTGGTTAAAATGAGGATTCTATAATTCAAATACTTCAGATAGGACTTTTTGTTGTACTTTTAGCTTAAGTTAATATTCACCTACAAAAAGAAATAGGAGGAATAGCTTTGGCGACTTCACATGCTTACTCCCATATTGCATTGAGAAACTTCCTAAAATTAATCAAAGTTTTTTTTTTTTTTTTTTCTTAAACTGAAGGTGATATTTAAGTATACAAAATGGCTTAAAAGGAGAGGACAGGCAGGGCACCTGGATGGATCAATGGATTGATTAAGCAGCTGCCTTCAGCTCAGGTTGTGATCCCTGGAATCCAGCCCCACATCGAGCTCCCTGCTCAGTAGAGAGTCTGCTTCTCCCTCTGCCCCAGCATCGCCCCCACAGTCATGCTCTGTCTCTCCCTCTCTAATAAATAAATAAATAAATAAATAAAATCTTAAAAAAAAAAAAAAAAAGAGGGCAGGCTATTCCTAGCATTTTAAGAACAAAATTTTTTATAGATTGACATCTGATTATCTATATTAATCAAATAGGTACTCTTGTATAAAGTACTTTGACTTTGAAACCCGCATCCTGAATTCTGTCACAGCAGATTTTCTATAATCTAATGGACTTTGCTTAAGATAAAATTAGACCTAGTTTGCATATTTTGCTCAGATAGGTAGTACTGAAGAGTGGCTATGAGGGTGTAGAATGCTGACTACAGAAAATCTGAGATATCAACTGCAATAAGCTGTTTTATAATTAATAAACAAAAAAATTACCCCAAACTCTCTCATAGTAGCTGATTTACTAACATAAATTTACTTTCTTCAAATCTCACATGGTTACCCTAAGTTATGTTATGTTCTGGAGCAATGTCTTTTCTTATCTCCTGATGAGAGAGACTATAAGAAAGTGGGCAAGCTACTCAAAAGCAATCTGCCTCCCTGTTTTCACATTTAAAATTATAAATTAGATCTATCTTAAAAATCAGTAGGTACAATTAATAAGACAGTATTTGGTTTCATATGGTGTTTCACCTCCCGACCCAAACAAAAAGCTGTTTCTGCACTGACAGTAACACTTAAAATTGGCAAATTTTAACAGAAAAAAAAAAAAAATGGGACCATATATTTTTCAAGAAGAAAACAAAGCAATGTTATTGCATGTATTTTCTCAGTAGTAACAGAAACTGATTTATTATGGGAGATGTAGAAGCCACTTGCTGAGAGCCAGGCAGGGTAGGTAATTTGCATAGAAGAGGGAGCAGATTGTAGATGCCCTGACCTGTCAAGCACAGGTAGGGCCCCGGAGATAATGGGTCCCAGAATACAAAGCTCCATCTTGATCCAGACAGACACACAACATGGAGAGGCCAGATGGATTAAATGAGAGACAAAAACGCTGGCTCCTGCCATCTCTGCAGGAAGAAAGTGTTACAGAAGATGACAGATACCAGAGTCCACACGGAGCCCGCCCCAGTCCCTGGCCCCCTCTGCGGCGCCCGGCCCTGATGCCCACACCGCTGAGGAGAGGAAAGCCTGTCCGAGCCTGAAATCCAGCCGCCAGGGAGACGCAACCACACTGACAAGAGCAATCAAGCCCCGGCGGCCGGGGCTCCGGCCCTCGGACCACTGCCCGACCCGCCCAGGGCGCCGCGCAGCACCCACGGAGCAGTCCGCAGGCCAGGGCTCCTCTCTCGGGGCCTGTGGAGCAGCGAGCGGCCCTGCCGCAGGCCCCAGCCCCGTCTGCCCCGCACTGGGGGGCCGTCTCGACCGCGGAGCTCAGCCACACAGGACAAGGCGGATGCCGGGAGGCCCCAAGCGCAGAAAGTGCGTGGACCAGGCCACGAGAATCCTGGAGCCGGGCTCGGAAAAGCATAGGGTCCAGGAAACCAAGGGAGGAGCTGAGGGAGCCGGCCTTTCTCACAGCTGGGGCCACAGATGCCCTCTCTGCCCCCAGCCACGTGCCACGGTGATGGCCTAAGGAACACCAGCAGTAGCACAAGCCTGAGGGACTCTGATTTGTATTTTTATTTACTTATTTTAAAAATATTTTATTTGTTTATTCATGAGACAGAGAGAGAGGCAGGTTCTGTAGGACTAGATCAGACATGGTGCTGTCTTCCCTTGTGGGCCCTACAGAAGCTGAGAGATTAGCAGACAGGATTTAGGCCGGTAAGTGAACGGGTATCCAGAATCTTGCAATGTTAAAACCAGAAAGGAACTCAGAAACCATGCAAATCATCTAAACCAGAGCTTTTTAAGAATTTTCTAAAAAACTGCAGCAAACTATGCCTTATTACAATTAAACTCTACAGAGAACCGCAATGTATTAGAAGTTACTTTAAAAACCCACAAGTGCTAAGACAACAGAGGGGTGACAGCAGGGTGAAGGGTGAGGCTGATGGCTTTGCAGAGTCCCAGCTACTCAGCCTCCCCCAACTCCTGGGCTCCCCGCGCAAAGCTGAGCTCCCCTCCCAGCCAGAGGTCATGACATGCATTTTTGAAAATCAATGACCTGGTTGTCCAAATCTTGTTTCACAATGAGGAACTTAAAGCTCATGGGTTTTAGGTAGTTTGACCATAAGCCCAAAATTATCAGAATTATGTGGACTAGGATGCAAGTTGCCTGAATGTCAGTTCAGTGGCCACTCCACTCCACTGATGCAATCTCAACAACGCAGGCTGCAAAAGTTGAAATGTGTAATAGCTGCTTTGCTTTCTTTCCTTTCTTTCTCTTTTTTTCTCTTTCCTCCCTCTCTTCCTTCCCTCCTTCCTTCTCTCTCTTTCTTTTTTTGTATCCTGAGTTCAACAGACTGGTCTAGGGAGAAAAATTATAAAATCAGGACTCTGGGAAAACACAGCACTTGGTGGTTGTAGATGCACACATCACAAAGGTCTTTCCCATTTCTCGTCTAGAACTTAACCTATGGTTTAAAACTGCTTATTTTATCTACCTGCTTATTTATCTACCTGCTTATTTTATCTACCTGCTTATTTTTATCTCAATGGCAGCTGAATGAAAAAGGTTTAATAGGGACCCCTAGGTGGCTCAGTTGAGCATCTGCCTTCGGCTCAGGTCATGATCCTGGGGTCCTGGGATGAGTCCCACATAGGGCTCCCTGCAGGAAGCCTGCTTCTCCCTCCTCTGCCTATGTGTCTGCCTCTCTCTCTGTGTCTCTCATGAATAAATAAATAAAATCTTTAAAAAAAAAAAAGGTTTAATATCAAGTACTTAAGCCAGTTATTTCAAATTATAAAGGGAAACTATGTTCATATAGGGACAAACTTAGTTGTCTAACCACCCTGGTGAGAAACTCTGAAGGCTGTCCCTATAGGAATTAAAAACATGCCTTGTATTGATATGTATTCCATCCCCTGATGCCTTTGAAATGAATGTTATATGTGAGAAAATTACATTTTATGAGTGAATTTAAATAACATTTTAACCAGAACAAAAAAAAAAAAAATTCAAAAGCATCATAAATTGTAGAAGCTTTAAAAAAGAACTACTACTGGGGGGCCAAAGTACTATATTCTTATTAAATATATACCCAGGACAGACAGAAGCAAGATGCTTCCACAGTAGGGCTACACAAGCCACAGTGGTCAGCTGGAAAGGAACCACTGATACAGTGAGGTAAACTCAAGAGGGTGGAAATTACGTATGACTCAGGATCTTGGAGCCCAGACTTGGCAGCAAAAATATAAAATATGTTCTTCATCTGGCAGGAATAGGTTGTATACATTTGAAATCACTGGCTGGATAGAGGTAAAAAGCTCCATTCAGCTTGAGCCAGAGAATTAGGTAAAGGGCCGGGAAGGTGGGGTGGGGTACAGCAGTTCTCCAAGTTTTGCTTTGCATGCTGTTATGGTAGTGGGATTCATCTTCCTGGAACACATTATTACATGTAACAGGCAAAATGACATAATTTCACTTTAAGTCTCCTCAGAATGTGATTTTTATCTAAACTTTTCTTCCTCACCACAACCTTCTTTAGGTATTTGTGATAGAAGCAGTTTACCTGAAAGTTAAATTGCAAGTAAATTAGAATCCACTTAAATTATCTCTGGTCTTTGCTTGAACTTTGAGCAGCAGTGTCTTTAACTTTTCTAAAAAAGGTTAGATGCATAGAGTCACATTTGAAGTTAAAAACTAAAATATAAAGTGGCATTATGAACAATATAAGCTAACCAACAGGTTTTACTGTTAGGACTCTTGAGGCTTTTCTCTTATAAGTAAATATACTACTGAAGTTGTTTCCTGATTTTTAAAGTAAATGGAATGGTTATTTTTATGAATGTTTAACTATAAAGATAGCTTCCCCATAACATTGCACATATTTTTAAATGTTACTTTTTTTCTCAATATTCTATGGAAAACCTATTGCTCAATATTAACCTTTGACTTTCAATAATCTTGGCTTAAAATATTTTGTGATTTTGAAATATATACATACACAAATATGCTAGTTCAGATCAAGGAAAGCAAGGGTAATTGATAAAAATAAAACAAAAATACATTTTCAAAATCACAGATCATTGTATATATTTACTGGAGTTATCACATTATACCAGTGGTTTTAATTTTAGTCTCAGGATAATCTTAAATTCCTAAAAATTATTAAGGATTCAAAGTAATTTTTATGTGGATTATCTCTATCAATATTTACTGAATTAAAATTGAGAGGATCTAAAACTATTATTTTATAAAAATCAAAATTTATCTTAACAGAAATTACATTTTTATAAAACGATAACTCCAAAAACAGTGAGTACAAACAATGGCACTGTTTTACATTTCAGCAAATCCCTTACTATGTGGCTGAAAAGACAGATTCTTCTATCTGTTCTGCAATCTATTGCAATATCAAATGACTGCTTGTTTCTAGAAAACCCAACCATGTACTTGTAAGAGAACAAGGGTAAAAAGATAAATGACATCTTATTATTATGAAAATAGTTTAGACTCCATTGATTCCTCTGAAGGATAATGGGAACCCCTAGGGTTCCCTGGAGCATACTTTAAGAACTGCTGCTCCATAGAGTCATTTATAATTGCTATTCTTGCAGATATTATAAACTTACATGTCTCCATGCCTTCATCATCATCATCTACTGTGGGTTTATCATAAGACTTGTCGATGGCAGCTCTGAAGCTCTCATTGCATCCCCTTCCTCTGATTATCCGTGGCCGTGGGCGGTGGAAAGGAATATCCCCGTTCAAAGTCACCTCAGCAACTGCCGTCTGCAGACTCTCTAATGAGCTTGACTTCTTCAGACCCAGGGAAGGTCCTACATCTCTGCTGGGGGAACCTTGGAGATATACAAAAATTAAATGTTAGATAGTGGTGAATATTATATATGCATATATAATAATATAATGAATATTATATATTCATCTGATATCTACAGATTGTGGAAATCACTCACTCACTGAGTTCTAAAGTGTAGATGGAAATGTCATAAAAAGAAAGTAATAGTAACTAATTTTAACACTTCCCAAATATATATTAGATTTAGTTGATTTTTTTCTTTCCATTTTTAGCTCAAGAAATAAATTAGGTTACATCACTTGCTCCAGGTACGTAAAGAACCTAAAGAACCAGAATAACCCAGAAGTTCACTTGAAAAGTAGGAATAATGAGAAAGCTAAAATAAGCAACCAAGAGTAAGCTTTGTAACTTAATTAAAATCATTTATGGGCAGTCTAAAGTTATTTACAGAAAAAATTCAACTTTCATCTCAAGGAGTTCCATGAATTCTTTTCCTCATTACATGGCGGGTTCACATAGCTTGGTAGATACATAGAGTACAAAAGACTACTTGTCACCAATACACTTAAGGGCACCTAGGCAGAAACCTGGTTCTGGGACATATCGATGTTCTATGATGGATGGCAAGAGCAATGCAAGAGTTGCACAGAAAGAAATTATGCAAGGGTTCTCATTAGGTAGCAAGAGAGGAGAGACTACAGAGCTGAACGTGAGTATGTGGATCTCCAGGCTCAGAAATAATACCTGCTTGAGGAATAAGGAATGAGCAGAAGGAAGAAAACTTAAGAATTCACGAAGAAATTTTCAGCAGGATGGCAGGGGAGAATTCAGGGAGTGAACAATTTGGCTCTGTTTCTGGAAGATGTAGGGCAGGGGTCCTGAGTTTTAGAAGGCAATCAAAATAGATTTCTTTAAGACAGCCTCAACCATCACTGCCTGACTCAGCACTCAGCAGTGCGTGAAGTCGGCCTCTCGATGACCAAAACACCAGCTCTGCACCAGCACCTGGGAAACCCAGGTTTCTGAACTAGCTTGTCACTTACACTGTTAAAAAGTCAGGTATGAAAAAACGGGAAGATCGAAAAGAACAGGTTATTTATCTATGCATGGGGTCATCAGCCCCTATGTTAATCAATAATTAAGCAGTAGCCTTGATATGCTATCACCTAGAAGGCAAATAATTATGACGTGGGCTTGGCATGGCTCACGGTAGAAAACAGAATAAAAGGTAAACTGAGAGTCAAAACAAGAATTACTTCTTTAAGATTCATTTACATTACATCTTTCACCCAATTTTCACAGTGGGGTAGCAGTTTTTAAGTTAGAATAAATATGTCAAAAATGTAACATAGGCAGAAAGGCAGACAGATGATTCTAATGAAATAATATCCCATCAATTATCATGCTTGGGAGAAAAAGATGATTTACTGAACTTTCTCAGTGCAGAATTATATATATTTGATTATTTTATGACAAAAATTCACATGAAAAAGTTTCCTTCCAGGATGATCAATCTTTTCCTCTAGATAGCACTATAATTTTTGATAAGCTCATGTTCTAAATACCCATAAAAGTCATGTCACAGGAAGGAAAATGAATTTTGTTCCAGAACTAAACAAAAAGTTAGAAATCAAGGAGTCAAAGAAAACAGGAACAGATCACTTGCAGGCAGGAACAGTGACTTTATATTTCCTAAAATTAGCACTGGGAAAATCTTTTTTGGAGTAACTCATGTGTATCAATTTCCATAACCTACCAGCTGCATTTTGAGTTCTATAAACACTTTAAGGCAAATATTGGCACTTTTGGGGGAGCACAAAAGACATGTGTATGTATATATATGTGTGTGTGTGTGTATAGTCATATCTATCTATATTTCTCCAATAAAGATTTCATGCTTCCGGTAAAGATTTTCATAAAAACATCACTTAGGTATATTAAGTTTTTCTTTATGAAAAGTTAGCTAGATTTGACTTAATGTACTCAGAGCACTAAACATTTTAATAATGAAATCCAGAAATAGGAGGAGTATTCATTAAAGTAAACATCTATGTCTACATAAACAAAGGCAAATCTGGTGAAAAAAAATGAGGAAAATATAAAAAAGCAATAGATATTTTGTAAGCATACTTTAAGGCTTACCTATCTACTTTTCTCTCTGGAATTGTAACACTGCAGTATGACATTTTGGCCATGGTGTGTATTGTGTATATAGGAAATCAATGAATTATTGCTTCTGTATTTATGTATGGTTGAATAATCTTCATAGTAAAAAGTTATACAAAAAGGTCAAAATTTGTAATCTGTGAATCTATAAGAGGGATCAGCCAACCATTAGCCAAATCTGGAATGTCCTTTGTTTATATATATTCTATGGCTGCTTTCATGCTACATCAGAATTAAGTCATTGTTACAGGGACTGTTTGGTCTGCAAGGCCTACATTATTTACTAGCTGGTCCTTTACAGAAAGAGATTTTGAATTTGTAACATGGATATGATACATTCTAGTACATTATTTGTCAAGCTTTAAACAAAGGTTTTCTTAAGTAAAATGTTAAGATTCCTGAATGAGGGTTACTGAGAACTCTGACATGATACACAGCATTTACTAGGGATGAAAATTAAAAACGCCTTTCTCTTTATAAAGTATGGGCAAAAAAATTAGTCTTATTTACACACGCAAAAAATCAACATCTTTTGATTTTAAAATAATATTCTAAAGCTCTTTGTAAATCTTTCAAGTCATTAGGATATTTAGCTCATTTTTCATATTCAAGGATTAAACTGTTAGAAACCCAATTCTCTTCTTACACACTCTTTTCTTTCACAAAGAAAATTTACCTCCCAAATATCATCACAGATCCTTAGATCCATAAATAAAGGGAAAAATCATAATCATACTATTTTCCCTATCCCTATTTTCCTACTCCTGCCTACTGATACCTCTCTTGCCAAAAAAAAAAAAAAAAAAAAAAAAAAAGGATGTCTTTTGCAAGGGCAAAAGGAAATGGAATTCAATTTTCATTATGAAAGGCTTATGGCTAGACAGATGATCTTTGCTGAAATGCCACTGTGGCTCTACCAAAAACATTTGGACTGCACTGTAAAATCATGATCAACTTAGCAATTCAAGTGAAGTGAAGAGAGAAAAATAACTGAAAATCTGTTCATTGTCCAATATTGCAGCATGGAAAGGATCTAGAATACACTTTATTCCTTTAGATTTAAGACCAACAGACCAGAAGGTACTTTGATGTCTAGCTAATAATTTAGTGTCCCAAGGTTTTCTAGTTTACTTTGGTAGGATCAATGTCACATAGTGGGGGAAATAAAAGAAAAAAAGGAAAAAGCTCTTTTTATCTATGATCTAACATTTTAAAACAATAAAAGCACAAGATTCAATTAGATTATCAAATCTGCCTTCTATGAAAGTTATTCTATGTGTTCAATTAAACTCTAGATATCGACAGTATTATTTTTTTAATTGCAATAGTGCTCTTTTCCTTTTAGTAAAAGTGAGTTTGTCAAATTAAATATTTTCCCGACTTTACCTGACTGGCAATAGCATATAAAGTCATGTTCTTTTTTATAAACATTAACTTGGACAGGGCTTACTTCTTTAAAAGTACTGAAGACTATTAACTCCAAAGCTAATTACTAATTTACATATATGAACTATCAAATAATTTTCTTTAGCCCTGTTTCAGAATTTCAGTGAATTTCATGTTTGATCGGAGCAATAACTACATAAAAAGGGCTGAAACTATAGTTAATTGCCTTGCACTACAGTTAATCCTATGATTTATTGGATGTAATTTTTACAATCTATCTTTTACTCTACAGAATGTGAAGACTCCAACCATATCCACAATAATCTTTACATATGTATATAGATACACATTTTTCAAGCAGGCTAAAACTATTTACTACTGCAGGTTAAAAAGGTGAATTGAAGCTAATTAGTGCTAAGTGATATGACTACATCATACTGGATCTAGAATAATTAAAACAGTATTCCAAACTTACAATAATAAATCATTCATTATAAATGCGCCATTTACAAAGCACATTACTTTAATTACACATGAACACTTTCCTGTGATAATTTTCATAAAATAACATAAAAAGTAAATTTTAATATAATGAAAAACCCAGTTCAACATAATCTATTGATGCTATAGAATGATCTAGGCAGCATTTTAGAAGGAAGCCCTAATGAGTTAAAAAACAAAAAACTTTAAAATAGGTTCACAAGGTCGAGAAGCTGTATTATATAGTCTAACTCAATATCAGACAACTATGAGCTAATTCTTATATATGAAGAACTCAGGTTTTCTGAGCAGCTAAAGACAGCAATATTGGATGCTATCCTTCAGTGAAAAATATTAAATTTATGCTATTATCCTTCAGATCAAAATCACCACTTTGAGGATCATTGGACATCAAGCAAGGAATCTAGTAAATGACTCAAACACTTAAGAATCTCCTAGAAGAGATCTTGTTCTCAGGATTTTGATTTTTATTTAATTGCAACAAGACATCCCTATGCAAATACAATTAAAATCTAGGTTGTTTTAGCATTTTTGAAACACTAAATTGTATTTGCGCTTAGTATGTACTACACCAATAAATTCCTAACAAAATTTTTCTTTTCTTATACAATTTGATTTCCTACAATGAATCTACACAAGATTGGAATATTTATGTTTACATGCAATATGATTGGCAGCTCTAGAATTTTGATCATCTCCTTGCACCACAGTTTCTACGGCAACGGTCTAACTGTCCATTCTTACCTGCTTTCTGGTCATCCACTGTATTGAGTTTAGTCTCGTCAGCTACTGTTAAAAGGTAAATGTATACTGGTTAGTGCAGTTAGTCCCCATAGCCCAACATGCTTCAACCATTCCCGGATCTTTTCAGTTAGGTGATCATTCTTAGATAACATTTCATGCAAAAATATGAAACATCAAGCAAACATTCATAATCAAAAAAGGGGGAAAAAGCAGTGTCTCCATGCAAAATGCCAGTCATTTCATTTCACAGACACGTGTGTTATTTATAAGTTAGCGTATCATAATTAGCCAAGGCAATGCATCGCCAAATTTTTCTTTTATGCATGTGATAAATTAATGCTTTTAGTCTTAAAGTACAAACAGCCACCAGAGAACAGCATAAATAAGTTACAGTTGATTAACAAGGGTTTTTAAAATCATTTGATCAATTTATAGATATAATTAATTATTTTACTTTTTTGTTTGCTTTTTGGTGGATTTTGATTTAAAAAGAGACACTACCTGATTGGTGTTTGATTGAACAACTATGTTATTTTCCTCCTTCCATTTGCTCCCAAATACTTTCTACAATAAATATTCTATCAAATTATTACTTCAATTACATGCCTTAATTATTAACACATAAGAGTTTCTATTAAGTAAACTTTAAAGAATAGCAATGAAACGAAGATATCATGAAGTAACCAAATTCTACACATGGATTGAGATAATGGTTTCTCTCCAAACTTTTCCTTCTAGTTCAAGAATCCTACAGCCAACCAAATACTATTTCAAAAAATTGGTTTTAAACAGCCAAAATGTGAAAACATTTCATCTTTCAAATAAAGATGCAGGAATATAGCATGATATGCATGTGTTTGTTTCTTTTATCATCAGGAAACATATATATTAACATATTGCACATTAGGTAAACATGCCACTTATGAGAAATATGGTTATCTCAAACTCGGAGAAAAACTAATTTTTGCCAAATTGCCACATTTCACATTTATTTTCTCTACTGCTTAAGGTAAACAGATATGTGTTTGGGACTATCAATTTTAATCTGAAAGCATCTAAACCTTATTTAGATAAAGATTCATGGAGATTGTACTCACTACCTAAATCCATGCTTTTTGATTTTCGCGTTTTAACGAAATCCAATTGACTGGCATCTGAAAATTGCTTTGTGCGTTTTTCTGACATACTCTGGCGTCCAAATCCTTCTCGTTGAAAAGCAAGAACTGGATCGACATCTGGACTCAAAGAGCTGGTGTGAAGAGAAAGATAAACATAAAAATATTTACTAAAAATTGAGGACGTCCAACCTTAGGAAAGATCATACATGCCTGTGTGTGTGTGAAGGTATGTATGTGTGTATTCCTCAGAAGCGCTGAAACTAACACAAATACAGACCATTAAAAAAAATGGCTGAATACGAGGTGATGAGAAAATACAAACTGAATTTACATTTAGAAAATTCTAAACTCACATTCCTCCATGTGAGTTCTCTCCTCCTCATTCTGTTCTCCAATACATCACTATTTCTAAGCGATTATCAAAAATAAAGCTGATGAGGGTGCTGGGTGGCTCATTCGGTTAGGCATCTGACTCTTGGTTTTGGCTCACGTCATGATCTCAGGGTCATGAAGTCAAACCCCACCTTGGGCTCTGCACTCAGTGGGGAGTCTGCTTGTCCCTCTCCCTCTGTCTCCTTCTCCCCCACCCCCCTGCTCACAGAGGTCCAATCTCTCTCTAAAATAAACACTTTAAAAAAATAATAATAAGGCTGATGTCTTTTAGACATTGGGAGGATTGAATATTAGAGAAAAACGTTCATATATGTGAATACAAATATTGGTAGCAAACAAGTGACTATATAGATTACAATCAAATAGAAGTTCTAAAAAAGAATTTGTCTGGTCTTCTTCTATATCCTTTGTCCCATGTTTTAGAAAAGAAGAAAAAACACCTTTGTGGCATGTACTTTCATGAGGATGCAGTTTCTCAGCAATATTTATTCAACTGACAAGAAACCAACTCAACAAATCTTTATTAGAACCTATTCTGATTAAGGTGTTGTCCTAGATACCAAAGTTAAAAACATAAAAATGAAAAGATTCTCTGTTCTCTACAAGTTCCTAAAAAAAATACTACCCCAGAATCACCAAGCCAATGCAGTGGATGCAGAGACGGGAGAGTGATGGGTACTGGGGGAGACTAAGACTAGATGACATTTGATTTCAGTGACACCAACACAGTAGTGCAATCAGAGATGATGAAGCACATGGCAAATCACTGGTAAGAGGATACCATTGGAAGAGTTTTCACAGGGGCAGTGGCAAACGATGACACAGAATCATTCCTATTTGTAAAAATCTGTGAATACTTTAAAAAGTACTAAGTGTTCTGAGTATAGTCCATACAATAAAAATGGTTTTTCTCAGTGCTGGGCTCACTGAGTAAATACATTGCTCTCCTGTATCAGCACCCAGCCACCTCCCCTATCCAGCCAGGGAGGAGAAAATCCCTCCACAGCTAACTAAACATCCCAGACGGTGAGGAACCACTTCCACCAGGTCAACTGAGTTTACGATCGCCCTCCTTATGCTTCTGATGGAAGCAAACTTCTCTAACCTTTATGGCTGTAGAGAATTACCATCTGATAAAGGAGAGTGATCTGGTTCAGCTATACATCAAAACTGTAGCTGCAGTTTACCGTGCATGAAATGATATTTGGCTCGTAGAGAAGAGCTAAACCAAAAAAAAAATCTACGGAACTGCTTTGCCCTCAGGATAAGTGACTGAAATGTGACGGAACACGTGGATTAGCATGCTCATTAAACAGAACAGCTGCCTCACCCATCTGACAATGAGAGAATTCAAGGACATAATATGAAAGCCCTTTGTAAACTACAAACCATGAGACATAGTAAGTTATTATGACCCCACAAAGACTGTCTATCTCAAATAATCAACGTAATACAAAGTTATGGTAACAGAAATCAGGTCCTTAACAACCACACAGGGGAACTAAAGAGCCCTTCCCAATCTTTCCCAGCGGGTACAGAGCAGGGCCCCAACAATGAGACAAGGTGGGTGCCAATAACTCCGAATTTGAGGAAGCACTCACTCTCACGGTCATGCAAGTTCATAGGCCATGCCTGAGAGGGACTTGTTCTTTATATTTTGTATGCTCGGTACCCAGTTTGCCTCGCCCTACCACCTGCTTGCGTATTATGCTTATATAGTAGTATTCAGATACTACAGTGCTTACTACATTATGCTTATAATTTCCACATACACTCCAACTGAAAAATGCATCCTAGAAATGAAAGCTAAAAACCCATATGATAAGAACTATGACCCAACTTTGCAACAGCAAACTGTAAATTATATATTTTCAATAAGGATAATTCTTTCACATATTGGATACTGATCTCTTCAATTATTCTTCTCATGAAATACATTTTTTAAGAGAAATTAGTGGTAAGAGCCTTTTCAAAGAAATACAGATTGTTGGTGCCAATGTTACCTGAAAACCACATATTGACATGTTTTTTAAACTAATGTCATATCCTTGGAATTATGTTGTCACTAAGATCAGAGAATCTGCTGTTTTACCTTGTTTCTCCTTAAAAATATTACTAATGTTCCCTAAGTCAATTAATGGGTTGAAAAAAGTATATTCTATTCGTTAACAAAAGTTTAGCCATTTGATGTATTTACCTTCCACAACTGTGCTGTGAACTGTAAACAATTTAAAAAGTCAAATGAGTTTGTGAGTTAATAAGAGTCTTAAAATAACTAAATATTCTTAAACTATGACATAATTAATTCTTCCCTATCAATAAGCCCATTAAACTAATTTCAGACACAATAAACAGTACATTAGAATACTTAACAAGTTCGATTGCAAAACTGACAGCGGATTCTTTAAAGAATGTAACCATATCCTGACCCCCCAATGTTATTAAAATTCCAGTTATTAATCCTGTCTTATTGCCCTTTTGTTTTCATAACATTTTCATCAAGGATTAGGGAGATATTGTCAGGCTGGAAAAGCTTACATTTTCTGCTGTGATTCGGAACAGCTGCCATTCTTGTTTGGATAACCCTTCATTCATATTCTTTTCCTTGCTCCACATTCCCCACAGCAAAATCATGGAACTCTTCCCCAGTTTATGAATGCCCTTAGGTAAATTAATGCCACAATCTATTCCTGATAGCTACTTATTTATTTTTACTGATACAGTGCTTTAGAACACCCCAAACAGGTCGACTACTATGGCATCTTCACAGTCCTCATCATGGTAGAGATTCAAAGACTTCAGCCCCTAAGTTGAATACTGCCAATATCTAATCCTTACTCTCCCTGTTGTTGCTGTCACTCTTGGAGAGAGATACAAACTGTAGCTGTAAATGCAACCGCATCTGTAGTTTTCAAATGAGATTTTGCTCTTTATTGCAGTCTCCCCCTCTATGTTGAACCAAAAACCTTATTCATGGATATGCTATTCTCACACAGGCTGGAGTGTAGCTCTGTTTCTAAAACCTGTGTTTTCAATAAAAGAGTTTTTTTAAAAAAAGGAAAAAGAAGACAGAGATGGACTTTTCAAGGATCCCAATAACAGGTGAGACTATCCCAAGAGAACATCTAAGGAATCCACAGGTACACATGCTAGATGTTTGTATGGTTTTAGAAGGAGCAGGGGAAGATGGCTGGAGAGAGGGTGACTTTGCTAAGATCACTAACTTAAACGTTAACACAAATCAACAATAGGCCCCCAGACTTCTCCTAGATAATACAGAATGCTGACACAACTCTGGGTAAGAGTAGAAAAGAGAACAGGTAAGTGATGAAAGAAACAATGCTGTAACATTTAAATATCATTTTGCTGATGTATTCACAGAACAACCCAGAGGAAGGGCAATAAGAAAATTCTGGTATAGTGCTTCACGTGGCTTATGTTAATTATCACTACAGCCTCACAAGGTCATCCCTAGGAGGGATTTGCCTTTTGGATTATGGATGTGTGTAATTATGAGGCATGCAAATTAATTCACAGATCCACACTCACAGGCCATGAATTGGCTCAATGATATCAAATACTTTCTTCTATTTTGGAAGATTCAGGTGAAAGAAACAGTATTAGGCTGCCCCAAAAGTCACAATGTTAGAAAAAAGCAGGAAGCATCTTAAATGGCAGGGTTACAGCACTCTAACAAAAAAAAACAAAAAACGAAAACCTTTCCAAAGCCTTCTCCCATCCCAGAGCATAGCAGGTATTAATTTGGCCAAAGTTATCTAATTATTATAAACTTTTAGTCATCTCGGAAATTTGCTTAGACCTGATTTAATAAAAAAAAAATTCTTCAAAATAAAACATCTAAAGTAACAGCGGAACTTCACAAGTGAGCAGGTCTTTTTAGTTAGTGATAGTTTTGTTGTAGATTTGGCTGAGTTAATAAGTACAGCCCTGGAAATGCTAAAACAATGGGGCAAGTTTATGGGGGTGGGGGAAAACTTTTGTTAAGAGTATTAAATAGTGATAGTTAAGAGTATTAAAACCATGAAAACAGAACATTGCTATAAAAAAAATTAACTGTGCTTAAGGATAGACCATTTAAACATAAAATGAAGGTGACTGCAATTAACTAATGTTTTCCAAGCCTGGTGTGCGATCTTACCAGTCTGCAGAATCATTGATTGCAGCCTTAGACCATGTGCCAGTGTCAGTTGTCACGAACCCCACGTCATCATGGGAGCTGGAAGACGACTGGTCAGAGAGATGTGGAGGAAGCACTGGCAACCTGTCATCTTCTATAATGACAGTGTCATCTTGGGGCATGTTCACTGTGGGAGACAGCTGGTATTTACCTGCCCAGTGGGAAAAAAAGTAAGAGAAATTCTAGATATCGATCTAAGTGCTACGTGTATTAATGGTAGTACTTTACAACATTAGGAAAAAGTCTAAATTTCCAAACATCTGCTCAACCTGGTGGAATAAAACAGAATGACAGTAACTTATTTTTCACAAGTAAATGGCAAGTGGCGTTCTCGAGTCTGTCCCCGTCTCTAATATGGCAGCTATGTAGCTCTTGCTCAGCACAGTGTTTAAATTCACTGGGTTCAAGTTGCCTAAAGCTACAGATGATCTCCCAAACATCTTCTAATGTGAAAATGCTACACAGATTCTAAGTTGTGAAAGAAAGTCCTTTGAAAAATTTACCAGGAAATTTATAGGGAAGCCCTGCAGACTTACATCAATCATTCACCCACTCAATCGCTGGGCACATAGCACGTAGTAAGGATGTAAGAAAGATTTAAACCTCTGCTCACACCCTAGAGAAAGAGACAGACATACACAGTGATAATTAACTGGTGCCATGAAGGATGTGCTAGAAGTACTGTGGCCCTCACTAGGACTGGTAATGGCCTGCGTAGCTGGAAGCTGCAGATGCTGGGGACCCTAACAAAAGTAAACATCACAGTGGGCTTTGAATGATGAATATGATCTTCTCTGCTAGGAGAAATGATGACACTGATTTTACACATTGGCAGCAACATCATTAAATTCATGATGGAGAAAAGCTCTCTGTGCACTCAGGGGACACCCAAGAGCACATGCAGAATCGAGCCCTTGTACGTGGGAAATGGTGAGAGTGATCTTGAAAGATAGTATCTCACTGTCCAAAGGCTTTCAGGCTAAAACAGTGGAGTCTATACACTTTTATTTATTCAATCTGGATTTAGTGTTCTTGGTAAGGAAGGACTCACAACTGTCTATACTGATGAGTTTCTTTCAGGATAATTGGCTCAGGTACATGGATGAGTATGATACATTTGTGGTTCTTGGGACAAAATTATGGTTCAATCCCTGAATCCTTAAAGATAAAGCTGGAGTCCAAATAATGTCATTTTCCTCCTGAAAGAAAACACCCATACTTCTTCTGGCTCCCTCGTCAAATCTCACACCATACTTCTGAGTAAGAACTCGCTGGACAAGGCTTTGGTCCAAGTGGATACATCAAGAGAGTCTACACTCACAGAAATATACACCAGAGTATGACGAAGGCCCACTGGCCTGGCTCTCTTGACAAAGCAAGAAGTGACAATTTTCCGTCACCTTATAGCAGGATGGGAACAGTCTCATTTTAGGTCCAATATTCAAATCTGGTAAGCCAGCTCTCCTGGCCCCTACCCAAATAAAATGGATTGCTATCCTTTCCCCATACTAGCACCATTTTACACTTTACAGAGGGTGCTCTTTCACTTTGTTATACACCACTTTTTAAAATAGCACCACAGAAACATGTGGGGAGTTTTTTAACATTTTAACATCAGTCTTAAGATCTAATTTTTAAAATAAACATTCATAAAAATGTGTAAATGATGACTTTTTGTTTTAAGACTATTTTAGCAATTACGGGATGGCATATATAGACTTGAAGGGTTTGTAAAATCCATATTATGCTAGACATTCGACAAAGAACAAAAATTAAGTTGATATGTATCTTTTCAAGACAAGCCATAAAAGAAGACATGCTAGACATTTCAAAGGCATTTGTTATTTAGTGCCAACATTATTACAGAAATATTATATGTCCACTGAAACATCAACATAGCGTTTTAGCAAGAAAAACACTATTTTGATTTGAAATGCATTCATTTTGACAAACTGACTACTAGCAACTTTTTATGAATGCTCATGAGTATAAAGCAAATCAAATCTAAACTTAATAGTTTCTCTCTCCTGAATCCAAATCATTCATTTACTGCTACTTGAGTTTTAGGGCATTTGTGCAAGACAGAAACCTGTCCAAAAAAATATCATTCATAAAGAAGGCTGGATGTTCTCGGCCTATTACCAAAAGAAATATTTCCTCCTTAAGACATACTTTTTGACCAAAAAGTGTACAGAATGACAAAACCAGAGTTACCCCTGACAGGTCACCACTGACAAGGCACATGTCACAGCATTAAATGCCAAGTCCTCACAAAGGCAAAATTTACTGGAAGGAAAAATTACAATATAATTATAGTGTATTTGCTTTTAAACACAAGAACTAAAACTCTTTACATAATATATTCTGAGACACTCTAATAAGCAATATGGAACATTGAATGGTTCTTCATATGACAATCCCTTCTTTATAATATGCTGTGTTGAGTAAAAATATTGTACCTGAAGTGATCCAAAATTTTATATATAAATGGGAAGAAATTCTAATAGTAAGAAAACAATTTAGCTTTTTCCTCTCACCCATGATTCTTAGGGCTAAATTCACATTTTTCATCAGCCTCCCACTTCTTAACATGCTTGCCAAGAATTACAGTTTTTGAATCTAGATGCAGGAATATACTGGGAGTTAATGGACAACTAAATTACCTCACTCCATGATCTACCAAACTCCATCTAGACAATACCTCTTAATGATGTGTGCCAGTACCTGGCACATCGTAAATGTGAAACCTTCCAAGGGTGACCTGAAAAGCCTTTGATCTGTGTTTTGATGAATAAAAATCCTTCCTTCCTCAACTAGTTAACCCACAAACTACAAACTAAAAATTAAACCAATCTTATAGAGGAGTAAAACAAGGAGATACAAAATGATTGTTTACTAAATATTTATTCATTGGTACATTTACATAGAAGGCAATACCATTCATGACACCAGAAACAGATGAAAAGTTTTCCAGTGATTCGACTCACAATAAAAACAACATTAATGTTCCATTTTTCAATGCTGAATTTCTAACAAGATAAAAATACGCTGAACATAATTATTTTTTAAACTCACCACAAATGTCTGAATACAAAAAACTACTGTGGTTAAACTCTAAAATGAATACATCAGATTTGGGTTTTGCTTTAAACAGAAAATCTCTTCAGATTAAAATTTGGAAAAAAAAAAATTAAGGTTCCATGTTCCCAAATGTCGATTTGGGATGTATTTTAGGGAACGTGTTGGTTAAGTTAGCCATGCCTGTTACTGTTTTATGATTATTAGTTAAGACTGTCCAGCAATTTATAAATGTATTTTTTAAGTCTTTTAACATGAAGAAATCCTAGGTAGGCTCTCTAGAGATTTCTTTTTGATGAATATCCAGGATTAAAATCAATGATTAATGGCACTTCGGCCCAGAAGACATCTGGAGAAATATTGCCTTGGTCACAACTCTGGTTGACCTGATCAAAAGCTAGGGAGACTGACCCAGGCTGAAATAATGTGGGACTCATGACTCGGGAAAACACACATCCTAACTGGTTCAGAAATACAGAAACCTTGTGGCTTCAGACTTGTCACTTAATTTCTCTGGTCCCTAATTCCTCTGAACAGAAGATAATTCCTTTGGAGTGGATGATTTCTACAGTTGTTTTCAAAGATGAGCTTCCTTGATTTTTAGAACACAGTGGTTGCCAGAATGGAAGATTCTGGAGACTATCTAATGCTTTTCGCTTAAAGATGTGGATAAATTGAGGTTAATGAAGAATGAGTGTCAATAATACTTATTGTGTGGTCTCAGTATTCCTTAGAGAGAGTTACTTTTAGAAACAGGAAATAACCAAAAATAACATAAAACAAAAAATCACCATGGGATCTTGTGACAATGTTCCTTTATCTGTTAACTGGAGGAGTGCAGCCAATGACCCCTGACATCCTGCCAATTCTAACATCTCTTCCTTTTTTAATTTATTTTTTAGAAGCTTCTCTCCTGAGATTGTTCCCATAGAAATGAGTCAGAAAGCCTCAAAGCTCCTTTTGGTCTAGAGTCTCACATGAGGATTTTTCTAGGTGGAGATTCACCCTGTTTGCATAAAATTAGTGATTTCTTGAAGACTTAGCTGGAATTTCAATACAAAGCTCTATTTGAATCAGAGCCTATAATAAAGTAAATATGACCACCTCTACTAGTACCTATACAGGAATTATTCTAAACCTACAGAAGACATTCAGTAACCAAATGAGATCTGTGGGACTTTGATATACCTAGATACCGTGCAAATCAGTAAATACTAGTGCTATTGATTTATGATAACAGAAATTCAGGGCTCTAATATCCTATATTTGGTACTCTGTCTTGGTATTTTGTTGTAAGCTAACATCTTTTGCAGGATTTCTAACTAAGTGGGAATTGATGAGGCAAAGTATTTGTTTCTTAGGGCCACTGATAACAGAAGAGGAACTGATAAAGACTTGAGGAATTCTCAAATTTGTAAAACGCAATACAGATTAGGTTAAGCATATGCATTTCCCAAGGTAAAACTATACAGGATCCCTAGTTTCCAGTAAAATATGTAAAAACTATGTTAAGAAGATATCCAAGTCATCCGACCTTAACTTGGCCTACCGACAAAGGGTAGAGTCTTTCACCCCCGCCCCAAAAGGGCATATGCACAGTACATCACAAAGCACATAGCTGGGAGAGAAGTTGCTGCCCAGGGGAAAGCATGTGATGTCTTTAAAGTCCATTACATCTCCAGCAGAGGGAAAGGAATGCAACAGTAATGTAAACTGAGGTGGACTGACGAAGCCACAGCTAACAAAACCAGGGCAACAGACTACGAAGAGAATGAAGGAATCCTCAACCCATATATACAGCACTTGAAAAGGTCACTAGGTGAATTTTGGGGTTTTTTGGTTTTCTAGTTTTAGTTTTTCGCCTTCCTCTGAAGCATCAGGGATTGGAGGCAGGACGCAGGTTACAGGAACTGGTGGACCAATGGTCTGATTCAGTATGGCAAGTCCTATGTTCCTATAATAAAGGGGAAATTACAGCGTATCACTTTGTATGCACACAGATCCAGGGACACATGTACTCTCTTTCTCTCTCAAGGGGTCTGCATTTTCATTTATGAAAAAAGTATTTAACAAAGATAAAGTCTCACACCAATACCACGAAAGTATGGAAAATGCAACAGCAGTGAAGAGAGATCATTCAGAAACAAAGATTATTGTGGTGAACTATGTGCAATGTGCATCACCTAACAGGTGTACAGTGGTTTTAGCATCCTTCCCCTCCTTCATTTATGCCAAGCAGGCAAAGAGCAAACTACTGACCAAGTAAAACCAGAGGGCTGGAAGGTCTAAGTTCTATGTGCAACAAAATAAGAAATGGAGAATTTAGCATTTTTTCCAAACCTGAAAGCTAGAAGGACTGAAAGAAAACCAGAAAATTCTCCTAGTCACATTTATGTGTTTTTCCTGTCATGCCCAGCAGAGAGTTTTGAGCAACTGGGTCTCACTCATTTTTCTATTTACGGCAAAAGGATCTGCACAAATGTCTCCTTAATAGCAGGCTTTCCATAAACGTCCACTGATGAATGAGATACACTTTTGTTCCAATGAAACTTCATAATGGAAACTTGAATTGTATTAAATCTTCATTAAATGTTTCAAAATGGAGTTAAATTTAGGGTTTTACTTTCGAGCCTTGAGAAACACAGTGGCAATAAAAGTGTTTTATGTCAGGTGCTATTTTAATCAAAACAGCTTCTGATGTTTTAAATTTGAAAACTCTCACGAGTTAATCCCAAGATGAGCAACTCAGTCAATCCAGGCACTCCTGTGGCAAAGCAGGTCTTTATTAACCGGGTCTGTGAGGAGAAGGCTGAACTGCTGCACAGCTCGTGCTAATAACCTTGCTACCCACTGGGGGTCATGCACACAGTATGGTGTGGGAGCCAAACAAAGGATGCAAAACACTGGCTTCCAAATTTTAAAATGAGGACTTTGAAAAAGTAGAGATGCAACTAAAAGACGGTAACATCCTATTAAGTATAAACCAAATAAATGTGAATATTTCACCTGCACGCAAACATGTGTATATGCATTTGTTCCTCTCCCTCTCAACAGCGCTACTGTGAAAGACACAACTTGGAAATCCTTCTTGTCATAAACCAATAGATTTTGACTTTCCTAAAACCTAGCTTCACTTCTCTCAAACAAGCTAAAAATATCTTGATCACTGAAAATATTTCCATGTGACCCCTTTTCTTTTCACCCCTCAACCCCCATGTTACAGGATCTAAAATTCACTTAACAAAATCAATGTATTAATTTACTCTCTTCACATTAACACTTCCTGGATGATTATAATGAACCTTTTCTTTTTCCTCTTCAAAACACAGGCCTCCTTTACATTAATATTACATTGATAACCTCCCAGTGAACCAGGAAAACATAAAAATAAGATGTGATAAACAGAGTTTACCTGACTCACCCATTATCCTACTGAGGGCAGCATTTCTTGTGGGTGATTCATCAAGCCCCTCAATGCCACTGTAGAGGGAATGGGAGATTCTCCGTTCACGATCATCCAATACCGTCTCAATGGGCAGCTCAGGGCCCGAGGGGCTCCCAGGTGATTTCAGCTAGAGAGAAAAGGGGGCAAGGGGAAGTCAGTGCTGGAGGCCCATTAGCAGCATGGGGGAATTATAACAACTTGCCCAAGGCCTGCATCCAACTGGGTACCAAATGAACTAGAACTTTTCACCCTGTACCAAAATAATTTGTGATGACAGCTCTGTCTAATGACCAAATTTCTGTGCCATTTTACACTGTGCCTCCCATGAAGTTCTGTCAGATTGCAACCACTGGAGGAAAAATATGTATATTAAAAGCTTTTTTAAAAACTTATTTTGCTGCTTATTTTTTCAATTTGACTGCCAGTATCTGTTGAAGTCAATTTAAGTTATGGTTTAATTCAGAATTCTTTATGAGATGCTGCTCTGCACAAAGCATGCTTTACCAGAATGGAAGCTGGAGCTAAGCTGTACTTTTTATGTCTATAGTACGTAAATACACCTAACAATTGACACCCATCTCCACCTGTGCTGGTGGAATTATGACCTTCTCCGTAAGACCTAAAGACCACTTTGTGAGCTCAAGGTGTCCTGAACAGTTCACTGAGCCTAAATTTCTTCTGCTAAGAATTGGGAAAAAATCATTCTACTCTCTTGTTATAAGCTTAAATATAAGATGGTGAGTACCTGAAAAAGCCACTTTAAATAATATACAAACAATATAGAAGGACCAAATATTCCAATGAAGCAAAGATGTATATGTCACAAACATAAACAATCTACTGCATATGCAAAGAATATAGGTCAATTTCCATCACTAAGATTTAAAGCAGGATGTGGCATTCTTTAGAATGGATCAAATCTCGTAAGTCAGATTCTTCACAAAAACATATGAACAAGGAACCTGTGTTCCTAAGGGCTTGGAACAAATCTGCCTCAAGGAGGAACAAAGCACACTTAACAGCAATCCTCCAAACGTGGGCTCTGAGGTTAACATCACCAACTAATATCTTATAGGCTGTGGTGCTGGCTAGAAGCCAGAGACAAAGGGGGCTTGGCTGGGAGGGGCTGGTGGTGGCAGTGGGGGGGGGGGGGGGGGGGGGTGTGCACCGCAGCACAACATGGCCAAGTGGGAGAGAGGACCACACATCCCAAACAAGGAAACCACAACGGTGGAGGTTCCTTCATCAGAACAAATTATTATTTCTGTTAGAAGCTATCATCTGTTTAATATAAATGAGATATTTAATGAAGTTCCGAATTGTAGACTTATCTCTCCTAGTTTGATAAGCACTGGGGAGATTTAATGCATTGAAGGGTCAACACAATTACAATTGGAGGCACGTCAGCTTGTAGGAGAATAATAAATTCACAGCACTAGTGAATTAGACTCAGTAAGGTTTAAATTGTGAAATGAGGACTTGCTTTATTAGTTTTGTTTTTTTTTTTTAATTGTAGATTACAACTGACAGCTTCACAGAAAAGTAAATTAAATATTCAAGGTCTCTGATGTAGAAAAATAAAAGAACATTTTCTGAAAGAATACTATGCCTCAATTCCAAGGGACGTTGGGGAGGTAAAAACAAAAACAAACAAAAGCAATACCCTGTGCCTATAAGAACAAGTTATGTCCGAACATTTTAAATGAGCACATATACAGTAAAGTGACTTGCGATCCAAGCCTCTATACAAGACCTGCTTGCTGTACAATTTACTTTATCATAAGACAAACAATATATCTTCACATTTGTTTACCAGATACATTTAATAGAACTAGATAACTGCAATTTTCTAGATGATAAAATCCTTAAAAAGCTATTCATGAGAAATTCCCAACTAATCTAAGATGCTATTTTAGAATTTCAGAAAATCAAATAAAAATTCCATTTAAAAAAGCACATGCAGGCTTTCTAGAGAAAAAAACAGTAAGGTGCCTGTTCAGAAAGAACACACTTGAACGTTTTCATGGGAAAGATTCTACACCTCCCCTACCTCCCTAACCATGTCTAATTTACATCTCAAAAGACAGATTTAAATGAAGACATCAGCAGCCTACTACATAAATATTTAACAGAAGATTCAATGCCTTTTAATTTCTTTAAAAAAAAACCACATTGGGATGCACAGTTTTGTTTTAAGTCTTTTGATGATTTTTTTGTTGTTGTTGCAAGAAAAAGAGTTTAAGAGCAAGAAACATGCCACAGGGACACGATGGCAGCACAGAAGAGAAGCAGAGCAAGGGGGTTGTGGAGGAGTGGCCCAGGGTGGTCTGCAAGCTGGGCTGTGCCCAGGCCCAGTAAGCCTCCTTACATAAAAACCTTCTCCAAATTAAAGTTAATTAGAAGAAACTAAAATAAGAGAACTACAGTTTTCACTTTGTGGCTTGTTGCTTAAGGTACAAAAATGTTCTCTGATCTCACTTAATTCAGTCCTAGGTTGGGGTAGTTGTGCTGGTAGCTCTACCTTTAGAAAAACAGGAAAGCCTTTCTGCCTATTAGAGAAAAATTATTTCTCAGCTGCAGCATAAGCACTCATACTGGGTAGCAGTGAAGAGGGATACAGTCTTTTTCTAAGTAATACTGAAACAAATGTACATCACAGGTCATAAAACATCTTATACTCCTTGACCCGGCCTTTTATTCACTTTGTGGTCACTGCTCTCACAAAATAATAAGCTAGGTATATAACAAAGATTGATACGAGTCAGTATTTATCATAACATTATTTACAAAGGTATAAAATTGGGAATGACTCCAAAACTGAAAAGCAATGTAAATGTAGTCCACACTTAGGAAAGATATTCATATGATCATATATTGCTTGTATAATCAGAAAATAACAAATAGTATACCATAACAAAGAAACTGGATTTTGTCCAATAAATACGCTTCCCATTAGATACTTGGATTACTTTTCTTAAGAAAATTTAAAATCTTGGCTTCTTTTAAAAACTAATATATTTTCTGCAGGGTTTAGCAAATTCTCATGGTGTTGTAGGTAAGCATGAGTGGGTCAAATGATGTGTTTCACATAAAGAAAATGTATCCCACCATCTTAATTATGAGCACTGAAAATCTGGCACAGATCTGATCTTACAGCAAACCAAAGACTGGGTTCTAGGTAGTAACTGGCACAATCTTATTTACTTAATATTTCAGTATTTATGGGCTTCCTCTATAATATCCCCAGTGTCTGGCACAGAGCCAGTACCAGATGAATAATTTAATTTCCAAAAGAATGACTCAGATTTTCCTCAAAATGGTTTGGAGACCTTATACATATTAGGCCATGTAGAAGGAGGCCTAAAGGTGAGGGCACAGCATAATAATGAAATTAAAAGAAAGTTAGACTAGATTACAATGATATATTGTGGAAGGTACTAATATCCAAAGGACAGGTAAACACAAAACAATGAATAAAAAGATAGGCTTGAGTTTTGGAAGAGTGGCCATGGCTTTAGGGTCCTGTTTCAGGTTCTGTTGTCATGCAGAACATTTCATCTCCTTGGCCTCTGCAGTGGGCAGCAAGGATCAGGGACGTAGCAGAAGCTCCCCAAGTCATCCTGCCTATAAATGACAGACCCAGAATGTAACTATTTGATGCTAAAGCCCATGCTTTTATTGTATGCTATTTCCTAACACAGAATATAAATTGCCTGAACCACACAATCACAGTCAATCAGGTCCACTCACATGTGTAAGAGGAATGGGCACCTTGCTTCTAAATTACTTTGCCACGACCTTGGCCTTTCAGCCATTAAGCAAATCACTTGACCTCTCTGCATTTATTTCTTAATACATAAAATGAAGAGAATCATAAATGATACCTTAGGCCCCTTCCTATTTTAATATAGCTTTCTAATTCTAAGAGGATTAAACCCACGGAGAGAACTCATTTTAAAGTAGTCCTTGATGATGAAATCCTTCAGTCTAAGACAAGGCTCACCTGGTCACATTGTCTACTGGCACTAAGACGTCTTTATATGAAATCACATCTAATAGAGATGCAATGAAATGACCGCAAGCAATGTTAAACTGCAGTCATTTCTACAAATATTCATTTCCTTGGAACGTCTATAATCAGCGTAATTGTCATACCCAGGTTATTTTCAATCCTCAAGGAATGATGTCAAGTATTTATTTCCCGGTTCCTCTACTCTCCTTCAAAGTCCTCAACAAACGCATCCTTTGTGATGACAACCACCATTTCTGCCTCTTGCATTATGTATTCTGTCCAATAGAAAAGACTTCAGAAGGACTTAAGAAGTTTTTCTCCAAGAAAGCTAATCTATCAATTAGGAACACAAAACAAAGGGAAGCCATTTCTCTCCTTTCCTTTTTTTCTTAAAGAAATAACTATCGCTTATGAGATGATTTTAAATGTGCTTAAGTAAGAACATTAGATCTAAGGGAAGCAAAGGAAATCTAGAATCACTGCCAAAATGTTAATCTGGTTCCCATGCCTGATGGTTTATTTTTTTAAGAACTTCAGTTTCTAGTGTAACTAAGTGATCTTTTCTTCTAACACCACCAACCCCCTGCCCCCCAGGATTATTTCCCTTGTCATTCAGTCTGTGCTAAGGTGTCAGCTCTGGGTTGGACACTGAGTGACAGAGAGAGGGATGTGGCAGGTAGACAGCCAGCTCAGAACTTACAGTTCCTCTAAAAGAAAACCAAAAAGGAAACCATGACAGGGTAATTGCTGTTAGATGAAGGTAAGTAGTTGGACGAGGGAATACACTGGTGAGAGAAACGAAAATCCAAAAGCTGTCTTTGAGAGGACAAGGAGCAGAATGTCCCGAAGGCGGGACAGTATCATGTGTCTGAGAAAGTGCAAGTGGTGTGGAGGAGCTCATGCAGACCCTGCAGGGACAGGCCGGAGGGGCCTGGACATCAGCCCTGCATGGCCCTGGGGGCCAAGTGATGGAGGCTGGCACCTGTCCTGGAGAGGTGGCACACCTCCAGGAGGGACTCTGGCTGGGAGTGACACAGGAAGCATGTTTTGTGGGAAAATCTGCCTTCTTGCAATGGGACAAAGGGGCGGGACTTGGGGCGACAGTAGAGGGGCTGGAGGAGAGACTCGAGGACAGAGAGAGATTCTGGAGGCAGGGGATACCAAGATAGGGAAGGCATCTGAGAGGTCAAGAGTGACCCTCCATCTCTAGCTTCTTCCACAACCATAGAGGGGCGGGGAGGGTTACGGGGGTCCAGGGGGTGGAGGGCAAGCCCACTGTGGGAGGTTCTCAGGGAGGAACTGGTTTTGAAGAAAAGGCATAAATAAAGTTTGGGGCACCTGGTGAATTAGGAGCCTGAGCGACACACTGGCAAGTATCAGGAACTAGAACAGAATTCTGAGCCAGAAACAGGGCTGTGCGAATCGTGGTAACATGAGTGGCACCTGAAGATCTCCCGGGACCACCTCCTGTGGCCTAATAGGAACGAGCCCGGGAAGACCTATGACACACACCAACCACACAGAGCAGTGGAAATCAAGGAACTCCAAGGAGAGAAAAGAGCCGGAGTGAAATAGGAGAAAAATGAGGAATACAGGTAAGATGATTCAAGATCAGCAGCGTTCCAAGATTCCCAAGAGGCCAAGCAAAGGAGACTGAGAACCTTCCAGAGGATGTCTCACACATGCTGCATAGTTAAATGAGGGAAAGATGACGATACCTACTGTGAAGAGTGAGCAATTTTTGAAAAGAAAACACTAAGAGGATATATGGCACTTCCCACATATAAGAAAAGGGCAAGGAAAGACGTGACAAAATACAAACCATTCTCTTCAAATTCTCATCTCCTCTGACTTGAAATTAGGTATGCAAACCCTTGATTTAAAGACGAGTTAGTAAAATATACTTTTGTGATACTGTCAAAGACCGGACTCCGTGGCTGACTAATTGACCCAGAAGGAGGGAACTCAAGCACATTATTTTGGCTTGAGGTTCATTCATGACAAGATACTGTATGCTTATATAAATATTTACCATAACGTAATTTACACATACTCTCTTGTAATTCAGGGAGATGTTTTTCCAAAGGTAATATATAAGTACAACAGCAGCAAAATTATGTCTTAGGCCTTATGGGAAGCTGAACTGAGCTCTTCTGTCTTCATAAAATTCTTTAGTTAAACCCTGTCAGTACAAAAGGCTTCTCAGTAGTATTACAAAGAAAGCACAGCACTCGTGATAAGATTTTTTTTATATAATTGTTTTATAAGCTTATACTCTCCTAAGAAATAGTAATAACTGGCAGTGTATGAAAATGATACCATAAGCAATATTGAATATTAAAGTCTATTACTGCCTATTGCAGCTGTTAACTTTACTTAAATCATTTCATTCACATAAATTCATATGCAGAAGTAAATGAGACACAGAGATATTTCAGTGGGATTCCAATTTCATGTGTTTTACAGGACAATGGGGAATAAAATCAGTGCTTTTATCAAAACATTTTCAGGCTGGCACAGGTTTACTTTGCTACTGTTTGGGGAATAACAGGGAATCATCTGAATCAGAGGATGTGGGCCTTTGGTACATTTCTTAATGTTGTAAGTGTTCCCAGAACATCCAATGCTTTTCTGTGAAGGAAAACTTTGAGAAGATGTTTACAAATTTTAATTTATTTTTAAAAAGACTGAGAATATGATATATTCTCCAGGAGATTATAAGTTCTATGAGAGAAGGAACCTCATCTGTTTTTATTCACTGCCATATCTCAAAGATCTAACACATTTCCTGAATACAGTAGATGCTCAATAAACATCTGCCAAATGAATGCTGTCCTGTGAACATGAAATTTTTCAGTTTTAGAAAAAGACCTAATAAAGAACACTGTGCTTGTGAACTTACTGTGAAGGATTTTTCAACTAGCACTTTACAGGACTTATATTAGAAAGATCAGTTCATAATTTCTGGCAATGGATAAAAACTACATTATTCAAGAAAGCCATTCCAGTAACTTACTCTGAGGGATTAGCATTTATATTTACTTTATGAAAGTGAATTTTTTATGTCCCACTGTTCCCCATTCTGAGATTTTTAGTGAAGCTTACACATTGTTCTTTAGTTGCTATGGAAATTTATTTGTTAATTATTATTAACAAATTCTCCACTTGAAAAATAAATACAATAAAGAAATAAGTCAATAGTCAATAAACTTTCCAAAATTGGTCACCTCTACACTACCTTTCATTGCATATTTATGAATGTATTACAGGATGGCATGAGTGAACAACACAACCTGAATAGCTCATTTATATACATAACATAGATTTTTAAATTAAGAAAAACACTTAAATAATTTAGATATAATTTTCAGTTTGTATGATTTCCTAGTCATTTTCCTTTAGTTGATTTAAAAATGTGGGGAGTTGAGCATTGATTAAAAACAAAAACAAACTCTACATTTTTAACAAGATTTGCTCTGTAAATTCTCAGCTTCCCACCTATTTCCTATACTTAGCATATGATTTATAATAGATCTATGAACCTGTTTTTTCCCCCAAGGTCTAATATTTTCAAATCAACATATTATTCCTTTCGAATGCCCCACTGTGCCAGAAAGTTATGTCTCTATTTACTCTTTTTTTTCTATTTGTGAAAACAGAGGATCACAACCTTCAGGAGAGGATATGGTTCCTGCTCTTTTTTGTTTGTTTGTTTGTTTGTTTTAAAGATTTTATTTATTTATTCATGAGGGAGGCAGAGACACAGGCAGAGGGAGAAGCAGGCTCCACACAGGTAGCCTGACACGGGACTCGATCCCGGGTCTCTAGGATCACCCCATGGGCCGAGGGTGGCACTACAGCCACCCGAGCTGCCCGATTCCTACTCCTAATTATGCACTACTGCAGATATTTAGAACCAACCGTGACATTATACAATAGATATCACTCAAAAAGCATGCACTCAAGGGGAAAATACTCAACTCCATATTGAAAGACATAGGGGACACAGGGAACAGAAGGGGAGACTTACACTTTCAACAATGTCACAAGAGAAACAGACTCTCCTGTCAGGGACAGCCCATTTTAGATAAACAAATGAACAAGCCATTGTTCTTTCACTGCTTCTCTCTCCTAGATACAACACCCCTGAACAGAAGAGGAACTGTTGGCTCCCAGCAGGAACGTATGGCCCTGTTTTCAAGAAGGGAATCCAGCTAAAGATGCTCTTAAGATACCAGTTTTATTTGGTGAGCTGGCGACAGAAATACTAATGCACACTTAGGAATATTTTGATCATAGAATTAAGAGAGCAAATCACAGTCCAGTCAATACAATAAAAAGAGCAATGATAATTTTACAGTATTTTGAAGTAAAGTTCCAGGTCCTGCCATCCTTTGTCCAATATTAGGACAAAACTTAGTCTTATTACAATTTCAAATACTAGTGTCTTCTTTTTATTTGCTATGCTTTACCTCATTGCACTTGCTTATTCGCCTCGCAACAATGAGCTGGATCATTCCTCGCTTGTTCCCTTCAGTGGACATAGATCTTCTGAGGGTTTCCATGGCGTCTTGGTTTGTCTTGCCCAACAGGGATTCTCCATTCACTGCTATCAGTTGATCATTCACCCGAAGCCTTCCATCCTGGGAAGAAAACAGGTAGAAATAAGTGCTATTAAATAGTCTATTATAAAAGAAGTTGCTTTCCCTTTAGTAAAAAAAAAAAAAAAAAAAGGTAATAAAAACATGAGGAAAGAAAGGGGGCTTTAATCCTAATGGATTATGCCCAATTGAACACGAGCACAATAACGTCTAAGCAGCCACTGCAGCCTGTGTCTATTTCAATCATTTATACATTTGTAAATCAAGTCATTATCATAATCTGTTTACCAAAATAGCATACTAATTCAAGGGACACAAAGTGATTATTTTCTTGCTTCCAGAGACACCCATAGAGGTTATTTACAACCCAAGACAAGAAAAAGCTCAAGGCTGTTAGATAATTGCAGAGAAGGGTCCCCTTAGCAAACAGGCAGGAAACTTGCTCTCCACTGGCAAACATACTAAGTGACCCACAGGGAAGGGGAGAGGGGAAAGATGAGCCTTCCTGTGGGGAAGCTCTGTGCCCAGAATGATGCTAAATCTTTGCATGGATTATCTTCTTTCAACTGCAATGATTACGGCCTGTAAATTCTGTGAGACAAAAAAAATGGGTACTTGAAGCTATGGATTCCATCCTAAAATGAGAGATCATGATTTCTATTAGTCTGATCACGAATGGAGGATTATGAAGAACGCACAAGGCATCTGGTAAGCTTTACAGCATATCAGAACCTGCCACTCCAAAACATGCCATTTTATTAGCACAAGGACTCTTGGGAGCTTCAGGCACCTGAGAAGGGGCAGATCAGGAGGAGCTCTCTACTCTCCCCATCTCTGGCTAAATGCAGGGCACAGCATTCCTCTTAGGAAGATGTCCCCTCTCCTATCTCAAACCAGGAAGAGAACGATCCTCATCACTAGAGACAGCGCTGGCACCCTGAGACGAGTCAGGCTACAAAACAGACTGTACAAAAGAAACCTTATCTACCACTAGTTTCTGCCATACACTGACTATCCCACAACTGACCTCCCCTAGAAGCCCAAACATCCTTCTTTGGTCTAATCACTGTTCCACAATTCATTGCCCTTTAGATTCTGTCATTTCTGTAGAGCCCCTGTACATGAAAAATTTTAAATATTAAAATTGATAAAATTTGTAAACATGTTCTGTCCATCTGTCTTTTGCCAGTTTATTAATTCACAGGCCATAGAAACAGAACATAAGAGGGTAGAGGAAAGTACTCTCCCCTCCCCACACACACAGTGTAGATGTTTCCAAGATAGGAACAGGGTTGTAATAAAAAATTGTTTTGTTAATGGACATGAGGTGAGTAAAGTCAACATTTGCTTACTTTAGATGCTGCTCCTCCATTAATGATGGACTTGACGAAGATCCCCAAATCTGCATGATTCTCTTTTGATCGGTTACCTTTGACACTGACCCCAAGACCAGCTGATCCCGAATCATTCAGTGGAACTTCAAATGTCAGAAATTCCCTGGTGCCATCAGGTGTGAGAACAATATCCTCATCTTCTGCTTTCTAATAGGAAACAAAATTGCATGGCATGTTATATTCCAATGTTCCTTTCTCACAGCTCTCACAGGCACAGTATTTCCACCAAAGTTCCGTGACAAGATCCATATAACAGTGCATCTGCACCCCCTCCAGATGATTCCTGGAACCAGCTGTTAATATTTTTATGTGGCACTTGTTTCAATATTGAAACAAACTCAAACCAGATTCTGAGAAATGTATGGAAAAATACAGCTGAAGACTGAAGACATGTGGTCTCCAAGAGTTTGTGATTTTGTGTTTTGTTTCCGTTTTTGTTTTTGGTCTGTTTATATATCCTAAACCACAGGAGGAAAACAGTAACAGCAGGAATCAAAATAAATATAATTAATTTGTACTTCTATTGACTAGGAAATTTTGATGTTAAGAGTTTAATGTTCACTAATAGTCTATAACTTTATTCACAATTAATAGTAAGTTCTGATGATACAAAGCCAGCAGAAACGTGTATTCATTTTCAGAGAGCCACTAGAGAGCTTTACTCTCCAACATGTGTGAGAAACAAAATCAGAGGACACCTTTCTTCGACACCGGCATGCCTCTGACAGCTGGGGGCTATTCTCCAAGCAATATGGTGTTATTAATTAGTTTTGTCTGCAAACTTTGATTTCATAATTGTATAGACATCACTGAACAAGAAGACTGTTTCAGGATACAACATGTTTAAGACACACAAACTCTTGCCCATCTCCCTTAAAACAGTGAGGGAGAACTGGAAGCTGAAAGTAGAGCCTGAGAAACGGCAGGGAGAGGACCTGTTCTGTCACTCCCCCACGGCCCACCAGTGGGCACCTGACCCACCCACCCCTACCCTAGTCATCTCGAATTGGTAAGGGCAGATTTCTCTTTCAAAGTTAGTACTTCAATCAATCAATCAATCAATCAATAAAACAAAGTTAGTACTTCCAACCACATAAGAACTATGAGACACAAACTCTTCAAATCACAGTTAAACGCCTCATCTAATCCTACCACATGCTTCCACTCTTTTTCCAATTTTGTAATATTTCTCCAGCATCCACCTATTCACTCAGGCTAGAATTATCAAATTATCATTGAGAAATAGCTAAACAACTAATGGTACATAATTAAACTAGACTCTAATGCAATCCTGTAAAATGTGCTTTTAAAAGAATGTTCAATTGCACACATGAAAGTAGGTTCTATTGCATACAGCCATGTGGGTAGACTTCAATTTTCTTCTCTTTGGCCCAATAAATTTTTAAATTTTTCTAATAACCATTGAGATTAACATAATAATGATAATTTTTTTATTTGAGGATTTAACATCGTAACTAGATGAAATAATTTTTGGAAGTATAGCATTTATCAATAAAAGATTATTTTTAAGATTATCATAATACACAAGGTAATTTTTTAAATCTCAAAATCCATAATAATGTGATTTATAAAGTGATATTTCTAATTTACTAATGTCTTATGTTAACATTTTATGATAGGACATTCTTTGTGCCATCTTTGCTAAAGACAACCTCACAGTTATCAGGTCAGGGTATATAACCAAAAACAAATAAATAAAATAATTAATATGTTAAAATCAGGAAAACTATACAATAAAGAATGCAAAATAAGAACGACTTGAAAAGATACAGACAATAGCTATGTTAACTATACCAAGCAAATACATTTTGGCGTCAAAGTAAAAATCAAGCCTAACCCTGCTCATTATAATAATGTTTATATTTAAAATATTCCCAAAGAATAATTATAACTCAAAACCTATGCATTAGAGATAAATATCAGTTATAACAAATATTAATATAATGCATATTTACTATACAGCTATCTCAATATAAAATCTCTTATAAAAACACTGTATAAGTGAATTTTGATGCCTGAAATACAAAATATCAAAACATGCCATAGTGTCCTTCAGAATTATTTCAAATTCAGAAGTAATTAAAGGTAAAATATATTTTGTGAATCAGAATCAGGATTTATACTCCTGGAAAAGTTGCCTTTAAAAAGGTATAAAACCACAGATAGTCCTTAGCTGGGCACATTTAGGTGTGATCATTGAATACATTTGTTTGCCTCAAGTCTGGAAGGTTCTTAATTGTCACTGATTTAGATCTTCAGTTTGGCTTTTTAATGTTTACTGATTTTCACATTTCCATGATGTTTTATTAAGGCTTAAAATTCTCATTTATTTTTCTACTTGAAAAATCAAGATAAGGAGCTGACTGAATATATGAAGAAAAATTTTAATCAAGTTGGAATCATTTCCTGACATGCCCTACTCTGAACCTGTCTTAAAGGAGACTATTTTCTCCACAGGAAAGTTTCATTTATTATGAAAACTGCAGGATGGGAATAATATTCTTTTTCAGCTTTCTTATCAAGTCTTAAAAGTCATTATTATCATTAAAAACATTTAAGTGAGAGATTGTACTTTCCTTTGATATTTCATTATTAATCCATTTGGCTCTTGACATAAGACTGAAATTAATGCCAGCTTTTAGAACTTAATTTTCAGGCAGCCGAATGTTTTAAAAAATTTGCTCTTCAAAAACCATTTTAAATGCCATATTATAGAGAACTTTTTATGGAGTCTTCTAGTATAGAGATCTCTTCATTCTATACAAAGCAGCAGCTACTTTTCTATCACCTTGTCTGTTTCCATCCAGATTCTATATTTTACAACTGAGTCAAATTCTTTCTACGGAAACACAGTAAGTGTATTTTCTTTCATTTGCCTCTCGAGCCATTTGTAGGACCATGTTGCTCAAGCTCATATCATGTCCCTGATGCACACACATGTATGAACACTCCAAGTGACTTTTTGCATTGATGCAACCTGTCTTTTTTTTTCCTTTGACCTTTGGCATTTTTGTTAAGCATACTAGAAGCAGGAAACCTGCAGAATGGGCAGTATGAAAGCTATTTGCTTTCCTACTATCCTCAGAGCAGCAGCAAAGATGCACACTTCTATCTACAGTGAGATAGAACAATAGCCACAGATGTGCAGCACCAAGGTCCAACCAGTGGTCCCAATAGCTGTGGGAAACAGCTGGTCCACAGGTCCCTCTGAGCCTGGTTAATCTGAAAAATGGGTAGATCTATAGGAGAGTGAGGGGGAAAAAGTTGATTATCTTAAGTAGCTGAGAAATAATCATGAGTAGAGTGATCTCTGAGCCTCAATATATTAAGATTTTTATAAGAGCACACAAATTATGAAAAGAGGCAAACGAAACATGGTGTGTATACATGTCATTGGAGTCCCTAAAATAATAGATTTCAGGCTCAGCAAAGAAATACATGACTTAACATCTTGCCATTTGTGAAACAGAAGGAAATAAATATATAAAATCTGCCTTCAGTGCCTGCTAATATATTGGTTTGGGCCCCAGTTTCTGTCACAGAGCCCCTAAAACCCTTGTAATTTCCTATTTAAGAGTGTCTGACACAGAGCTCCTAAATCCCTTGGGATTTTTCTGGAAGCTAGGGGCATCTATTTTCTAATGAGGTGATATTTGGTAGATTCCTCAGTGGCTCCTGAAGGGGTCTGGTCATCAGAAAGAGCAATCCATGATTAGAAGTTTAGAACTTACTCATTCTCCAAAAAAAGGAGAGGGGCTGAAAATAGAGTTAATAACTGATCATGCCTACTGATGAGGCCTACAGAAAAATCCCAAAAGTTTGAGGTTCAGAGAGCTTCCAGGTTGACAAACATATCTACATACCAGAATAGAGGCACATCCCAAATCCAAAGGGACAGTAGCTTCTGAGCTTGGAACTTGCAGATTTTGCCCTAAATATTTCTTCATCTGGTTTGCTACTTGTGCCCTTCGAAATATACTTTGTAAGAAATTCGCAAAAGTAAACTGTGTTCCTGGGTTCTGTGAGTTGCTTCAACAGATTATCAAACCCAGGGGGATGGTCATAGGAGCCTCTGATTTGTAGCCAAGTCAGACAGAGGTTGTGGGTACCCTGGTGACCAACTACTTCCTTATGGCATCTGAGTGGTAGGTAATCTGTGGGACTGAGCCACTATCTTGTGAGGTCTACACTAACTCCAGACAGTATGAGAAGTATATGGTGGAAGAACTCACACATCTGATGTCGGAAGTGTTGTGAGTGGCAGCACAGAAATAACAGCAGAGTTATATGTTGCTCATTGCCCCCCTGTAATTTATTGACTTCTCTCCCACTCCCTTTTCCATTGAGTTAACTTCATTATTCCACAAACGTGATAAATTAAGAACAAAAAGATGAACACTCCCACAAAAATAAGGAGATATAAATAAGCAATTCATTAAAGAAGATGAGTGAATCAAAAAAAAAGGTAAAATAATTTACTGGTAACAAAAGACATGCAATCAACAAAAGTCATCAATCTACTGAAGAAAATTGCTTTAAGTAGTGATATATACAAGAAAGCAGAAGACATGGTGAAATGAGCACTTTCCTGCACTACTGGTAAAATGGAAAAAGGCACTACATTTATAGAAGTCAATTTGATAATGCTTATCCACAGCCTCTGCAGTTTGCTTATTGTTTAATCACAAAAACAGTACTTTAGTAATATGTTCTAAAAAACTGTGATCAAGAAGAAAGATTTAACTGTTAAGATGTTCATCACTTTAATATGATAGCTAAAAAATAAGAAAAATGTACATGTATAATATTAAGTAAATTAAAATATACTTACATCATGTAATACTATTTAGCTGTTAAAGTATCTTCAAAAAGTGTCCCATTTGGTGGGACAGAGAAACATTTATGACTAAGAAACTGGGTTTTATCCGGTGAGCTTTCTTAATTTCTAACGCTTCACCCATCAGCCTGATACTCTATTTTAATAAATTGTTTAATGTCTGCCTTTTCATATCAGGAAAAGCTTTAGGAGGAAGGGACATATCAGTCCTCCTGCTGGGACCATGACATTTATTAGGTACATGATATGTGCCTGGGACAAGATATCTATTAGCTACACAAGTAAAGAAGGAAATCATTTAAACACACACACACACACACACACACACACACACACATCAAAATGGTGGCACTGAAGTCGCATACTTGCAGGTGATTTTTTCTTCTTATACTTGACTGATGATTTTTGTACCATCCATTATACACTACTGTTTGTAATATAAAAACCCCATTGTGGGATCCCTGGGTGGCGCAGCGGTTTAGTGCCTGCCTTTGGCCCGGGGCGCGATCCTGAGACCCAGGATCGAATCCCACGTCGGGCTCCCTGCATGGAGCCTGCTTCTCCCTCTGCCTGTGTCTCTGCCTCTCTCTCTCTCTCTCTCTCTCTGTGACTATCATGAATAAATAAATAAAATCTTAAAAAAAAAAAAAAAAACCCATTGCATGCCATTTCTTTAATTCTTCTTCCTCTTCCAAAACCCAGCATGGGAAAGAAGAGATAGGAGCATGGTTATAAATGTTGGGCAGGGGCTGGTGCTCAGAAGGGATACCACAGTCCTTACAAAACCAATATGCCCTGGTAGCAGCACATCACATTCTCAGGCTAACAAAAGGCTGGCAGAAGTTAAAGGGAGATTACATTCACTCAGCACAAAGAGATTAAATAGTACGCAGTTATCACAAATAGGAACAACGATTCATGTTTTTAATTAAGAGGAGGATTTTTTTTAAATGGAGAAGTTATTTTGGTTTTATTTTATTTTTTGCCTAAAAGATTGGCCCAAAGTTTAAGTTATATATTTTAATTTATCCTATATGTGAGATGAATATTTACACACATTATCTGTTGCTGGTAATAAGGTTACTTATTATTATTAGCAAAGTCAAAATGTCACATCTGGCCTTACTAGACTCCATTCTAAATCAAATGGTAGATGTAAAATAAGTAAAATTTAAAGAATTTATTTGCTTAATAATACAAGTACTGATAACAGTTATTAATCTGTAATGTAAAGTTAGGAGGAAAATCCTTATCATATTAAAAAATATCATACCAGGGATACCTGGGTGGCTCAGTGGTTGAGCGTCTGTCTGCCTTTGGCTCAGGGCATGATCCCCAGGACCTGGGATCGAGTCCCACATTGGGCTCCTCTTGGGGAGCCTGCTTCTCCTTCTGCCATGTCTCTGCCTCTCTCTGTGTTCTCTCATGAATAAATAAATAAAAAATAAAAATAAAATCTTAAAAAAAGTCACACCAACCCAAATCGAGGTACATTCTCAAAGAAATTTGCTCTTCAAAAATGAAAAATAGATAAGCTGAAGAAATGTTCCAGATTACATTAGACTGAAGACACTAGACACTTAAATCCCATACATGGTCCTGAGTTAGAAACCAGACCAGGATTTGATCATTCACATTCATTCATTCATTCATCTATCTCTGCATACTATAAAGCACATTAATTGGGGTAAGCAATAGTATAACACTGTCAAATCAATGTCAATTTCATGACTTTGGTTACAGGAGGATATGCCCTTGTTTTTAGGACAGACACACTGAAATATTTACAGATAAGGGAAATTACATCAAATTTATTCTCAATTCAGAAAAAATATATATAGTGGGAAGGAAAGGAGGAAAAAGTGGAGGAGGGAGTGGAAGGTGAAAGATAATTATGTATCAAATGTAGTAAAATATTAACAACTGGGAATGTGGGGAAGGTATACTAGAGTTTTCTGTGCTATTTTTGAAACTTTGAAAAGTCTGACATTTCAGAATAAAAATTATTCATAGTAAATAATCCAGATTAGTTCTCCAAAACCTAAAACAATTTTCATTTTATAAAAGGTATTTCTGGGATGCCTGTGGTTGAGTATCTGCCTTTGGCTCAATCGTGGTCCTGGGATCAAGTTCCCACATCAGGATCCCCGTAGGGAGCCTGCTTCTTTCTCTGCCTATATCTCTGCCTCTCTCTCTGTCTCTCATGAATAAATAAATAAAATCATTTTCTTTTAAAAAAGGTATTTCTACCAACATAAAAATAACCTAAGAGTTTAATAGCAAAAAAAAAACATACAATAAATTTTTAAAATATTGATTTTATTACTATCTACAAAAGGACAATAAAAAATAACTAAGATATATTTCTCTAGGGAAAACATACCAAACACTAAGAAAGCCTATCTTACTGTAGTAATAGTAAGCAATTTCAAGTGAATTCCTTAAAGTCAACACAGAAATGGACTATACAAGGTCATTACTATTTTCGTAATACCATGAAAATATTATTCTATCCTAACTTTGGAGAAAGATCGTTTTATTTATTTTTTTTTATTTTTTTAAAGGAATGTGCTCTCACTTCCTCTTTTTTAAAAGATTTATTTATTTATTTATTTATTTATTTATTTATTTATGATAGACACAGAGAGAGAGAAAGGCAGAGACACAGGCAGAGGGAGAAGCAGGCTCCATGTAGGGATCCTGATGTGGAACTCGATCCCAGGTCTCCAGGATCGCGCCCTGGGCCAAAGGCAGGCACAAAACCGCTGAGCCACCCAGGGATCCCCTGAAAAATTGTTTTAACATAAGTTTGAATCTGGGCATCTTGGCTGGCCCAGTCAGCAGAGCATGTGACTCTCAGTTCAAGCCCCATGTTGAGTATAGAGATTGCTAAAAAAAAAAAAAAAAAAAAAAACTTAAAAAAAAATAAGTTTGAACCATCTGAATTCAAACTTATTTCATTGAATTATAAGTTTAAAATAATTTTGAGCATTTAAAAACACTAAAAATAGCACGAGATTATATAAAATGCTGACAATAGCAATATTTGCTGCTCAAAACCAAACTATTAAAGCCAACATATGATCAGTGTCTGACAGTATAACTCTTCATCAAAAACTCAAAAAACACTTTAATATGTGTTCTCTACAATATCCACATTATTCCACAAAATAGGGCCTACAAAGTGTTTCATTACGAGTTTAACCCAATTTACACAACGATATAAAGATGTAAGGACTCAAAATTCACTCTCATTAAGCTCCCTATTTGCTTTGTTTGACTTGACTTTTTTCTTCCCAGCTTTTTTGAGATATAATTAATATACAACATTATAGACGTTTAAGGAGTGTAATGGGTTCATTTGATACACTGACAAATTGAAAAATGATTACCACTATAGTATTAGCTAACACCACCATCACATAATTCTATATTCTTTCTGTCGTAAGAACAGTTAAGGTCTACTCTCTAAGCAACTTTCAAGTATATAATACAGTATTAATTACAAACACTATTCTGTATATTAAATCCCCAGACCTTATTCATCTTATAACTGGAAGCTTATACTCCTTAACCAACACCTCGTCTTTCCTCCCGTCCCCGAGGTCCTGGTAAACATCACTCTAGACTGTTTCTAGGAGTTTGGCTTCTTTAGATTCCCCATATAAGTGATATCACACAATATTTGTCTTTCTGTGACTTCTTTCAAGGAGCATAATGCCCTCAAGGTTCACCCATGTTGTTGCAAATGGCAGGGTGTTCTTCTTTCTTGTGGCTGAGTAACATTCCATTGTATATATACACATATATACACACCACATCTTCTTTAACTATGAATCTACTGATGAATACTTAGGTTGCTTCCATCTCTTGGCTACTGTGAATAATGTTGTAATGAAAAAGGGAGTGTAGATATCTCCGTAAGATCCTGATTTCAATTGCTTTGGATATATATACTCAAAAGTGGGATTGCTAGATCACATGTAGCTCTATTTTTAATTTTATGAAGAACCTTCATACTATCTTCTATCATCGCTGCACCAACTTACATCCTCTCCAACAGTATGCAAGGGTTCCCTTTCCTCACTTTTTCCTAACATTTGTTATCTCCAGTCATTTTGATGATAGTCACTATAAGAGTTGTGAGGGGATTTTTGTGGTTTTGATTTGCATTGTTGATTAACTGATGTTCAGCACTTTCTCATGTATTCTCTGGCCATTTGTATGCCTTCTCCAGAAAAACTTCTATTTAGTTCCTCTGCCTATTTTTTAATCACATTGTTTATTTTTTTGCTATTGAGTCAGGTGAGTTCTTCATGTATTCTTGTACTGATGCCCTATCAGAAGTATGATTTGCCAACACATTCACCCGTTCTATAGGTTGTCTTTTCATTTTATGGATTTCCTTTCCTGTGCAGAAGCTTTTTAATTTGAGTAGCTATCATTGTTCATTTTTGCTTTCATTTCCTTTGCTTTTGGTATCAAATTCAAAACTCATCAAGTCCAAGGTCAAAGAGCATGTTTTTTTTTTTTCTTGGAGTTTTATGGTTTCATAAATCCATTTAAATCCTTAATCCATTTTATGTTGATTTTTGTTTATGGTGTAAAATGTGAGTTTAGTTTCATTCTTTTGCAGGTGGATATCAAGTTTTCTCAACACAACTATCCTTTTCCCATTGTATAGTCTTGGGTCCTTTGTCATAAATTAATTGGCCATATATAGTTCATTTCTGGGTTCTTTATGCTGTTCCATTCACCTATGTGTCTGTTTTTATGCCAATACCATACTGTTTTGATAACTAAAGCTTCATAATGTAGTTTGAAATCAGGAAGTGTAATGACTCTAGCTTAGTTGCTCTTTGTTAAGATTGCTTTGGCTGCTCGGGGTCTTTGGTGTAGTTCAATGTGAATTTTAGTCTCACTTTTCTGTCTGTAAAAAATGTCACTGGAATTTTGATAGGGATTGCATTAAATCTGTAGATCACTTTGGGTAGTGTATGGACATGTTAACATTTTTAATTCTTTAAATCCATGGGCGCAGGGTATCTTTCCATTTATTTGTGTCACCTTCAACTTCTTTCACAAATGTCTTATGGTTTCCAGTGTTCAGATCTTTTACTGTCCTAGTCAAATTTATACTTAGGTATTTTATATTTTTGATCTTACTGCAAATGGGATAGTTCTCTTAATTTCTTCTACAGTTTTCTCATTTTATGGTGGGGTCCCTATGGTAGCATTTACTTGATCTCCTATAATGATTAGTTAAACGAATCTGTTAATGACAATTCTTATTACCTAGCTCATTAAATCTCTAAATCAAGACTAAATCTTCTGAAGTTAGCCTATCAAGATGCCTCTTGATCTTCAGGGAGGTTCTTGAAGACTCCCCAGTGTATTCCTACATTTTCCATAGGGAGAACCCACTAACTCTTTTTGGAATGCATTTCTGAATTCATGACATTCAAGCATGTCTTATCTCCGTGGTCTAGTATCATCTCTAAACGATATTATTTTCTAAAGACCTACTTTTATCTAATGACCCTGAATCTGTTTAACATAAAATTTTATTTTGACATGGATCTTACTTAAGAGTTCTTGGGGAGGGCAGCCCAGGTGGGCTCAGCGGTTTAGCACCGCCTTCAGCCCAGGGTGTGATCCTGGAGACCCCGGATCGAGTCCCATGCCAGGCCCTGATGGAGCCTGCTTCTCCCTCTGCCTGTGTCTCTGCCTCTCTCTCTCTCTCTCTCTCTCTGTGTGTGTGTGTCTCTCATGAATAAAGAGATAAAAATCTTTAAAAAAAAAAAAAAAAAAGTTCTTGGGGAGGTATACCAAGCAGGCCTACATTAGTCCTGTTTGGAGCCAAAGAAGAAACTGGCACTTTGGTTTAGTAAAAAGCCTTACAGCCAACAGGTAAATTCACTACACCTCACTGTGATGTTAATTTTATTATGTCAACTTAGAGTGTTTTTGAATGAGGCTCATATTTAAATTGATGAACTCTGAATAAAACAGATTGCCCTCTACAATGTGGGTAGGCCTCATTCAATCAGTTAAAAGACAGCTTCCCTGAAGAAAAGATTCTCCAGCCACTGACTGCAGACTGCATCTGTACCACTGGCTCTCATGGGTCTGCAGCCTGCTGACCCCACACTACAGATCTGGACTTGGTGGCTTCAACAATCATGACAGCCATTTACTATACTAAATCTCTTCCTATATATACACATATCCTATTAGTTCTGTTTCTCTGGAGAACCCTGACTAGTACCCCATGTATTGTCTTATCCTACAGGACATCCAAAGGAGAGTGCCTTATTTTAAGTAAATAAACTCAAAGGCAAAGGGAGTCTGTTCAGGTCATAGAGCAAGTGGTGCTGAGCCTCTGCTAAATGACTCTCCATTTTGTCCAATTTAGAATAAGTAATTTGAGGGGATCCCAGGGTGGCTAAGCGGTTTAGCGCCTGCCTTTGGCCCAGGACCTGATCCTGGAGTCCCGGGATCGAGTCCCTCATCGGGCTCCCGACATGGAGCCTGCTTCCCCCTCTGCCTGTGTCTCTGCCTCTCTCTCTCTCTCTCTATCATGAATGAATTAAAAAAAAAAAATCTTTAGAATAAGTAATTTGAAACCAGATTTTCTAATCTTAAACGAGGATTTCAACTATTTCCATTGTGACCTTGTACTCTCTAATAGATTAAGTTCTTTTCAGTTTATCTCTCAACTCAGGCAAAAGACCCTGCAGGCAAGGCATGACCTGGTGAGAACCAAAACTACCCCCTCAGGAAATAAGGACTACTCCGAGCCAGGAGACCCCAGTGTGACAGACCCAAAGACAAGGATCAACCTGACATTCACTGACCACCTGTATGTGTTAGAGGCATTTGGTGAAGTTCTAACAGGAGGCCTGGAGGCCAAGAAAAATGAAGTCATGGCCAGCTACTGAGAAAGTCAGAGGTCTGTCCTGGTAAGACTTGAACAAACTCACAAGAACCTAGATCAAACCAGACAGGGCCAAGATGGCTGACAAAGTAGGCTGGAAACCCCTGCCCAAATAAGGAAGAAAAGGCTCAAATCCAGCTTCTAAGAAATCTCCACCCAAAGTAGTGAATATAACACAACTGTCAGTTGTGTGCTGTGTTGTATCTGTCCTGTAATTCTTTCTCATAAGGCCACCAAGACCAAAAGATTTGGGTGACATCATTGGGACAGGATGGGTTGAGGACTCAGGGCTCAGTCTCCCCAGTTCATGTGGCAACACTTGTAGCTACCAACCTTTGCTCTCCTTGTATAAACCTGGAAGTATTTTTAGAACATGGGAGACAGTCTTTGAGATATTAGTCCACTATCTTCCCAGTGTTGGCCTCACTAAAATAAATCATTTTCTTGTTTTCATTACCACTCATCTCTCTGCCTCTGGATCTTGTCAGCAAAACTGGTTTGTTTGGGACCCCAAGAGCTAGGTTCTCTGGCCCCCCTTGCGCCCCAGCTATAATCTCCCACTCTCATTAATTAAGATGATATTTAGAAGAGGTATAGGAAACTTATATCTATAAATTCAAGAGGTCTACTAGTCACTGAACTTACACCTTACCAACGTGTTTTCAATTTCTCAGACTAAATCAGTTATGGGTCATTGTAATAATCAACCAACTAACAAATTAATTGACTTTTATGACATACCTATTCTCAAGGTGCTTACAATTACCTAAAAGCTTAAATAATATCAGAGATTTTCAAGACCTGAATGAATTTAATGACTTGCCCTCAAAAGGCAGAGGCACAGTAAGTCATTTAAAAATGTAACTTGAAACCATTAACAAAGCAAAACGGTATTAAATTAAATACATAGCAAGAGGAGATACAGAGACACCAATATGAGAGGACATATTAAAAACAAGTAAACAGCAACAACAAAAAAGAAAAAAGAAAATATTTAGAAAAAAACAAACTGATTTCTGACTCAGCTTGGAAAACTCTCATCAGAAAAAATTTCCATTTATAATCAGAAATCAGACACACATACATATGTATATTTCTTCTTTTGTTAAGGTGACTGAATTGTCATTTACTGGGCCAATTTTCTCATGAACACACAGGCGACTGAGTAGTGGACTGAAAAGGACCTTGGAATTCTCAGTGGAATACCACATTTAAAGCCAATGCCACTTCTTCCCCTCAGTGATTGAAAAGGTCAGGGCTATTCATCAATTTCCTCACCAGGACTGCCTAAATGTTTTGAAAGAACATGCCTATCTTTACAGCTTATAGCATGATTTTCCATCTCACACTGTCCTAGACTTTAACAGGTGGTAATTATGGACACTGACCCCTCACACAGTAGAAATCCTCATATAACTTTTGACTTCCCCATAAACTTTACTAAATAGCCTTATCAATATCATAATCAATTAATATATATTTTCTATGTTATATGTATTATGTGCTATATTCTTACAATAAAGTTTGCTAGAGAAAAGGTTATTAAGAAAATCATAAGAGAAAATACGTTTATAATAGCGTAATTATATATAAAAAAATCCACATATAAGGGGGTCCACACAGTTCAAACCCTCGTTTGGGGTCAACTATATTTTATTGCGTGACAACTTTGTTTTCACAAAAGCTCTAGGATAAGATTCCAACAATAAAGGGGTAGTTATTCACCAAAGGTCATACTGCAAAACACTTCTGCCATTTAGCATTTATCTTCTCACTATTTCACGTTATGTTTATTGCTATACAAAAGTTTTATAGAGACAAATCTAAATCTATCTTTTGACATTTTGGTTTTGCCATGCTTAGACAGGCATTCACTACCCAAAGTTAACAGATATTTTCCCATATATTTTTTATTTATTATTTATATGTTTATTTTATTTTTCACATATTTTTAATACTTTTTAACATTTAATTTCATAACCAATTGGGATTTATTTTGGTGTATGATGAGAAAAATAAATCTAACTCTCTAAAGTGAAAGGCTATTATTAACATGAAGTAAACTATCCTTTATAACTATTTTGAAATGCCTTTAACATACATCAGGTCTATCACTGTTAATGTGTTCAAGTGCTCTCTTCATCTATTCCTAGAGCAATATCATGTCATTTTAAGTATTTTAGCTTTACAGTACATTTTGCCATCATTATTGTATATAAAATAGTATAAATCACACTTGTGCCTAGTTTAAATTCTTTAAAATCAATCTGATTTCCCCTTCCCTTTCAACTTCCCCTCCATACACATAAGCAAATACCATGGTGATTTTGATTAATTATCATTGACCAGTTGATTTTATGAATAAAAATTAAGGCCATAAATTTTCTACAACCCATACTTATGAAATGTATAATAATATTCTCAATGTTGTTTACTGATTTTTCTGAGGTTTGATTTGTTATCCATGTTTATAATTATGGAATAATTTTAAATGACATTTTGTTTATTAGGTTCTAAGTTGTCTGCTCATGAATGTGTAAAAAAAAACAAACGTGTTAACTATGTTATTAAAATTCTTCATTTTCTAATTTTTTGTCTGCATAATATAACAATTTTCAGAAAAATACAGACTAGCGTCACCCATGGTAGGTATGGTTTTGTTAAATTTTCTCATGACTTATGAGAGTTTGGGATGATATGTTTTTATGCTGTGTTGTTGGATGTATAAAGGATCATGAATGTTAGAATTTCTACTGGATATTACATGTCAATATAAAACACCCTCTCTTTTCACCCCATGCTGTGCAGTCACACTAAAACCATACTTTCAGAGACTGAAACGCTTATTTGGCAATTCTTATTTTCTTTCCATTAGCATTGCCTGCGAGACTCAACTTACTGCTTTATTTCTAGTCTGTATTAGGATTTGTCTCTTTAACAGGACACAACTATGTTTGCATTTTAATCTAAGCTGTGAGCAGTTACTTTTATTAAGAGAAATTACCCCATTATAATATGCTATATGATAAAATACTTATAAGTTATTATGACAACTAATACATTGTGCCTAATTACTGACATATCACTTTATTTTCCTCCTTACAATACACTTTTATTGTGCTTTTACCCTCCCTATTTTTCTGTGCCTGAACTGAGTCTTCTTTTTTATTGTTTCTTTACTTAGTAGCCACTTAAAATACATTTCACAACTCAAAGTCTTTTATATTTATACCAAACTACTACACTTACCAACTTTTGGTACCTCTTGCTGTGAAGGTGAACAGGAAACTACTTTAACATTTCTCTCTGTTCTATCCTTGTCTATCTAAAGGTAATCCTGAAATACTCTCCATCTGTGGTAGTAGCAATATGTCAGTTTACAATGAGATCACTTTGATCTACACAGTAGATGAACCTACATAGTGAACCTAAATAGTATCTATTATGAGCCAGAAAAAGGGAGGACAAGTAACTTCATATTTAATTAGTCAGAAGTTAGTTCCATTTATCTTTCCAACATCTCTGCACCCTGCAAAAGACAAAGCTCTTACCGTTTCTTTTGGAATCTGCATCTGGCTTGGCTCTGCATTCTAGAAGAATTGAAGAAAAATATAAATACAGACTGACCAAAGCCATCTTCAACACACAGGGACACAAAGCTTGACTTTAAAGGAAATTTTGTTGGTCCTTAAAATCCACAAAATATATAGATGGTAGTTATGTTATGGCTGATGTATTACTCAATCTTCCAAACTTTCACTGATGTGGTTATATTATCTTCTGTGTGTGTGGGTGTGTGTTTTAAGAAATTTTTCTAGATGTAAATTTTTACTTGCTCACTCACTGTATATCATGAATTTATTATTTGGAGGAAAGTAAATCTCACTAGACTGGCTCTCTATATGTGGCACTATTTCTAAATCTTTTTTTTTTTAATTTCCCCAACTACATCTAAGTTATAAGGTATATTATAATTCAATAGCTATGCCAGATAATAACAATTTGAGCCACAATCTAAACCACAAGTACTATACTTTAAAATGCTACACAAGTTACCTATGTGATTTTTTTCACATATTATAGAGTTGCTTTAATTATATATTTAGAGGGCTGACATAAAAAAAGGCACATATTGATAACAGTATTTTGTTTTAGACACAGAATTTAAACACAGACACCCCAAAGAGAGGAGAAGAGTTCTGTTAATTAGATTCAAAGATCATTTTAAATGCACCCCCCCTTTAAGTTTTCAGAATTTTGTTCTTTGAAAACCTAAAAAGCAGCTGCAACATGAATAATAGACTGACGGCCTACTGGCTCACTCCTTAATGAAAAGCTCACAAGCAATAAATTAAATAACCAAGAAAAAAAAAAAAAGGCAGCAGAAGGGAAAAACAGAAGCCTGGAAGATCAAAATTGGACAAGAAGAACCTGAATAACCTTAAGCTGGCTCTATGTTGGCACTAAGTCTAAGAAGGCTGAAGAGCAGTGTTTCAGTTTTGGCAATCTGATAATGCTAACTATTACCCAGGCTAAGATATACTGACGAAGAATTAAAGCTTCATCAAATCACATCTAAAGCTTAGTATTACCTTTTTTAAGGGCTCATTTACAATTTAATAGAGACATCTCCAGATTTAGGATCAGGTGGCCTTTTAAGCATAAAATTGGATAACAGTAGGGGGAAAATGGAAAACTGAATTTAAATTGGGAAATAACGCATTCAACATTTTAAAACAGAAATAAAGACAATTTTATAATTTTCAAAATCTACTTAAAACACAAGTGTTCAGCTTTCAGCCCTATCACAATCAGAAATTCCATGAAATCACAGTAAATTTGTGTCACCAAGGCATGGGGTATTCCCACACTGAAATATATCTGGCTTATAACAAAAGTCAAATTTTATTAACCAGTACACATTCACACTTGAAATATCAGCCTGAGAGATTCAGGGCTATTTGACAAATTCTGGAACTGTGCCCCTAAAACCTTGCCACTTCAATATATACAAATTAATTGCTGTTTAAAGCTAAAAACGGATGGAAAGAGATGTCAAATGCTCAAAAATGGCCAAGCCAAAATCTGTTTTGAAATATTTAAAATACCACTTGTACTGGAAATAAAACAATTTTCTTACCACATAAAAAGATAAAAGTGATTCCTCCAATTATGTTGTTACATAACAAATGAAACCTGGCACTTTTTGCAGAAAAACATTCAAACTATGTCAACTTACTATACATATTTCATTCACACCAATACTATGTAAATACTTCTTATATTTAGACATATTGATACACATATAAAACATGAAATAAATTGCAAACAAATGCCTTTTCATTTCATTTATGTCATTCCAAATAATGCCAATATTAGTAATTAATGGCCATGGGGCTTATTACCACTCAGGTCTCCTTACTTTCAATACTAATACTTTAATTAAGGTACTCTCTTTCATACAACAGGAAGCAAGAAGCTTTACTTGGCTTAGCTAGATGCACTATGAAAATCTGAAATATGAACATTTGTCATATGTAGTGGAGACGATGGCAAGCTTTCAATAACAGCCTTTGAAGTGACAGTTATGAAATAATCAACGTCTCTGTATTCAATCACTCCATCTGAAAGTGTTCACTAATAAACATTTGCTGTCCTAGAAAATACTCTTGCAATTTGATTTTTAAATACCCCTACATTCCACATTGTGGATATCTATTTTCAAAATGGATGGAATATAAGAAAAGAATGCTTATATTAAGTTAAGGCTGAAAGATACAAAAACTACTACTTGGAAAATGTCATGATACACACTGGCCATCAGGTGGCTAGCCCAGATCCCTAGCTCATGTGCATCACAAATCTTTCATCTGCTCTAAATTTACACACCAGTTCCCTTGGGTGGAAGGCATCTTCTTGGCGAAAGACCAGAAGGCTCACGGTCCCTTCCATCTTGGTGCTTCTCAACAGGGAAACAACTTCCTCTTGGGATTTGCCTGCTAAATCTACTCCATTTACCTAAAACAAATGAAACGTTTTCAGTTGCAATGCTGTGCAAACATATGACAGAAGAAAAGACATACACCCTAGAATCTATCAAGTCTACTATGGAGCACAATTCATTTCATGGTAAATTCTGTCATAATCTGGTAATCACCAGGCTGCTGTAGCTAATAAGGAAACATAGACCAAGTATCTAGAAGTGAAACAGGAAGTAGTAAATCTTTTAGCTCTCATTAATAAGCCAAAGCCAGAGCCACCAGAGCACTAAAAAGTAACAAGTAATAAACATATCCAAATTATCATTGTAACACAAAACTTACTGGCTTTGGACTAAGATATCTTGATGGCTTTGTGTATCATAGAATATTTTATATCAAAATAAAAAGGTGTTGCTGTTAAAGGGGGTAATATAGGCACACTAAAAATATTTTGGTAAAACTTTCAATGAAATTTTATTGAAAATCATAAAGATAACTTTTTATCCTTAAAAGGTAAATATTAAAGAAGAACACAAGATAATAATAATATTTATGGAAGGGCAGCAATATTCTGAGGTAGCAATATCTCAGTACTTTTCAACATTTTAAGAGAATCTTACAAAAAAAAAAAGAGATGATGATGATGATGAAAAAGAGAGAGATTTGAAATAACCAATTCCTGGAGAATCTCATCATTTTTACCTTTGAGGTATAATAATATTATCAGAAAGCATCATATATTTAAAAGAAATAAGAGTGAAAAGTTAAAAACTATTCTATAGCATTCACTTTAGAGAAAAATAACATTTTGTCCATGGCAATAAAGTATATTATTTAAGTTGTAATATCAATATTACCCTATAGTTAAAATACATCTGGGAACCTTTCACTCCCTACTAAAAAGTATCTTGTACAATTCAATGCACCACTATTAAGTGATTGCATGAAATAGATAATGCAATTATCTATTGCAATTATCTATGCAACAGGTCCAAAAAAAGAAAAACTTTCTAGATAATAAAAAAATTAGTAACTTGATACATATTTGTTTTTTTAAATATCCAGATGCTAAGAAAAACTGCCCACAAAACTGTCCATATTGGGGTCCCTGCTCAGTGGAGAATTTGCTCCCTCCCCCTCTGCCCCTCCCCCCTCCTCACTCTCTTTCTCTCTCTCTCAAATAAATAAAATCTTTCCAAAAAATGTGAAAATGTAGTTTCAAAGAAAGCTGATAGCTACAGAACATAAAGCCTAACTCTGAAGAAACACAGGTTGCAGGTTTTTCCCACTGCTAAGAGAAACAAAAGCCTTTGTGATGTGTGGAAAGTAAAGCAATTACGGGAGCAGAGAGATTCTTGAAAAAAGATGAGGCTGGTGCCTGAGAGAGAGAAGGACACACATTTTTTGGACTCTGAGGCAAAGATGACTAAAATCAAGACTCAGCTGAGCCTCCTACTACATAAAACAAGCTACAACCACAAACTTGAACAAATACTACTTAACTTAGACCCCAAGGACAAGTGGCCCTTTCTGGAAACAAAACTCTAAATATAATTTATACTCAAACCTTTCCTTTTATTTAGCCTCTATCAATTCCCCTTTTAAAAATGGTGTCACAAGAACAAAACACAAAGAAAAGGTGTAAGATTTAAGAAATCTAGGCCCAATACACAGCCATGGAAAAATCTGGAAGGCAATCAATCCTCTGCTCCATTACTTTTCAAGAAATCTTTAAGAGACCTTGATCTGGAGGCTTCATAACTACATATGAAGCTAAAAGTAATGAAGAAAGGGTAATGCCATAAAAAAGCACTTTAACATTAGTGTTTGAATTCTAGTTAATAATTAGGAAAGGGGCATCTGCTGCTAAGAATACAGACTACGTTTTCTGAAAAAAACACTAGGGAAAATTAATATTTTTCTCAATCTTTCTTCCTTTCATATATATATATATATATATATATATATATATATATATATGCAATCACACACACAGAAATTTCTCTGTATGTTTATGTATGCCTAAGATGGCCTGAAAGACCAATGAACCAAAACTCATGAGGTGCAGAAAGGAAATTTTGAAGGACTATTTTTTTTCTGACATTTGATTTTTATGTCTCAGTTCATTCTCCATGCTGCCATTTCAAAACTTCCTCTCATCAAGATACACTATTTTCATTTACTTCATTTGTCTCTTCTGATTACAAAGTAGATATCATTTCTATATTGCCAGACATAAATTTAGAGCCATCTAGAAATATAACCTAACAGATATTGTACTTACATAATGACAAATGTTATGTTATCTCATAAACCGAATGTCTGAGTAACTAAAAATTTATGAGTACACTCAATGAAAAGATATTTCTCATCAAAGAACATGGAAACAAGTAGAAGTAAAGCATAAATATACTTTTATGATGCATATTTCTGCTAAAATAAATAATTTAATATTAATAAAGATGTGAAAAAGAATTGAGCCCTGAAAACAGAACTTTTTAAGAATTATGGAACTTCTGACTTAGAGAAGTCACTCACCTCTATAAGTCTATCTCCTGCCTTAAGTCGGCCATCCTGAATGGCAGCCCCTCTTGGGAGGATGTTTTTCACATAAATTGGAGCTGAGCCACCTATTGTTACATCTCGGGAAGTGATGCTGAATCCCAAGCCTTCTGTACCTAAAAATTTGATGACAACAAAAAAAAGTAAATAAAATGAGATACCTTGAATTTCACAGGTGTATGGCATATAAAGGATTTGTTTTTCTCTACCTCAGCTTGACATTTTGTAACTTTCACAGGGGCCTATATTGCTTTTAATATTTAAAAGTTTGAATAGCTTTTTCAAAATAGACTAAATTATGGAAGGTTTAAGTGGCTTACATATAAAAATTCTTTCATCTAAAAAGAAACGGGACTCTAGTACAAGACAGATGAAAGGTAATATACAAGTATGACTGCTAAAAGTTTTTAAATTGGTTGAAATTTTGATATGAAATAAATGTAATTTCGCCATGTGAGAAAAAAAATTCTGTTAATACCCACAGTATCTCAAATATCAATTAATATTGTATAATAATGGTATCCAGATTTAAAGTGTAGGAGGAGGAGAAGGAAAGAGAAAATGATCAGGAAGACCAAAAAGAAATAGTGAAAAGAGAAATTATTCTAGATAACAGAACTTCCCAAAACTATAATTAAAACTATTTACTGACAGGATGAACCATATTATATTTGTCTAGTTCTCTTCTATTCACCTAAATCTTACCATGTATCTTTCTCAATCAATAAATAAAATTCAAAAAAACAAAGGCAAATTACCCAGGGAACACCCCATCTCAGATCACTGTTATCAAGTCTAAGCACCATCATCACACTATGCTTAAAGGTATTGAAATTAATAAGGCATTTACAGATAACTGTGCTGGTCTGTATAATTTCAATTCTAGGTTCTTCAGCAGCTTTCTTGACAAGTACTCGTAAGTGCAATACAGTACAGAAAAGAGGCTATATGTTACCAGAACCAACATGCAACAAGTCAAAATGAGCCAAGAAAAAATGTAAAGGCTACAACAAATTTCTAGTGAATCACACAATTTTTATAACACTTCTAATAATGATTAATTTCTACTGGAGCTTTTTTAAAAATTATTTTTTAGGATATTAGGTTCCATTTCAGTTGAAATGATACTAGGACAAATACTTGCTCATGTGGGAAAATGAGCTATGTAAAGGTGAAAATTCTATGAAAGAATACATTAATTTGATGCAGCACTCAGTACAAAACTAGAAGCAAGAGTACAAATCTGTGGGTAAATAAATATGGGCAAGTAACTATGAATGAAAACGTGGATGAAAGAAGAAACAAAGCTGATATGAAGAAAACACTCCGTAGTTATACCTGTAACGAAACTTATCATATATATATTCTCAAATTCAAACAAAACCTTCATTTACTTCAAGTCTGAAGTCACTTTAATGTGCCTGGATTGTTAATTTCTTGAGTCTTCTGTGCTGAAGACTTGAATGGCATTTTGTCTATATGAAATTTTCCTAATTATTCTGCTGGGACCTGTCCTTATGTCTCTGTGCTTTCATGAAGCTCTAATGACTTGCAATAACATTTATTAAGAAAGAATTCTAAATTATTCTTTTTGCAATATTAATTTGTATGAACTACAAAGACTGTTATATGAACTTCAATACTATTAAAATATCAGCAATAACCCCTAAATCTGTAAGCTAAAAGTTTAGGCAGTGACCTTTAAAAGAAAGATAAATAGATATCAATTTTCATTTAGCAAAGCCAACAAAACATTTTGCACTGACTGAAACAGATTACAGACCTTCTCCTTTGACTTTATTAAAAAGCTAATTTCTACAAAACAGCAGGGTATTTGAGAATGGCAAAATGGCAATAAATATTAAGAAATCATAATTATGGAAGCAAGTACATAAGGGCCATTCTATTTTGTCATGTTTATATGACATGGTTCTTAAATTATACCTAAGAATCATTATAATGAAGGCTCCTCCTTTTAGCACATAGAACTGATCTCAGTTTATGAAGGAACTGTCATTCAAAGCATATCAGTTCACTGTGAACTGAGTTTAAAGTCTAACATTGACACACCCTATGTTTTTGATGCGCTTCTTCATTAAAAATGCTAAATGCAACAATCATAATTGATAAAAAATCTTATCTGTGAGCTACAATGAAGGCTTGTTCAATTCTCACTCATTATTATCAAAATATCTGTATTTCATACTAATAAAAAAGGATCAGCATTCTTCACTCTTATTTATCATAAACTTAGTTTAATTTTCATATAAAATATTTGCAAAGTATTGACAGAACACACAGTTGGTTTCTGCCTTATTGCCACACATTCTCACAGTAAATTAACATCAAGATACAGCTATGAGACTCTTTATCATTTAGAATACTCAAAGTCAGAAAAACATGAAAAGAAAGCCACTGTTCCCATTTTTTCTGATCTCGATGACTGAGAACAGTCTTTCTCAACTAGCTGTGTCAACATAATCATATCTTTTAAAATGCTATTAAAATAAAACTGTTAATTTCTGTATTCAAAAGAATGCTTCTATTAATGGCAAATAAAATTTCACTTAATTTAAAAGTTCATATTGTATCAGTTGTTAAAATATAATTGTGTGAAAAACGTAATTATCTAAATAAAAATATGCCTGTTAGTGTAAAAGGGCAAAGATATTTATGAACTAATATCTTTATGACAATGACCAAGGAAACTATTTTTCCTCTGTTGAGAGATCCCAAGCAGAATTTTAGTTTTTATATAATCCATTTGTGCTTATTATGTTTTTGCTTAAAAACAAGGTCCTGTCATTTGAGTAGAGAAAGAAGACGACAGGTTCTGATACTTTTCTCATCTAGGAATGAATAAAACTAAAAGGGGTTTATGCTGATATTACTCTGCATTTGAAGGGGTTTCAAAAATGGAGTAAAGCTGTCAATTCCTGATCATGTCAACCAAGTATTTGGAGCTTAAAAGTCAGTAACCAGAAATAAGGAGTTTGTGGTTCACATAAAGTTCAATGAAAGAATATAATTAGAAAGGAAATAGGAATCTCAGACTTCACAACCTTGTAAACCTTACTCCAAGTGGAAAGAATGGTTTAAATGTCAGGATATGGAAAATGGTCTAGGAAGACTCTGCTAACAGCCATGTGACTTGAGGAAATCACTCTACCTCTCTTGGATTCATTTCCACCTAACTGTAGGAGTTGGCTGAACTCATAAAAAGAGAAATACTCTTTATGACACCATTTTGAAAGATATGACATTAAAATAGATCAGAATGCTCAGCTAAAATGGATAATTAACAGCAAAAGTGTAACTCAGTGCCTGGAGGGGACAGTGTTTGGAAATCAGAAGATCAAACCTAGCAGCCTACGCTAAGTCAGTCAAGAACAAAATGGAAAAGTACGCTTCCTGTACACAAGGATGCATAGTCTATGGAAGGGATACTTACATAAAAAAACTGACATAAGGCATCACGTAATAAAGAGTTAGCAAGGTCCATTAAATTGCCCTTGTCATCTTAAAAAAGGAAAGCAGCGTAACATTCTGGTTAAGTAGCAGACAAGGAGCCACCTGCTCGGTGAATCTACTTTCTATCACGAACCACTGACAGCTTCAAATTAATCAGTCACTTGCCCTTACCAAAATGATTGGGTTCATATGGAGGAGCTCTCACATCCTCTCTGAGAGCTATGTCTGCACTTCAAGTGGGGTGATCCAAACAGTCTAGTCCTCACTATTGTTTTGGGTTTAATTATATCCTGAAACCAATTCCTTCTGTTACCAAAAATCTTAATCACAGTAGTGGCTGCTACTTTCTTCACAGAAACTTATTTTTAAAGCCTTATTTTTTCTAAACTCCTCACTTTCTGACACAGCAAAATGAATCTGAAAAGCATAAAAACTACAATTTTCAATACTTTAAGTCATTATAACCGTTCTTTCTTATAATAATGGATTAGTTGATTTGATTTTTAAAATAAACTCCATAAAACAAAACAAGGTGGGTCATACCTTTCTTCAGCTGGATATTAAGCCTCTTGCCTATTTTTTTCGTATTATAACCACTGCTTACATTTGGACTAAATATATTTTGTGGGGCCTGGGCCAGAGCTGACGGCGGTTTTCCGGAGGGGTGTGTGCTCTGAGGTAGTAGGCGGGGGTGCGAGTCTATGTGCTCGGGTGGGTGGTTCAATCTGGGTGCTCTGGGCAGCGCCTGAAGTCCAGCACTAGTCACACCCCTGTTATCCATATACTGGCTGTCCGGACTGAAGTGGCTTGAATAGTAATTGTTCTTCTCACTTTGGGAGAGTTGTTCGTACTGCTCTTTATTTGCTGCAGGAACCACATGGAACCAAATGATGGGTGTACGCATGGCTTGGCGAAACATATGTTGTGCTCTGGGTTTGAGAAAGAATGGAAAATTAGCAAATTAAGACTGGCAGACTAGAAGATATTATGAGCTTAATTAAGTATACTAATTAAGCAACAAGAACTGCCAGACTTTGTTGAAACGGAAAAACAAAATCCTGATATCCCATTTATCAATCAAGTTTGCAAGCTCTGATAGAAGCATAGCTGTTTTCTCCAAATATAAATTTTTTATTCTCTTAATAAAAATGAGAAAATTATCTATAACTACAGATAAAATACCGGGTACTCAATCACAAATTATTAAATAGTTTTAAGCACAATAGAGGTATTATAATTGCAATAGGAACAGAAATTAAATACAATCTTGTCTCTACAACATTATCCAATACATTTAAAACTTACATTTTGTTACATGGAACCACTTGAGTTTTTGAAGAAATAAATATATGTAGAAAACTATAGAAATCAACTATCCATTATCAGCAAAATTAACACAAGTGTATGCAAAATTCTTAAGAAAACCAGTGTGGCCTCAGTGACTTAAAATGTGAAGAGTTTTGGTCCTGGTGCTAGTCCACGACCAGCCTGAGCAACTGCTCCAGCTCACGCTCATTCATGACTCAGATCTCACACACGAAATCCTTATGATTTCTGCTCACTTTTGTCCTATTTTAGAGGAACTGGACAACTTTTATCTTTTTAATTGAGTAATGACTTAAATCAGGATAAAGAAAATTGGGTGGACCACACTGTAGTTCAAAGGAGCTTTCTCTGCTTATTTATAAGATGAATCATTACATGCAACAAAGTCGGGAACGTGAGTTAAAATATAATAAAGCCCAGCACGCTGGCAAATTTTCTGAAAGGTGAGGAAGTAGCAAAATTGTGAAGTATAAATTGGGCCCATAATATTTTAAGAAGCGCTCTGTCAGTCAGAGGGCATTTTGAAATATAGTCTAATGGTAGTAATTACCTGTAGTTTGATTAAATTTTTAAAAGCTAGATAATGACAGAAAATACTCCTCTCTAGTATAAAGACAGAGACATGTTGTTTGAAGCATTTCAATGGACTACACTCTCTCATGCCTCGAGCATGAAAGAACAGCAGTGCAGCCAGCACACACTTACTGTTCAAATCTTCTATTTCGAAGGTCGCCATCATTAATCCTGACAATGCAATCATTTTCATGAAAAAGGTTTTCTTGTTCAGCTTTACCACCTTTCTCCAATCGTTTTACTAATAACCCCAGGGTTCTGGAACATTAAGAATGCAAATCATTACACATGTAATATTTCTACTACCATGCACAATGCCCTACTGCTTTAATGCTGGTATTATATTTACAAAGACTTCCTGATAAAGGAGTACATTAAATCGTTATTAATACACTTGAAAATAACACCAACACAAAAAGCACAACCATATAAATGAAGTGCAGAAATGGATCCTTTCAATAAATGTAATAAATTGTTTCTGGTTGTCAGGATTATGTTTCTGAAACAAACTATGCTTAGAAATGCTTCAAACAGAGCTTGCCTGATGGTTCACTAGATATCGCAGTGTGGAGCATAGAAGACCATGCACTTGTGGATAGCTCTGGCAGTTTTCTGTTTTAAGCCGGCTGGTTCACCGTGCACGCGCAGGTGATCAAAGAAAGGTTAACCTCAGTGCATTGTACATTTGCAAAGAAAAAGAGGAAAGTTTTGATTCTTGGCATCTGAATTTGATGGTGCCTAAGCGTCTCAAATTTCAAAACTTGTTAGGTCTCCCAAAAGTGAAAAATTTGTTGCCATTATTCCCATTTAGAGACAAATAAGAGAAAGCCAGTGACAGGTTCGAATGTCAATGGTTCAAACCTCATCAATGTGTGCTAAAACTGCAGGTTGAAAGAAAAGCCTGAATGAACTGTTAGAGACCAATAAGGAGATAAAAAAGCAAAAATTAGTAGGGTACTTGGTCTAGAGTACTAATATCTTGACTGACAGAAAGAATATTCTAGATACCCTGACAAGTGGCAAACATTATCTGACCACAGTACAAAGAACAGGAATCTTTACCTAGTTCTGGTGCTGTGACTGACTTGATGGCTAGCATAAATTCTGTATGATGATCACATTAAAAATTTTTATGAACCTATCTTGGGCCTGTCCAAAGCTTAGATTTTCTTTCATAATCTCCATATTTAGAGATAATATCCATATAGATACTCAAATTTAGAATCCTGCCAAAATTAAAGTTGGTATTTCCAATAGTTCAGATATAGATAATATATCTTCCAACAGAATACAATTTGCCATGCCCTATATAGGCTTTCCAGGAAAAAGATACCCATATAGACAGCTTCCTCTTTTAAACGTTTACAGTAATTCTTATCTGTCCTGTGGCCATTTATCTCTGTAATTCTCTGTAATTGTTACTTATATACACATCTTATCTCTACTAGTGCATTGTAAGCTCCTGCAAGATGGAGAAGATGGGAATCAGCAACGCAGGCTCAAGCACCTAAATAGTAGCAAGGTCTTGACAAATGAAAACCACAAGAGTTTAGCTCAGGCAAACAAGTCTCACGTTTCTAAGAAACTTTCTGCAAAGAAGAAAATGAGCCAAAAGAAATTTAGATTCAGATCCTTTTCTTCATGAAGATGTCATTTACACCAAATTATGATTGAACTGAAATAAACTTGAAAGCAAAAGGTCCTTTTTCACTGGTTATTTTGCAACTTCAACTTGTTTCCTTCATGAATATTTACAGAGTCATTCTTTAACTTCATTTTAATGTTTATTGTTAAGTACAGTACAGCATGTTTTATCCTAAGGTCAAGTCCACCAACTGGCAAAGGTCATCAGAGGAGGTAACATTTAAATCGCCTTTTGTAATTTCACCATTTGAGGATTAGTACCTACTAGTCTAAGAATCTAAAAGTCTTAGTGACTGATAAAAACATTATTACATATGTAATGTTTGGTTACTCACTACCATATATTGGAATTAAACAAATATAAAAATCCCCTCAGCTCAAAGGGAAGAACAAAGTATGAGCAACCTAATGGTCTGAGTCTTATTTGGAAGAAAGAGATCCCACAATACACACCAATAATTATTAAGTTACTGTTAAAATGTCATCTGTGCCCATGATCTGTCTCCTAACACTTCCCTGTTGTGTGTGTTTCTATGTGCAATTGACTAAGTGTTCTAAGAGAGGAATCGATTAAGATATATCCATGATTCTGTTGAATGAGACAAAATAATTTGAGACATCAAATTAAATCACAGTTCTTGACAGTATGAGAACTAGAAGACATTTGGCCACTTCACCCTCAAAGCAACCATATAAAAGAACAGCTTAAAGGAAAAGATGATTCAGCCACCCACAGACAATCACAACACAATCATACATGAGGCACCACACTTGTTGCTAAGGCTATCTCTACAGACCAAGAGCGCTTTGCAGGGTGCATGCATTTGGTGTGCAGTAAAAGTATGCCTTTCCAAGAGTCACTCCAGTTAAGTAATTAGTTCTAAATTGGTGAAATCATGAGCTATTTCTCAGTATGGTTACAAAATTTCTGCAATCTAAAGTGATGAATAATGATTACGCTTTTATGTATTCTGAAATATTTTATGTATTCTAAAATAGCCTATAGAATACTTTGATACATATATATTCTTATATACACACACACACATAAATATACACACATACATATACACACCTATACACAGAGAGGGAGAGACAAGAGACAGACTGTGTTTAATGAAAATTACTCAGCAGTTAACTAGTACTGATCATTTGTTTAAATTTACAAATTTACCCCAGATAGCTCCTTTCAGTATTTAACACAGTTTAAAATAACACAACTTGGAAATACATAATTTAATTCTACAAGTAGCACCAATATTTCTCAGATGAGTAGGTCTATGGATTTATATTCATCTAGATAATCATTTTTCTTTTACAATCTACTCCCTCCCTCCCCCAGGAATCATTCTAGAATAATAATTCACAGTAAAAAAAAAAAAAAAAAAAAAAAAGCATGGCATGCTTCATTTATTCAATGGCCTGTCTTTCCAAATAAGTCCTCATATATGGCCTAATTCATCAGTAATCCTAATATGCAGTGAAAAATACAAATCAAAAATAAATACACCATCACATTCATATGGAACATAAACAGTTTATTAAATGAGGCTTTTAGAATCCAAAGTTGTTAAAATAGCAGCAAAATCTTAGACTCTTCTTTCTCAGTGCTGGAGACTAGAAAACCCACTGGGGAAGGGAGGGTAGGGAGGAAGAATTTTATCCTAAGTAACACAGCAAGTGATCAGGGAATCAACGGAACAGACTGAATTAAGGAGAAGTTAGTAGCCTGCTGATTTCTAAATACTTGACCACACTATTAGAATCATTCTCTCAAAAAAGAATGGATTAATTTAAAAGTAAAGTGGTACAATCTGCAAAATTATCTCATTTGCTTCACTAGGTGAAAATGATTACAAAAAGAATGGGAAGGAACTATCAAAAAAACTTCACAAGAGAATTGAACTGATAACAGAACAGCGAGCCTGAGAATGAAAAGTACCCTCTGAAGGGAAATCAACAGGAAGTTGTAACACTTTCATCTTCCTGAAAAACGTGAATGCAAGCACATAGATCTCCATGCCTCCCACATTCAATTTAAAGCCATCTCCACCAGTATAATTAAAAATAATTTTTAGGTATGTTTTTTGCAAATTCAACCAGCACCTAGTATTTGTTCTAGAGTAATAAAGAACTATGGCATTGTGGTCCCCGTAACACTTATTAGAGACATAAATGAAGTTAATGAAGTCCCAGACATTTTGGCATGTCCATATGCTGGGATAGAGAATAGTTTTTCCTCTAGGCAGTTAGTACTGAAATTCCTTATCAGGGACAACCATTTTCCATAAGAAGAAGTCACTCTGCAAAAAATAGGAAGAGGAGGAGAGAAAAGAGGCAGTGGGGTGAGCTCTGGGTGGGTTACAGTCCAGAAGAACTCCCCAGATGAAATGCACAAACAGACACAGGAGGAAAGAGGCGGTGCGTTTATTAATATGGAGAGGCAGATTTACGAAGGTGTGTTTGTAGGGTTTGGGGATATAAAAACAGAACCTCCCTTACCTGTGTGAATCTAATGTAAATCCAACTTGGCACATAAACTTTTAGAGCACACAGATTTTTTTTCTGCTAAATCTGAAACATCCCCATGCCTGCCCAATTTCTACTATTTCCTTTTTTTTTTTTTTTTCAAAATTTTGGGGAAAAGTACTATATCCACTATGTACAAATCTCACTTCTGAATGATTTTTCTATAATAAATATCTGCAAACATATACATATTTCTTTAAGCCCTTTCTCCTGGCTTCTGAGCAATGTTTCTTACAAAAGGGGGTGGAGCAAAGACTACAGTCACAGAAAGCAAGCCATTGAAATGCTGCATCTTTGTACATGACTTTGGATGTATAATTAGAAATTTAACTGCTTAGATTATATTAAGGATTGCACCACTACATTTTTACAAGGTTCATTAGCCTAATTATACATTTAATTAAAACAAACTCAGTCATACATGTTAACATTTTCAATTCTAAGTATAAATTACAACCAATGATAAAACCAAAAATAAGTAACAAATGTTTTATTGACATCTAAATTGGCTAAGCAAGTCTGAGTTTTGCTTTGATAAAGTAAGCTCCCACAACAGCCACCCAGCTGTATGGAAATGATCATAATTCATCCTAATAAAAGCTGACACAGTATAAACACCACAACTGTGGTGAAGTCAGAGTCAGAGTGGGCAGGGTGGGATCCCATCAGCAAGACCATCTCACCTCATTGAACACTACACATGGGGGGCCAGCCATTACCTACATTTGATCCCTGAGAACTATAGCCACCATCACAACAGGCACAAACAAAAAAAAGTTCAACTAAGTCCCAAATTAAAAAGAAAAAACAACTTAGTTTTTTAAATCTTTAATAGAGGAGATAAAATAGAACAACAGCAACAAAAAGTAAACAAGTAGAGATATCCTGAGGTGCGTGAGTGGCTCAGTCGGTTAAGCATCTGCCTTCAGCTAAGGTCATGATCCTGGGGTCCTAGGATCGAGCCCCATGTCAGGCTCTCTGCTGAGAGAGCTTCTTCCTCTACTTGCCAGTCCCCCTGCTCCTGTTCTATCAAATAAATAAAAATAAAATCTTAAATTAAAAAGAAAGTAGAGAAATCCTTCAGCTTAGGGCAGAGATGACAGGCATCATACTTCTACACTTAAAGATTTATCTAAATGTAAGCCACAGGGACGCCTGGGTGGTCAGCAGTGGGGCAGCTGCTTTTGGCAAAGGTCATGATCCCAGGAGCCAGGATGTAGCCCCACATCAGGCTCCTGCGAAGAGCCTGCTTCTCCCTCTGCCTATGTCTGTGTGTGTGTGTGTGTGTGTGTGTGTGTGTGTGTGTGTGTCTCATGAATAAATAAATAAATCTTTAAAAAATAAATAAATAAAAATAAATGTAAGCTACATTATTCTAAAACAAATGTATTTAGTATAGTCCTTTATTAAACAAGTCTACAGCTAAGAATGAACTGAAAACTTTCAGACAAAAGACTACAGATTCAGTTAATAAAGTTAAGTCATGTTTTCTCAGAAGTAAATTAAAATTGAATACTCAAAGAGCATATTTATTTTTTGAAAAGTGATAATCAATTTCAAAATTCTACAATGATCAGAAATACACAAGCCCTGAATAAAGCTTTCCTTATATGAACTAGTCCATGAAATTCAAATTGGCTATAATTCTTCAGTAACATATACATTGAACTAACTAAACTAGTGTATACGGTTGGCCCCTGCACAATGTGGAGTTAGGGGTGCTGACCCCAATGCAGTAAAAAATCTGCATATAACTTTTTGACTTTCTAAAAACTAATAGCCCAACTGCTCTCGATAATGTAAGTCAATTAACACACATATTTTGCATGTTATATGTATGCTGTATTCTTAAAGTAAGATGAAGGAAAGAGAATGTTAAGAAAATCATAAGGAAGACAAAAAAACATTTGCAGTACTGTATTATATTTATAGGGGGAAAATCCATTTATAAGTGGATTCACATATTCAAACCCATGTTGTCCAGGGTCAGATGGACTCTTGCGCCTCTCCCCAAATATTATGATTAGAAAAGAGAGAAGAAGGAATTTTAGATATGAAAAATACTAGAACAGAAACTCCATGATGACAGGCATTTTTATTTGTTTGGTTCTCTAGAACAGGGCTGGCAAATTACAGCCCACAAGCCAACATTCAGCTGGCCACCTGCTTTTTATAAATGCAGCTTTATTGGAACACAGCCACACTCATTTGCTTATATATTGCTTATGGTTACTTTCGTGCTACATATTTGCAACAGAAACTCGGTGACCCATAATGCAAAAATATTGACTATCTGACCCTGTGAAGGGTTTGCCAATCCCTGATCTACCAAACGTCTAGAAACCAGAATACCGCCTGGTAGATACCAGATCTTTTAAAAAACAAACAAAAAACTTGCTAGATAAAATAAACACAAGCATAGGAGTACTATTTGCATTTGAAAAAGTACTGTGAATGAACACTGCAAGGACCACAGGTCTAAGAAAAAGAAGAATGTATACAAATGGGAACTGTCCATTACAGAAAACACCCAGAGAAACAGACTGCCCTTTACCAAGGATAATATGCTTTAGCGATACTGGTTTCCACAGGAGAAAAGATGTAGAATATCCACTGTAAGTTATATTTTGGAGTTCAGGTAAAAGAATAACTATTATTTAAAAAAATGCAATCATATTTCTTGAAAACCTTTAACAATTTCTCCATTATTTACCGAATAAAGTCCCACAGGTCACTCATAAAGTGCTTTGTAACAATCTCTCCAGTGCTATCTTATAATAAATTGTTTCAAATCCCTGATTCATTATTTCTATTTCATGTACATGTGACTATGGCCTCTTCCTTTCATATATTCTCTTCCTGGGAAAGTGTATTATTCCAGAATGTCACTAGCAAAACTGCTGTATTTCCTTCAAAGAACAGAAGAACAGATAAATTTCCATTGCTCCACTGGGGGTACACCACAGCACTCAATATTTCATACTTCTGCTAACTCCCTATGGCATTTGTGCACAGAGTTCTTTTGACACATAGCATGGATTTTTTTATATACACATTTTTAAATCGGACTTTTAAGTCCCTTAAAACCAAATTTAAAATTTAAATCTTATAATTTCATAAACCCAACCTGTACAGTACACATTTTTTTATCTTGCTTATTAAATACCTAACATTACATTACATTACTAAAAAGCCTCAGAAAAACTCATTAACATCTATCAAGCCAGGATATGTCTTTATTTGTCTAAATCTAATATAATAGCTAATATGGATAGCCACGGGTTCATTCACAATTTTACTAGTAAACTTTACTGAGCAAAACCTATGGGTCAAATTCTAGAAATTTAGGGATCCCTGGGTGGCGCAGTGGTTTAGCGCCTGCCTTTGGCCCAGGGCGCGATCCTGGAGACCCAGGATCGAATCCCACGTCAGGCTCCCGGTGCATGGAGCCTGCTTCTCCCTCTGCCTGTGTCTCTGCCTCTCTCTCTCTCTCTCTCTCTCTGTGACTATCATAAATAAAAAAAATAAAAAAAAAATTTAAGAATATAAAATAAAACACAGTTTCTCTACCAAAGGAAATGACAATTATTTGGCATAACTCTCCTGAAAGTAGAAGCATTTGTGATTTTACATATGAAGGGTATGTTTGACATTTACATTAGGAGGAAATCAAATTACATGAGTGAAGTGAAAATTGATTTCAAGGTAATGAAACTGTGAATAAAGAGTTCTGGATGGAGATCAGTTAACTTTATTTTTTAAATACATACAAGATGATGACTAAAGCAAACCAGCATCACAGTGAAAGAAATAATCAACACAACTAAAAGGCAACCTATGGAGTGGGAAAAGACATTTGCAAATGACATATCTGATAAAGGGTGAGCATCCAAAATATATAAAGAATCTATAAAATTCACTCAAAAAATAAATAATTCAATTAAAAATAGGCAGAAGACATTAATAGACATTTTACTGAAGAAGACATCCAGATGACCAACAGATACATGAAAAGATGTTCAACGTCACTCATCCTCAGGGAAATAAAAATCAACACTACAACGAGATATCACCTCACACCTCTCAGAATGGCTAAAATCAACAACACAAGAAACAACGGGTTTTGGCATGGATGTCGAGAAAGGGAACCTTCCTGCACTCATTGGTGAGAACGCAAACTGGTATAGCCACTCTGGAAAACAGTTTAAAGCTTCCTTAAAAGGTTAACAAGAGACCTACCTTAAAACCCAACAATTGCACTACTAGGTATTTACCCAAAAAATAAAAAATACTAATTCAATGGGATACACACACCCCAATATTTGTAGCAGTATTATCTACAACAGCCAAATTGTGGAAATAGTTCAAGTGTCCAACAGTTGATGAATGGATAAAGACATGTAGTATATATACAATGGAATATTACTCAGGCATAAAAAAGAATGAAATCTTGCCATTCACAAATGACACGGATAGAGTTAGAGAGTATTATACTAAGTAAAATAAGTTAGAGGAAGAAATACCATATATGATCTCCCTTATATGTGGAATTTAAGAAAGAAAATAAATGAACAAAGAGAAAAGGAAAAACAGCAGAAGGGAGAGGGGCAAACCAAGAAACAGACTCTTAACTACAGAGAACAAATTGACGGTTATCAGAGAGGGGATAGAATGGGAATGGGTTAAATAGGTAATGGGGATTTGCACTTGTGATGAGCACCAAGTGATATATGGAAGTATTGAATCACTATATTTTACACCTAACACTAACATTATACTGTATGTTAACTAACTCGAATTTTTAAAAATCTTTTAAAAAATATCATCAAGGGGAAGATAATACTATCTCTTCTATACATCTGTTTCTCTCTGTGTCTAGGTACTGAGGCAGTGGTTGGGGGATGGGTAGCCATATGCCAACTGTCACTAACGCCTCCAATCAAAAAAGACCATCTGACTCTACTCTTAAATATAGTCATTGTAAATAGGCCCAGCAAGATCCTTTTCAAAAAAATTCATTATCCCTCAGACCACAATAATATTTAAGTGGCTTTAAAAATTTCTCTAACTTGACTTTATATTTCTTACTATTTTCTTGAATTTGGATTCAAGATATCTTGCATTGTACATCTTCTCTTTATGATATATAATTCACATCCCATATTGTTCCTTAGACTTTTTGACTTTGAAATCCAAATCCGAAAGCAATACTGACATATATGGGTCACTTTTATGAAAATAAGTATTCAGTAAGTGTTATTCAATTAGTCGTATCTCGAAAATTGAGAAGGCCCAAATATAATTGGAATTTTGTACAAGGTAAGTTATTCTTGGAAATTTCAACTTACATCCCATGAATATGTATTCTTTTATTCCCATAAGAATAAAATTTCTTCATGAATTCCACTTAATTTCTTCCTTTCTGCTATACTCCATTGCTTAATTTGCCCTTGCGGCCACCATGGAGCTGATGTAGCTCCCTTTATAAGCAGTCCTGTCATCACATTTAAAAGCATCAACAAGCCAGCTTCAGTTACATAATTCAGACAATTCTTCCTCTACCAACTCAGAGAGTACCTATTATATGTCAACATTTATCCCATAATTATAATTGTGTGATTTCCTGGCCATCACTCCATCTGGACTTTAAATCTCTAGAGAAAGATTATTCCTGTTCATCTTTGTTTCCTAGTACCTAACACAGGAATCCTCACACAGTAAATGCTTGGGAAGCTTCTGACTGAATGAAAAGAATCCACCTCTAAGCATTTCTGAGAACAAGGATACTGGGTGTGTATGCCTCCTTAAGACTGATTTCTAGGATTCTGGGCAGCCTGTCTGTTTTTGCCCTCCCAATGATAACAATAACTATCAAGTCCATGTGGAAGCTTAAAAATACAAGTATTGGTGAAAAAAATATATTTCTATCGTTTCCCAAGATAAAAAGTAGTAATGCCTAAAAAGAATTTATAAAGGATCTTAATCTCTTTGTCCCTTATATAAGAATGCTGCACAAGATTTTCTTCTTTAAATGTCAAACCACCAGAGATTAAAAATGACTCAGTTATAAAACAACCTGTAGTTCTGCAAAGGGATACTTGTCTACTTGAATGTGTTCTGTATCTCTAAACACCATGGTAACCAGTGCCTCATGGATACTGTGAAATTGCTTCCATTGACTTAATCTATACCAAATTTACTTTTCTATCTCACTCTCCTTTTGCTCTAGGCTTTTCAACTATTTATTTTATCCTAATATCCTTTCACATTGAGGGAAGAAATGTGTAATAAATGACAGAAAATGACACGTTTGTAATTGAAATACTGGTTAATTCTCATTTAAGTGGGAGGGCAGGAAGTGTTTCAAGAGGGCAGTGTAGAAAGTCCTGAACTCATATCTTCCCACAGACACAACACACATACAGCTACATATGGAGCCATTCCATCAGAAAAGAACCTGAGAACCAGCTAAATAGCTATTCCACAAGAAAGGATAAAAATACCACACAGAGATGAGCTCTTACCAAAAACATCCAGGATAGTGACCCACAATTGGGGAAAAAAACTTAAAACACAACACAAATATAAATATATACATACATACATAAAAACATATATACAGCTTCTCCCTGAGAAGCAAGGGAGTTTGTACTCCATGCTAGATACCACAACCCTCTCAGCCTGAGAAGAGTGAGGAGCCCCCCAAAATGTCTGGCTTTGAAAGCCAATGGGAAATGCAGTAAGGACAACCCCAAGGCTATGAAGAACAAAGACTTCCCTCTTGAGAGGCTCACATGAAGGACCCAGTGCAAAAAGCAGAAGTTTGAAAAAAAGCCTAGACCACAGGTGAAAGAATTTTACTTGCTAAACTTAAAGCATCTACCAAAGGCGTAGGAGTCTGTTGGTAGTCTCTCCAGGGACAGAATGTTGGCAGATGCCATTTTTACAGGCTATTTCTACACTGCTAGTGATAATACTGGTGGGTCCTATTTTTTGTACCGCACTCTAACCAACTAACAGCTATGGGAAAGCAACCCCTTCTCCCCACTGCCAGCACTTTCAGGTGCAATAGGTGAGCAGACCCATGCCTTTTCCCTTTAGCTGCTCATGGGACCCTACCGTAGTTGAACAGGCCATGTGTAGTGCCCACAGGGGTGTTCCTTGAGCACCAGGCTCAGGTGGGGTAGGGAGGATTAGGTTTCCAGGCTCCATAGAACTGAAACAGAGAGACAGCTCAAGAGACAACCAAGAACATGGGTAAGTTTAAATGTTAAGATTCATCTCCTACACAGAGCCGCTCATCGAGACAGGGAGATACAGCTGTTCTACATAACACACACACAAAAAAACAAAGAATCAAGTAAAATGAGGAAAGAGGAACATGTTCCAAATGAAAGAACAAAATAAAATCCCAGAAAAAACCTTAATGAACAGAGATTTATCTGAGAAGTAATGGTCATAAAGATGCTAACTTAAGTCAGAAGAAAAATGGATGAATACGATGAGAACTTCAACAAGAAGACAGAAAAATATAAGAAAGTACCACAAAAAAATATGACAGAGCAAAAGAATACAATAACTGCTGTGAAAAAATACACTAAATGTAAATACATGAATACACTAGATGATACAGAAAAATGGATCCATAATCTGAAAGTCAGGGTAGTGGAGATCACCCAGACAGAAGAGCAAAAAGATAAACAAATAATTTCATTGGGAATAGATTTAAGTTTCTGTGGGAAAATATCAAACACACTACATTCACATTATACAAGTCCTTGAAGGAGAAGAAAGAAAAAAGGGGGAAGAAAGCTTATATGAAGAAATAATGGCTGGAAACTTCCCTAACCTGGAGATGGAAAAAAAGGTATCCAGGTCCAGAAAGTACAGAAAGTCCCAAATGATATGACCCAGAAAGATTAACACCAAGACATGCTGTAAATAAATGTCAAAATTTAAAGATAGGGATGCCTCGGTGGTACAGTTGGTTAATCATCCAAGTCTTGGTTTCAGCTCAGGTCACCCCCAAGTCAGACTCCATGCTCAACATGAAGTCTGCTTGAGATCCTCTCTCTTTCTCCCTCTACCTCTCTCCAGTCTGTCTCTCTCAAATAAATAAATCTTTTTTTTTAAATGTTAAAGAGAGAATTTTAAAAGCAGCAAGAGAAAAGTAACCTAGTAATATATAAGGGAAATTACATAAGACTACCAGATGATTTTTCAGCAGAAACTCTGTAAGCTAGAAGAAAGTTGGCATTATATAATCAAAGTTCTGGGGAAAAAAACAAAATTAAAACAACTTCAAACCAAGAATACTCTACCCGACAAGGTTATCACTCAGAATTGAAGCAGACATAGTTTTCCAGAAAAGCAAAAGCTAAGGTAATTCAACACCACTAAACTGGCCTTTCAAAACAACTGCTAAAGGGATTTCCTTAAACTCTAAACAAAAGGCCATAATGAGAAGTAAGAAAATAAATGAGAAAAAAAAAATCACACTGAAAAGGGAAATACACAGTAAGGGTGTAGATCAACTAGTTATAAAGACAGTATGAAGACAAAGTAGTAAAGTCAGCTAAAACTACAATAATTGGGTAAGAGATAACCAAAATAAAAGAGGTAAGATATGACTTCCAAAACTTATATTTGGGGTAGTAAAAATGTAGTGTATTTAGAATGCCATCTAACGGGCAGACCCAGTGGCCCAGCAGTTTAGTGCTGCCTTCAGCCTGGGGTGTAATCCTGGAGACCAGGTATTGAGTCCTACATCAGTCTCCCTGCATTGGGCCTGCTTCTCCCTCTGCCTGTGTCTCTGCCTCTCTCTGTCTCTCTCTCTGTCTCTCATGAATGAATAGATAAAAAATCCTTAAAAAAAAAAAAAAAAAAAAAGAATGCCATCTAACTTAAGTGAAATGTTACTCAAACACATTCCCATATATGAACATAATGGTAACCACAAACCAAAATCTTGATACTCAAAATGAGAAAGGTACCTAAACATAACACTAAAGAAAGTCATCAAATCACAAGGAAAGTCAAAAAGAAGAGAACTATAAAAGCAAACAGAAAAATTTAACAAAATGGCAATAAGTACAAACCTATCAACAATTACTTGACACATAAATACTAAATTCTTTAATGAAAAGATACAGGGTGGCTGAATGAGTAATAAAACAAGACCCATCCATACGAGCCTATAAGTGATTTATTTCAGACCAAAAGACACACAAAGACTGAAAATGAAGGGATATGCCATGCAAATGAAAACAAAAAGAAAGCTGGGGTAGCAATTCTTATATCAAACAAAATAGACCTTAAAACTGTAACAAAACACAAAGAAGGACATTGCATAAAGAGGTCACTCCAAAAAGAAGATACAACAAATTTAAAATTGTACACAACAGAGAAGCACTTAAATATATGAAACAAATATTAACAGACATAGGAGAAATTAACAGCAATAATAAGAAGACATTACCATCACACTTCCATCAAAGGACTATCCACACAGAACACAAATAAGTAAATACCAGCCTTAAAGAACATACTAGACCAGACTTAATATGTACAGAACACTCCATACAAAAGCAACATAATATACATTCTTTCCAAATGTACACTGAGCATTCTCTAAGAAAATTGCATGTGATACCATAAAACAAATGTCAACAAATTTAAGAAATCCTGTCAATGAACAGAAATCTCACAGAGGAAGACATAGACATGGCCAACATGCACATGAGAAAATGTTCTGCATCACTTGCCATCAGAGAAATACAAATCAAAACCACAATGAGATACCACCTCACACCAGTGAGAATGGGGAACATTAACAAGGTAGGAAACCACAAATGTTGGAGAGGATGCGGAGAAAAGGGAACCCTCTTCCACTGTTGGTGGGAATGGGAACTGGTGCAGCCACTCTGGAAAACTGTGTGGAGGTTCCTCAAAGAGTTAAAAAATAGACCTGCCCTATGACCCAGCAATTGCACTGTTGGGGATTTACCCCAAAGATACAGATGCAATGAAACGCCGGGACACCTGCACCCCGATGTTTCTAGCAGCAATGTCCGCAATAGCCAAACTGTGGAAGGAGCCTCGGTGTCCATCGAAAGATGAATGGATAAAGAAGATGTGGTTTATGTATACAATGGAATATTACTCAGCCATTAGAAACGACAAATACCCACCATTTGCTTCAACGTGGATGGAACTGGAGGGTATTATATGCTGAGTGAAGTAAGTCAATCAGAGAAGGACAAACAGTGTATGTTCTCATTCATTTGGGGAATATAAATAATAGTGAAAGGGACTATAAGGGAAGGGAGAAGAAATGTGTCGGAAATATCAGAAAGGGAGACAGAACATGAAGACTCCTAACTCTGGGAAACGAACTAGGGGTGGTGGAAGGGAAGGAGGGCGGGGGGTGGGGGTGAATGGGTGACGGGCACTGAGGGGGGCACTTGACGGGATGAGCACTGGGTGTTATGCTGTATGCTGGCAAAGTGAACACCAATAAAAAATAAATTTATTATAAAAAAAAAAAAGAAAAAAGAAATCCTGTCAAGCATCTAGTCCAACCACAACAGAATGAAACTAGAAAGCACCCTTGATAAAAGAATGGAAAAAACACAAACATATAGAGGCTAAACAACAGACTTCTAACAATCAATGGATCAAGAAAACAGTAAAGGAAGAAACGAAAATCCAGCCTGGAGACAGAAACAAAAAACCATCTAGTCCATACTACCCAAAGCAATCTACAGATTCAATGCAATCCCTATCAAAATTTCAATGACAATTTTCACAGAATTAGAATGAATAATCCTGAAATTTGTTCAGAAGCAAAAAAGACCCAGAATAGCCCAAGTAATTTTAAGAAAAAAGAATAAAGCCGGATGTATTAAACTACCCGATTTCAAACTACACTATAATGCTATTATAATCAAAACATCATGGGACTAGCACAAAACATAGATGAAGGAAACAGAACAGACAGCCCAGAAATAAACACATGTTCAGAGGTTCGATTAATTTACAAAAAAAGGAGTCAACAATATACAATGCAGAAAAGACAGTCCTGTCAACAAATGAGGTTGGGAAAAATAGACAGTTAATGCAAAAGAATGAAACTAGACCACGATCTTAAAGCATATGCAAAATTTTACTACTAATGGATTAAAGATTTGAATGTAAGACCTGAAGACATAAAATTCCAAGAAGATAACATAGGTGGTAAGCTCCTCGATATCAGCCTAGTGATTTTTTTGGGGGGGGGGCAAGGGGGGGGTAGGGGAACCTCCTCTACAGACAAGAACAACAAAAGCAAAAATAAATAAATGGGAGAGGTGCCCAGATGGTTCAGTTGGTTGAGTGCTGAACTCTTAATTTCAGCTCAGGTCATGATCTCAGGGCTCCCAGCTCAGCAGGGAGTCTGCCACTGGGCTCCCAGCTCAGGAGGGAGTCTGCTTGAAGATTCTCTCCCTCTCTATATATATAACAAACAAAAAAATTTTTTAAATAAATTAACAGGGGCAGCTGGGTGGTTCAGTGTTTGAGAGTCAGCCTTTGGCTCAGGTCATGATGCTAGAGTCCTGGGATCAAGTCCCATGCATCAGGTTCCCCACAGGGAGCCTGCTTCTCCCTCTGCCTATGTCTCTGCCTCTCTCTCTGTGTCTCTCATGAATAAATAAACAAAATCTTTAAATAAATAAATAAATAAATAAATAAACAAACAAACAAATGGGAGAGTATCCAATGAACAAGTTTTTGTAAGTGAAGGAAACCATCAACAAAATGAAAAGGCAAATGTACTACATAGGAGATAACAATTGAGAATCATATATTATAAAAGTGACTAATATCTAAAATATATAAAGAGCTCACATCACTCAAAAGCAAAAAAACCCAATTTCAAAATGGACAGAAGAGCTGAGTAGACATTTTTCCAAAGAAGACATATAGATGGGCCAACAGGCATGTGAAAAGATGCTTGATATCATCATCAGGGAAATGCACATCAAAACCACAATAAGATCACCTCACACCTGCCTGAATGACTATTATCAACCTTCCCCCCTCTCCCCAACACACACACACACACACACACACACACACTAAAACAAGTAGGTTGTTGGAGAAAAGGAAACTGTTAGTAGGAATGTAAATTAGTGCCACCACTATGGAAATGGTACAGAGGTTTCTCAAGAAATTAAAAATAGAACTATCATATAATCCAACAATTCCACTTCTAAGGTATTTATCCAAAGAAAATAAAACACTAAAATAGATGGCATAAGCACCCTTAGGTTCATTACAGCATTATTTACAATAGCCAAGGTATGGAAGCAACCTAAGTGTCTATCCACAGATGGATGGATAAATATGTGGTGTAGACACACACTAGAATACTACTCAGCCAAAAAAAAAAAAAAAAAGGAATGAAATATTGCCATTTGTGACATGGATGGACCTTGAAGTTATTAAGTGAAATGAGTCAGAGAAAGACAAATACTGCCCTATTTTACTTGTATATGGGATCTAAAACACAAACAGATGAACAAACAAAACAAAGCAAAACCAGACTCATAAAAACAGACTGGTAGTTGCCACAGGAGAGGGAGTTTGAGTATGGGTAAAACGAGTGAAGGGGATCAAGAGAAATAAACTGCTACTTATAAAATAAATAAGTTGTGGGGACATAATGTGCAGCATAGGGAATATAGAAAATAATATTATTAACTTTGGTGAGATACGGTAACTAGACATGCTATGATAACCATTTCATAATATATACAAATGACAAACCACTACGTTGAACACCTGATAATAATATTATGTTGTACACACCAATTATATACTTCAATAATAAAGAATGAAATACTGGCTCAGAGCTCATATACACACAATTGAATTTCATTTGTGAAAAGTTCTATCTCAAAGGAGATAAAGGTACACTAATATTTGGAAGCTATAATTCATACACTTTACCTTACCTTTTGCTCTACTCATGAAATAAATTTAAAAAGATTTAATTTTTGAGATCCTTTTAAATTGTATTCTTTACAGGAAATAAAGGCAAAGGCCATTTTGAAAAAGAACTAAGCGTGTTTAAATTAAAATGCCTTGAAGAAATTTCAATGCTTCTCCAGAGTTAAAAATAAATAAAGATGAGAAGGAAGGAAAAAAGTGAAAGCAGTCACAGCCCCATGAATATAACACCACCTCAAAATCCAAGGTGAATTTCACAGCTTGTTATAAAACACTGTCAAGCCTCTTACTCCCGCAGAGTTCTCGGCAAATCCAAGTCTCAGCTTCCAGACATTCCATAAAGTATGTGCTTTACCAAAGAGATGAAACCTGGAGTCACCACAATTAAGAGCAATTACCAGGAAGGTAGGACAATTGCTCAAATATTCAATTAACAAAATTAAATCATTTAATCACACACTTATTGCTGACGGTCCATCTGATTTTTTACAATACTAGCTGCTTGTAATTCACTAGCAACGGTGTAAACCATACTTCAAGTTCTCAGTCACTGATGTAAGGCCACTTTCCAGCTTTCCCCTTTCTTCCAGTGAAAAAGGAAGTTAAAAAAAATAAATAATGACAACAATAGAGAAAGAAGAAGTCTAAAATAAGAAGCCAAACAGTTCATAAATATACTTCACGGGGTAGTTCTGGATGCGGATTTAAGAGAAGATACAAGGAATCTTCAACCACTTGACAGTTCAGTCCTCCAGGGCAAGGATGTGGGCACTTCACTTGTTGACAGAGGCCCATCAACCATTTAGTCGCAAAATCAATTTACAGTATTTTTTTAAATTATTTTTTGTTTAAATTCAGTCAGCCAATATAAAGTACTAGGTTTCAGACATATTGTGCAATAATTCTTCAGTTGTGTATAATACCCAGTGCACATCACATGATGTGCCCTCCTTAATGCACAGTATTTAAAGATACTAAAACAAAATGTTTAATAAACCCAATAGATTTTTCCACAAAAAAAGCAGAATAAAAGAAACTCATATAACAGTTGAAGTCTTTAAAGATGTACGTTCTATAAAATAATGAAGTCATTAACAGTACAAAATATGACATTTGAATGTGTAGAGAGAGGAGGGGCAAGATGGGGGAAGAGTGGGGTCCCCAGATCACCTGTCCCCACCAAATTACCTAGATAACCTTCAAATCACCCTGAAACTCTACAAATTCGGCCTGACATTTAAAAAGAGACCAGCTGGAATGCTACAGTGAGAAGAGTTTGCGCTTCTATCAAGGTAGGAAGACGGGAAAAAGAAATAAAGAAACAAAAGGCCTCCGAGGGGGAGGGGCCCGCGAGGAGCCGGGCTGAGGCCGGGGCGAGTGTCCCCAGGACAGGAGAGCCCCGTCCCGGATAAGCAGGAGCTGCACCGACCTTCCCGGGGGAAAGGGGCTCGCAAGGAGGGGGAGCAGGGCCCAGGAGGGCGGGGATGCCCTCAGGCTCCCGGGGACACTAACAGAGCAACTGCGCGCCCAGGAGAGTGCGCCGAGCTCCCTAAGGGCTGCAGCGCGCACGGCGGGACCCGGAGCAGCTGGGGGGGCTCGGGGGCGGCTCCGCGGAGGGGGCTGCGGGGCGGGAGCAGCTCGGGGGGCTCGGGGGCGGCTCCGCGGAGGGGGCTGCGGGGCGGGAGCAGCTCGGGGGGCTCGGGGGCGGCTCCGCGGAGGGGGCTGCGGGGCGGGAGCGCGAATCCAACAGTGCAGGCCCGGGAGCACAGGGCGCCGGGACACAGCCCAGGATCCGGCCTCCCCCGGGACAGGCAGAGGTCAGGAGGGCCCAGGACAGCGAGGACGCTCCTGCCCTGAGCTGAGCAGATCAGCGGCCCGGCCCGGAGCCTCCAGGCCCTGCAGACCGAGAGCTCTGGAGCTACTGCAGGAGCTGACTCCAGGGCTCCAGAGCTGGCCCCGCCACTGTGGTTGTTCCTCCTGGGGCCTCACGGGGTAAACAACCCCCACTGAGCCCTGCACCAGGCAGGGGGCAGAGCAGCTCCCCCAACTGCTAACACCTGAAAATCAGCACAACAGGCCCCTCCCCCTGAAGACCCGCTAGACGGACAAGTTCCAGGGGAAGTCAAGGGGCTTAAAGTATACAAGTATACAGAAACAGAAGATACTCCCCAGTGTTTTGTTTTGTTTTTTTTTTAGATTTCTGATTGCTACCCCCACCCTTTTTTCCCCTTTCTTTCTCTCTCTTCTTTTTTCCTTTCTTGTTTCTTTCCTCTTTTTCTCTTTTCTTTCCTTCTTTCGCGCTCTCTTTTTCTCCTTTTCCCAATACAACTTGTTTTTGGCCACTCTGCACTGAGCAAAATGACTAGAAGGAAAACCTCACCTCCAAAGAAAGAATCAGAAGCAGTCCTCTCTCCCACAGAGATACAAAATTTGGATTACAATTCAAGTGTCAGAAAGCCAATTAAGAAGCACTATTATACAGCTACTGGTGGCTCTAGAAAAAAGCATAAAGGACTCAAGAGATTTCATGACTGCAGAATTTAGAGCTAATCAGGCAGAAATTAAAAATCAATTGAATGAGATGCAATCCAAACTAGAAGTCCTAATGACGAGGGTTAACGAGGTGGAAGAACGAGTGAGTGACATAGAAGACAAGTTGATGGCAAAGAGGGAAACTGAGGAAAAAAGAGACAAACAACTAAAAGACCAAGAAAGATAGATTAAGGGAAATAAACGACAGCCTGAGGAAGAAAAACCTACGTTTAATTGGGGTTCCTGAGGGTGCCGAAAGGGACAGAGGGCCGGAATATGTATTTGAACAAATCATAGCTGAAAACTTTCCTAATCTGGGAAGGGAAACAGACATTCAGATCCAGGAAATAGAGAGATCCCCCCTAAAATCAATAAAAACCGTTCAACACCTAGACATTTAATAGTGAAGCTTGCAAATTCCAAAGATAAAGAGAAGGTCCTTAAAGCAGCAAGAGACAAGAAATCCCTGACCTTTATGGGGAGGAGTATTAGGGTAACAGCAGACCTCTCCACAGAGACCTGGCAGGTCAGAAAGGGCTGGCAGGATATATTCAGGGTCCTCAATGAGAAGAACATGCAACCAAGATACTTTATCCAGCAAGGCTCTCATTCAAAATGGAAGGAGAGATAAAGAGCTTCCAAGACAGGCAGCCAACTGAAAGAATATGTGACCTCCAAACCAGCTCTGCAAGAAATTTTAAGGGGGACTCTTAAAATTCCCCATTAAGAAGAAGTTCAGTGGAACAATCCACAAAAACAAGGACTGAATAGATATCATGATGACACTAAACTTATATCTGTCAATATTAACTCTGAACGTGAATGGGCTTAATGACCCCATCAAAAGGCGCAGGGTTTCAGACTGGATAAAAAAGCAGGACCCATCTATTTGCTGTTACAAGAGACTCATTTTAGACAGAAGGACACCTACAGCCTGAAAATAAAAGGTTGGAGAACCACTTACCATTCAAATGGTCCTCAAAAGAAAGCAGGGGTAGCCATCCTTATATCAGATAAACTAATATTTACCCCAAAGACTGTAGTGAGAGATGAAGAGAGATACTATCTCATACTTAAAGGATCTATCCAACAAGAGGACTTAACAATCCTCAATATATATGCCCCGAATGTGGGAGCTGCTAAATATTTAAACCAATTAATAACTAAAGTGAAGAAATACTTAGATAATAATACACTTATACTTAGTGACTTCAATCTAGCTCTTTCTACCCTTGAGAGGTCTTCTAAGCACATCTCCAAAGAAACGAGAGCTTTAAATGATACACTGGACCAGATGGATTTCACAGATATCTACAGAACTTTACATCCAAACTCAACTGAATACACATTCTTCTCAAGTGCACATGGAACTTTCTCCAGAATAGACCACATACTGGGTCACAAATCGGGTCTGAACCGATACCAAAAGATTGGGATCGTCCCCTGCATATTCTCAGACCATGAAGCCTTGAAATTAGAACTAAATCACAACAAGAAATTTGGAAGGACCTCAAACATGTGGAGCTTAAGGACCATCCTGCTAAAAGATGAAAGGGTCAACCAGGAAATTAAGGAAGAATTAAAAAGATTCATGGAAACTAATGAGAATGAAGATACAACCATCCAAAATCTTTGGGATGCAGCAAAAGCAGTCCTGAGGGGGAAATACATCGCAATACAAGCATCCATTCAAAAACTGGAAAGAACTCAAATACAAAAGCTAACCTTACACATAAAGGAGCTAGAGAAAAAACAGCAGATAGATCCTACACCCAGCAGTAGAAGAAAGTTAATAAAGTTTCAAGCAGAACTCAACGAAATCGAGAGCAGAAGAACTGTGGAACAGATCAACAGAACCAGGAGTTGGTTCTTTGAAAGAATTAATAAGATAGATAAACCATTAGCCAACCTTATTAAAAAGAAGAGAGAGAAGACTCAAATTAATAAAATCATGAATGAGAAAGGAGAGATCACTACCAACACCAAGGAAATACAAACTATTTTAAAAACATATTATGAACAGCTATACGCCAATAAATTAGGCAATCTAGAAGAAATGGACGCATTCCTGGAAAGCCACAAACTACCAAAACTGGAACAGGAAGAAGTAGAAAACCTGAACAGGCCAATAACCAGGGAGGAAATTAAAGCAGTCATCAAAAACCTCCCAAGACACAAAAGTCCAGGGCCAGATGGCTTCCCAGGGAATTCTATCAAACGTTTAAAGAAGAAACCATACCTATTCTACTAAAGTTGTTTGGAAAGATAGAAAGAGATGGAGTACTTCCAAAGTCGTTCTATGAGGCCAGCATCACCTTAATTCCAAAACCAGACAAAGACCCCACCAAAAAGGAGAATTACAGACCAATATCCCTGATGAACATGGATGCAAAAATTCTCAACAAGATACTAGCCAATAGGATCCCAACAATACATTAAGTAAATTATCCACCATGACCAAATAGGATTTATCCCCGGGGACACAAGGCTGGTTCAACACTCGTAAAATAATCAATGTGATTCATCATATCAGCAAGAGGAAAACCAAGAACCATATGATCCTCTCATTAGATGCAGAGAAGGCATTGGACAAAATACAGCATCCATTCCTGATCAAAACTCTTCAGAGTATAGGGATAGAGGGAATATTCCTCGATATTTTAAAAGCCATCTACGAAAAGCCCACAGCTAATATCATTCTCAATGGGGAAGCACTGGGAGCCTTTCCCCTAAGATCAGGAACAAGACAGGGATGTCCACTCTCACCACTGCTATTCAACATAGTCCTGGAAGTCCTAGCCTCAGCAATCAGACAACAAAAAGACATTAAAGGCATTCAAATTGGCAAAGAAGAAGTCAAACTCTCCCTCTTCGCCGATGACATGATAATATAGATAGAAAACCCAAAAGCCTCCACCCCAAGATTGCTAGAACTCATACAGTAATTTAGTAGCGTGGCAGGATACAAAAATCAATGCACAGAAATCAATGGCATTTCTATACACTAACAATGAGACTGAAGAAAGAGAAATTAAGGAGTCCATCCCATTTACAATTGCACCCAAAAGCATAAGATATCTAGGAATAAACCTAACCAAAGAGGTATAGGATCCATACCCTAAAAACTATAGAACACTTCTGAAAGAAATTGAGGAAGACACAAAGAGATGGAAAAATATTCCATGCTCATGGATTGGCAGAATTAATATTGCGAAAATGTGAATGGCACCTAGGGCAATTTAAACGTTTAATGCAATCCCTATCAAAATACCATGGACTTTCTTCAGAGAGTTAGAACAAATTATTTTAAGATTTGTGTGGAATCAGAAAAGACCCCGAATAGCCAGGGGAATTTTAAAAAAGAAAACCATAGCTGTGGGCATCACAATGCCAGATTTCAGGTTGTACTACAAAGCTGTAGTCATCAAGACAGTGTGGTACTGGCACAAAAACAGACCCATAGATCAATGGAACAGAATAGAGAACCCAGAAGTGGACCCTGAACTTTATGGTCAACTAATATTTGATAAAGGAGGAAAGACTATCCACTGGAAGAAAGACAGTCTCTTCAATAAATGGTGCTGGGAAAATTGGACATCCACATGCAGAAGAATGAAACTAGACCACTCCCTTTCACCATACACAAAGATAAACTCAAAATGGATGAAAGATCTAAATGTGAGACAAGAGTCCATCAAAATCCTAGAGAACACAGGCAACACCCTTTTTGAACTCGGCCACAGTAACTTCTTGCAAGATACATCCACGAAGGCAAAAGAAACAAAAGCAAAAATGAACTATTGGGACTTCATCAAGATAAGCTTTTGCACAGCAAAGGATACAGTCAACAGAACTAAAAGACAACCTACAGAATGGGAGAAGATATTTGCAAATGAAGTATCAGATAAAGGGCTAGTTTCCAAGATCTATAAAGAACTTATTAAACTCAACACCAAAGAAACAAACAATCCAATCATGAAATGGGCAAAAGACATGAACAGAAATCACGCAGAGGAAGACATAGACATGGCCAACACGCACATGAGAAAATGCTCTGCATCACTTGCCATCAGGGAAATACAAATCAAAACCACAATGAGATACCACCTCACACCAGTGAGAATGGGGAACATTAACAAGGCAGGAAACCACAAATGTTGGAGAGGATGCGGAGAAAAGGGAACCCTCTTCCACTGTTGGTGGGAATGGGAACTGGTGCAGCCACTCTGGAAAACTGTGTGGAAGTTCCTCAAAGAGTTAAAAAATAGACCTGCCCTACGACCCAGCAATTGCACTGTTGGGGATTTACCCCAAAGATACAGATGCAATGAAACGCCGGGACACCTGCACCCCGATGTTTCTAGCAGCAATGTCCGCAATAGCCAAACTGTGGAAGGAGCCTCGGTGTCCAACGAAAGATGAATGGATAAAGAAGATGTGGTTTATGTATACAATGGAATATTACTCAGCCATTAGAAACGACAAATACCCACCATTTGCTTCAACGTGGATGGAACTGGAGGGTATTATGCTGAGTGAAGTAAGTCAATCGGAGAAGGACAAACAGTGTATGTTCTCATTCATTTGGGGAATATAAATAATAGTGAAAGGGAATAGAAGGGAAGGGAGAAGAAATGTGTGGGAAATATCAGAAAGGGAGACAAAACATAAAGACTCCTAACTCTGGGAAACGAACTAGGGGTGGTGGAAGGGGAGGAGGTCGGGGGATGGAGATGAATGGGTGACGGGCACTGAGGGGGGCACTTGACGGGATGAGCACTGGGTGTTATTCTGTATGTTGGTAAATTGAACACCAATAAAAAATAATTTGTTAAAAAAAATGAATGTGTAGAGATTGAAGAGAAGGAGCCACAGACCACAGTAGGAAATAAATCTATAGCTTATTTAACTTTTAAAAATTCCAAACGTAATCATAAAAATCTTACAAAATTTAAGAATTAAATAAACCTAAAAATGAATTTAAAATGAATCATTACCTAAGTTATCCAGATAATTTTTATTGGATTAATTTCTCCAGAAAACTGCCTTAAGCTCTCCCTTATTTTTGTAAATTCAGCTGGATCTCTGACTCTAAAGTGTTTCATCAATACACATCAATGTTAAATGTTTGCAGGAATATGTGATGACCAATAACAGTATCAGAATAATTTAAATGCTTGATTTCCTCATCAGCCTAAGTGCTTTCTGTGATTAGGATGTATCCGTATGAATGAAGCAGCAGTTGGCCCCAAATGAAACTGTTTCTATTAAGCATATGCTAAATCAACGCCACTCTCTATCTGAGCATAAATGAAGATAAAACACTCAACATTATGATTCAATTAAAAACCTCCAAGATACGTTACCTGCCGCCTCGAGCACTGAAAGGCACTACATGGATTCCCAGAGGCCCTCCATCGTTGGGGACTTGTACGAGCTTTACCATATCACTGTGAGACAATGATGAATGAGGGAGCATGAACAGGTACTGTAAACACACCAAAACCGAAACCAAACCAAACCAAAAAACTGCTACAACACAGATGTACAATAAACAAAAGAGAACAAAACAAAAACTTCATCAAGCACACACACATACACATACACATTCTGGAATATAGGCATGGTGATGAGAGCGACATTAAACACTACATACCTGAACGCTAGTCTGATGGCATGGAGAGAGAGCAATCATCAGAATTGACTACATTAAAATGATACAGAACCATTTCTCTCGGACCACACTCTTTTATGTATAGTACAAGTACACACTTTGTAAGTCAAATCTCTAGATTTCCACTGAAAATTTTCCATCCCGGTATTTATTTCAAGGATAATGAAGATTAAACGAATGAAGGTGTTTTGGCTGCACAGCACTTTAAAGTTTACAAAGTGCTCCCGCATAAGTCACATTATTGATCCTTCCACTATTCCAATGAGGTCAAAGCTTCTGCCTCTGAAGGAGACTGTGCAAACGTGTGATCAAGCTATCTTTACTTCCCACATTGTTCCACAACAATTCAAGGTCCTAAACTTCTGTATATGTACCACAATGCAGGGAATGAAACTCGTTTCTCAAAACCAATAGATATCTGTTAAAAATCAAACACTTTCTATAAACGTTTGGAACTGAACTTTAAAGTCATGAAGAGAGATATAAGTAACAGGAAGTTACTTCTATTACATAACTAAAGTACTATTAATATAATAAACCTGAGTTTAATGAAAACGTATAATTTGGAGAATGTAAATTTTCTTAATTTTTTAAATGAGATTTCATTTTCTTTATAAATTTCCTAAACAGGTCTTATCGGACAATCAATTTTTTAAAAAGAATACTTCAATTAAATTTTTAGTTGAAGCAACCTGGACAACTGTAAAGATTACCAATGGATTTGACAAAAATTGCAGTATAGTTTTTATATAATGGAAATGTCAGTTTTTCAAATGTATTTCTTTTTTTTTCTTCAAATGTATTTCTTCAATAAAAACCTAAAGTTATTCTATATACTATTAATGTCCTGGTTATATAATTCAAAGACTAAAAGAAAATTAAATATAGTGATATCAAACAAATCAAAACAAAATTAAGAATATGTGCATAGATTTAATCACAGAAACTAGGAAAAAATTTAAAATTCTGCAATACTGCCAAAATATTAACTGAAGTAGTAATAATTAAATGAATTGACTTTTTATAATTTCATAGGATTTCACATCTTATTTTAGACACTATTACATATCATTTGAATATCTAATGATTAGTTTGTCAACTGAAAATAATATGGTAACTTTAATAAATTATTTTATTTATTCTACACTCTTTCTAAAAAGAACTAGGACATAGCAAGTACTTCTTAAATGTAATAGAGAGTGCTGGTTGCTGTCTTTCTAAACATAACTGATTCTAGACCCTGTTTAATCTCACTGAGAAAGTTCTAAGAGCCTTCCTTTGGAAGACCAAGAAAAGACAGAATTAAGAGTTTAAATGCTAATTATCTAGGCCTCCTCAACTTTCACCCAAAGTCATACAAAATTTCAGAATAACTGCTTCCCTGGTCTAAACTACCATGGGAAGAAGTCCTGAGAACACCATCCACTTAAATGTGGCAATACTTAAGATAACTGTAATGTTGTGATAAGATAGTAATGTTTTCTCTGTCCTTTTATATCTAAAGTTATGGTTAAGTTATATCTAAAGTTAAGGTTATACCTAACCTATGACTCTAATTTTTCAACAAATATCTTGAGAGATTCAATTTCTTCAAATCGAAAAAATATATATTCAAATGACTAATGCTTAGATAATTCTAACTGGTTTTTCAAGTAACACCTATCTACACATTTTTTAAATTTAGCGAAGTTGAAGAACAAACAATGACCAAAACACTGACATACAAAGCAATTTGAAAACAGTTACACTGCTCTTAACACAACAAACATTTTCAATCAAATACTATTTTGTATTATAATTCAATAGTATTTGCCAAGGCATGAAACTCAGGACATGTGATTTCCATGCTATATTTCTTACATTAGGTAATTAACTCAATAGATGAAAGATGCTCTTTGGAAAACAAATCAATGCAAGGCATGTTTTTAAGCACAAACATTCCGCATGCCATATGCTTTTGGAATACTTGCTGATATCAGTGATGCTATATTGCAAATTTAGTTAAAACCACCAGTAACAACAACAACAACAACAACAACAACAAAACCATCAGTAACTTACTCTAGAGAAAAGCTGGATATGTTCTCCAAACCAGTGTCAGCATGTCCAACAGGTTCAACACGACTGTTGTCTTCTGTCCCATCCTCATCCTAAGAGACACACATCACAAAGAAAAGTATACTCTGTTAGGTTTACTTCCATAATGTGAAAGGAAATTAGATAAAATGGGAATTTAATAGGTATTTTGATGGTTTACATCATAGGTGTTACCTAGGTCCTTTCTCTAGGGACAATCACCTTTAATGATCAGACAGGTATATCTCTTTTTTTTTTCTTTTAATTTATTTTATTCATGAGAGACATAGAGAGAAAGAGAGAGAGGCAGAGACACAGGCAGAGGGAGAAGCAGGCTCCATGCAGGGAGCTTGATGTGGGACTCGATCCAGGGTCTCCAGGATCCCAACCTGGGCCGAAGGCGGCACTAAACCGCTGAGCCACCAGGGCTGCCCCAGACAGGTATATCTCTATGACAAGCTGTATTTTAAAGCAACAGCCCCCTGAGTTAGCATATCCAAGGAGGTGGACAAGACACCACTGCAAAAAGGAAAGTGCTTCTACTTAGGTGAACTTTCTTATCATTTTTATTTCACTTTTTGGTGTATGTTTTCAGGAATAATCACACATTACTACAATGTTACGCTAAGTAAATGTACAGGTAATGGGTAATATGTTTAAAATTTTTACTAATCCAAATAGTTGAGAGCATTAAAAACCTTAACAACTACCAAAATCTTCAAAGTTCCTCAGTTCCTACTACATCAGCTGCTCAAAATGAGCATGCAGTAAGTATCGTCCTAGACTCAAATCCTTCATCCTCTGCAATTTCACATCAAGTCACCCTAAGTCAGTTAACTGGTTATTTAGAGGTATCTATGAAGACATTAAGATCTTCACCATAAAGAACCACTTCTGTTTACTTCCATTATGAAGTACCAAGCATAGGGAGAGGCACAAACAGCAAAATAATCAACCCCCACTTTTGTACTCCTCCTTTTAAGAAGGTATTATTTTGTAAAAATTATATTCCAACATGTTGTAGAAACTGGTAAGTATGCTGCCACTACAAAAGTTACATGCGGAATAAATGTGATAGCGCAAAAATAAGTGAAATGAAAAAATAAAAAAATAAAATAAATAAATGAATGAATGAATGAAATGCCACTTAAGAATATGCCTTATTTTATGACCTTGGCCACTGTCTTTTCATTAAAGAGTTCACAGTTAAGTTGGCTTTTCAGGATAATTGGGAAAATGATAAACATAACTGACTGATATCAAAAGTCTTAGGAACCAAATTAGAATATTTAGAAAAGCCTTGAAACCTCCAATCATAGTTGCTAAGAGGCTTAGCGTGCTTCATCTTGGATCCAGTGTCTGGTATCCAATAGATACTCTATATATTTTGCTAATAATAACATAATCATCCCTAGAAATCTGTGGGGTAATAAGTTTCCAAATACACATAAATAAAATTTATTTAATCTATTTCTTAGAAGTTTATATGTATAACTTATAATTTGTTAGGTCCATCCTTTCCACTATATAAATTTGGTAACAGGGATTTTCTATGTGAATTTATTAAACCACCTATATAGGAATCTACTATTAAAGAAAAATTTTATATTTTTAATTACGTATTTGAAAGAGTCATAGTAGGAATTTATATGCCATCAGCAAAGACATCAATCAACAAAATGATAAACGTCGTAGGTTCAACACGGTGTTAAATAATATTTTAAATTCTTCGAGAAATATTAAGGCAACACAGAGCAGTCAATAATACCCACTTGACATTTCCTCTGAGTATCTGAGTAAATAAGAAAGTGAATGCACCAAGTTTTTCTATGAGTTGTAGATAGGTTCCATGTGTCCTCAATGGTGGTGCACTGCATTAAGCCAAGGTACTTGAAGATTGATGATCCTATGTTTTAAGAGGCTCTACTATGCACTTCTCAGTCATCTATCTCTTTTAAGCACAAGCACACAATACATTTCAAAGGTTAACCAGCATCTTAAAACCTAAAAACCAAGCTTTAGATGTAAACAAGAACTCCTAAAATTATGGTTTTTCCATTGGCAGTAGGGGTAGGGAGAAGAGCAAAGTGATCATTTATAAATCAGATGGAAAACATCAAAATAATCTTTCCAATTAAAAACATTTCATTTCAGGATTCATTAATAATTTAAGCATCAGTGAAATGCCACCATGATGTAGAAACACCTAAGTTCTACTATGACACAGCCACATAAATGAAAGGCCCCAAACTACAGTGATAAAACAGTAACTGATAATTTACACATTCATTGTCCCCACAGTGGCCATTATCTGGCCCCCAAGAGCATGCAGAATATTATTTCATGCAGCTCTATATGGTGTTGAGTTTAGATCACAACACTGACCGCCTGGGCTGACCTGCAATTGCTCTGGGAACCACAACTTGAAATTTCCCAAATTCTGGATGTGTAAAAATCAGCTCCTACGTTGCTTTATTTTGTTGTTTTGTACTTTTAAAAAGCTGTGACTGAACAGTTACTGAATTCCATTACAGACATAGAAAATGAAACTTGGCTTTTATTTATGTCAAATCAATATTAAAGGCCTAAAATATTAAACTACACAAGGTTAAAAACTTCCAGGTGAGACAATATACTTTTTTATCTTTGCCCTTCTCTCCATTTTATAGCATTTTATAGGGCAACCTGGGTTCAAGAATTAAACAGACCTGAGTATGAGTGCTAAGTCTACTATTTGCCAATTTTATATCCTTAGCAAGTTATATACCCCTTCTATATTTCTATCCCTTCTGTAAAATACAAGCAATAAAAACATATTTCTAGAACTACTAAAAGGGATAATGTAATCCATATAACAAGCATAATGTGGTGCCTAATACACAGTAACTGCCCACCAAATGTCAGCTGGTACTGAAAAGACAAATAAATGATAGATGACATATAAAACACACCTCAAATAAACAATTTAAGGGAATGTTACACAATTATATTTTAAGAGTATATATTCATCCATTCATACTTTGGGCCTTACAAGACAACTTAATAGTAAACATATTACATCCTCAATTAAATTACAAAATCAACATTTTAAAAACATTCACAAACCTTGATTCATGTTGCATTTTGCTATATACAAAGTATCTTCATCATAAAATGTCGTTGAAATGAGAAAACACATTAAAAAATGTAAACAACAATATTGGGTATAACCAAATAAATGGCACGAGGACAAAACACAACACTATGGGTTACTGGTTGAGGAAATTTTCAGAAGAAAAACAGATGTCAAGAATTGTGAAAAATCTATGATTTGATCCCACTTGAAAGTTCCTAACTTAGCCTGCATAGTGGCATGAATGCTAGTGGAAAAAATAAGAACCCTGGGTCAGAGACAAAGGACAGCTTATTACAGTAATCGCCAGAGTATCATCTTTTTAGACACTTCTCTCCAGTGAAAATTCTCACAAAGTGATGTGGAGAAAACCAGGGAACAGTGGTGCACACAGAATAATAAACCTGAGCGTGGGAACCCAAATATCTTACACAGACAGCAGCTTGTCTGTCCGGTGCTATGAGGGAGACCCTGGATCTGCCTTCCAAGGCTCTTTGCTGCACATACATCCTTGCAGGACTGTCCAGGATAAAGGCCTCTGCTCTCAAGACATACACAAATGGGAGAGAGGAAAGGAGAACTGTCTCCCCAAAGCAGAGTTTAATGTAAGCATTGCCAAATGGTAGCATTTGTATGACTCCCAGCAAACTAAAACTATTAGCCACAAAATGCTCTATCATGACAATGCCTTCTTCAAGTAATATTAAATTCTACTAGGTAAAAGAGTCATACCTTCTATATTAAAACAAATTTTTCAGTGGAGAATTCTTTTTTTTTTTTAAGTTTTATTTATTCATTCATAAGAAAGACACAGGCAGAGGAAGAAGCAGGCCCCCTGTGGGGAGCCCGATGTGGGTGGGACTCAATCCCAGAACCACAGGATCATGCCCTGAGCCAAAGGCAGATACTCAACCACTGAGCCACCCATGTGCCCCTCAGTGGAGAATTCTATGTTCAACAAACCAACCAAACAAAAATCAAGTACGGAAGTTGAAAACATTTTTCAGATGGGCAAACTCTTTACTTCCCATGGACCCTTTCGTATAAAGAATTTTTGGATGGAATCCAGCAAAACCCAAGAAATTCAATTATGCAATGGATGGAACCGAAGTAAAGTCCCAAAACAAGGTGAAAAGATAGCCCAGAGAAGCAGAAGCCAAGTCAGATTAGAGCAAGAAGAGAAGTCTGGAAAGTCAATCTCCCTGAGAAAAAAGAGATTAATAATTGGTCTGATATTTTTGAATACTTGGGAAATATTTTGACAGACCTGTTAGAGAATGTGGGGCGGGGTCGGGGGTAGGTTTCCGAAGTACACAGATAAAACAAAATAGATTTTTAAAAGGTCAAAGCAGTTGACTCCAGGAACAACAAAGGAAAATGTGTAGGAAAGAATATTTAATCAGAGTACCTACTTGGTTATGCAGTGAGCCATAAACTGCTATATAATGTGACACAGGCTACTGATTTCATGTAGACTCATGATGTAATAGCGAGGAAATGAGAACATGAAAAGTAAAAGTGGCATAAAAGGGAAAAACCTTCATCTTCCATTGTGGCAAGTCAACAGATGTCAATAACTGGTAACCAGGAAAGAACAACATAAAATTTTATTTAGGAACATGGAAGTAAATACCACAATGTCTATATAAATAGTCCTCTGGAGAGAGGGACTGGGAGAAGCATGAGGAGCAGAACACAGAGTGCTTGTTTTTTCATTAAAAACCTTCTAGTGTTATTTATATATTTTTATTCTGATGACATATTTGAGATGCCCGAAGGACCCTATGGCAGGAAGTCCAACTTGCCAGCAAGGTAGCATCCTGCTTTCATCTTTGAGAAAAGCAGTCCACATTGTGTGCATCCCCCAGCTGGCAGCTCAGGTGCAGAAAAGGACTCACATCAGCAGGTTGCAAGGGCATCCCTGGCTACAAAGCCTCACAGAAGTAGGTACCCCAAAACAACATTGTAGGCAGAGCTGCTTGTCATATATTTACAGTTTTTTTAGTCCATCCATATGCAATTTACTAGAGATCACTTTCACCAAAGATAACGGATGGAAGCCTTTATCAGGTTTTCAGAAAAAGCCAAAAAAATAGCCAAAGTTCTCGTGCAAAAGAAGGGAATGATTTTGTGAACCCTGTGCCTACCATACTACATTGATTTAAGCAAGTTTTTAAAAAGATAGAAGAGTTCTAGTCAAAGGAGAGAAAAGAATAGGAAAAAATTAATATTTGATAAGCTTGGGTGTGGAGGATGAGTTTTAGATCGGATTAGAAATGTATATTAGACAAGTGAGGATAAAGATACATGAATTTATTTGTTCTCTGCTTCTGGGAAAAAATAATTATCTTATTCTCCTCCATAATATGAGTAATATCAAGGCTACCCTCAACTTAAAAAAGCCCTTACAGAACTAAGGGATGATACATTCTGAAATCATGGGCATTCACATGTATTTAAGAAAACTAAATTTGGCTAGACCACCTAATTCTCCTTTTAACTTCAAAAATTATCCAGTTGTATGTTTTCCTTTTTGAGTACTAAGTATCTTCTCCATAGTCACAGATTTTAAAAAATGTAAACACCCCAAAACATATGTAGATGTTACTGCAAAGAAGGAAAGGATCTGTAATTAAAACACTTAAAAACTGAATGCTGCCTTCATCAATCAGCATACAAAATATGAGGACAAATTTGTAACTGGTTTGCTTATAAAGCAAGGAAATGAAAAGCACACTTTCTGCTTTACAGGAACACAATAAAACTTTATCTAGAAACCAACCATCTGTATGTCTATATTTAAACTCTAAGTTCCAAGGAATTAAATGCTGTGAATAGATATTACTTGAAAAGAAATGCCTACAATTTTAAGATATAATTTATCATTTTGAAACATTTTATAAAAAACTAAAGTTACTTTGCCTCCTTACATTTCCTGCATACCTATCTTTGATCTTTATGTTTAGGAAACATAAAAGGAAATGAAAGTTCTGGTGGTATCTTGTTAAACAAATTTACAATATTTTTCAAGTGTTTTTATTAATCTTAACAATAAAATAATTTAATGGGTTCAATTATATTGCTACAAAAAATGCTTAAGTAAACAGTCTTTTTCATACTTTTTAGATTGTCACCAAGACTTTCCAAACTTAATGAGAGGCATGTTAACTACTAATGAGCTACAGCATGCCCCCCAAAAATATTTATTTGGATGTTCACAGCATGAATTAAATCACTTTTGGGGGGATCACATTTGGAGAACAATAATTCCAAGGGGAAGCTCTTTCCACATTCCCTAAGCATCACAAATACGATTCCAGAAGGCTCTTGTGTTAAGGTTGCCACAACTTGATTAATTGGTCAAATCACCAGGGAAAAGTAATTTCCCATCACATGCGGAAAACAATTGAAAACATCTATGGGAGGGGGACTTCTCAACTAAGATGATAAATCTACAACAACCTTCTAAACAAATAATATCAGGAAATGTATAATATAATTTTATTTCATGATCATTATATTCCACTTGAGCAAAAACATTTATGAAAAAAAACTAATTCAAATCCTGTAAGGATAGACAATACTAGATAATAAGACCTATGAAAATAAAAATATTTTCTTGTCATGTAGAGGGAAATTAATAACTGTTATACCTTTAAATGCAGTGCAGTTCTTTGTAATATAAACTGTACACCATACAACCCAGAGCTCAAAACCAAGTAATTGTGGCTTATATTAGGAATTATTCAGTACTTGTGATATTGAATATCAATTGTGAGCTTTATCTCTTTAACAGGATTCCATTCTCATCTCAACCTAATACTGATCAAATGGAATGGCAAGCCTAGTATTTAACACAGTCCATGAAATTTTCATTTACCACAGATATGAAACATTTCCTGTTTTGGAACGTACACAACATGACTCCACACAGCCCAAGGCAAGAGAAGAGTCTTTAAAAGAAGAACAGATGGTGCTGATTTATGAAAGTGATCTCACTACAGAGAACAACAAAAAGTATGTATCTTTGCACCTGTTACATGCAGAGTAGAATCTCAAAATTAAGTTCCAAAATGTTAAGTCTGTTTCTCATAGATTATTACAATTTCAGGGCATAGAGGAATCGTATGAGAGGACATCTGGTCCAATATCCAATCATATACTGGGCTCTCTCCCTTCATGTCATTTTTCCACTTTTTACTGTGCTCCCATGACACATGGAAGAAGCCTTACATATTAATCCTTACTAAGAATCACTGAATTCAATAACTAATCCCAGCATCTGACCTGGCATCATGTGCCTCACTCCTAGCATTATTTATGCCAACCAGAAGACCACTCAAAGTGTGTATCACTTCAGTAATACTGAAGCCACTTGCTTTGCAGGAAGTGCCTCTGTACTACTTATAGTCCCCCCATCACACACTAATGGCCAGGCAGCCACCAATTAGGTGTTAGGATTTTAATCAGCCTAATCAATCTGGTTTCATATGGGGCTTACTTACCAGAATAACACCCATTTGTTTTCTCCCAAACAGTTCTGAAAAACTACTCTAATTTATGGATTGTTGAAATTTATGGATTTTGTAATCTGACCATCTCACCTTTCTAATAATATTCTAATCCTTATTGAGGTGACACTTTAAAATGTTTTATTTTGGGGGTGAAGGAAGTAATAACTGGGTAAGTAAAGAAAGACATATTTTACTCAGTGGTATATTAAAATATAGTTTTAAAAATAATACAGAACTATTTTTGTTAAAAAAAAAACCAACTTCTCCTTGGCTTAAAAATGGTTTCAAAATTAATATTTGATAGGAACTAAAATAATTTTAAAATAAACTTTTAAATAGTTTTTAAGTTTTAAAATAAAACTTTTATTTAAATTAATAAACAAAAAATCGAAAAATATTTCTTGCTAGTGATTACTACAAATCACTTAGTTTTTTAAGATTTATTTCAGAAAAAGCACAGCTGGAGGAGCAGCAGCAGAGGCAGAGGGAGAAGCAGGCTCTCAGCTGAGCAAGGAGCCAGATGTGTGGCTCGATTCCAGGACCCAGGATCATGACCTGAGCCAAAGGCAGACGCTTAACTGACTGAGCCACCCAGACACCATGCAAATCATTTCTTAAAGAGGCAAGAAACTTAAAATTTTATAATGTATAACAAATAATTAAAATAATAATTGGTAATATATTTTGAGGGACTAAATGTGCCATTTAGTAAAGAATCTACTTCTTTAGTCTCTGTTTAGTCTCTGATAGAACCTCAATTTAATCCTCAACATAATAGTTAAGCATATTTTAATAAGCAAAACATATGGGATTTTTTTTTAAAGATTTATTTATTCATGAGAGACACCGAAAGAGAGGCAGAGACACAGGCAGAGGGAGGAGAAGCAGGGTCCATGAAAGGAGCCCAATGCAGAAACTCGATCCCAGGAATCGGGGATCAGTCCCTGAGCCAAAGGCAGACGCTCAATCACTGAGCCACCCAGGCATCCCAGGATTTTATTTTAAAGATTTATTTACTTTATTTTAGAGAACGAGACAGTGCATAACCATGTGAGCAGAGAAAGGGGAAGCAGGAGGAGGGAGAGGATCTCAAGCAGACTTGGTGTGAGCACAGAGCCCCCAAGGGGGCCTGAGATCATGACCTCAGTCAAAATCAAGAGTCAGCCACTTAACCAACTAAGCCACCCAAGTGCCTCAAAATACATGAGGTGTTTAATGAATTATGTTTAAACTTTTTTCCAAACATAAATGAGCAACATAGCCACATGACAAGTTCCCAGTAATCTGTGCACAGCACAGTTTGGATAACAGAGCTGTGTTGTTGACATGCAAAATATTTGTTAATAAGGTTTACTAAACACTGTACATGAGATTATTTCTAGAAATGTACTGGGCACACCCAACATGTGCAGAGGTACAATGAGTAACTGAGCTGGGCATGAGACCTGCCTCAGCCATGTCCTTATTCATATCATCATTGCCCTATATTCCTAACCAGAATAAAGAAAATAACTTCATCTGTCTTGAAAGCTGTGATGGACTCGCAGATATCACTACATGCAAAGCACCTTACATATAAAAACAAAATTTTTAGAGAAAAGAGAAAGGACCAATTTTACCAAACATCTAAAACACAACACAAACTGCATATACTCTTTCATTTAATCCTCACAATAAAGTAGGAAGTCTTATTACAAGGAAATTATCTAGAAAAGATTTCACCTTTCCCTGCAGTGGCTGAGCTGGGATTTTGAAAACAGCATCAAAGGCCTATGGTTCTTGAGTTTTGCCATGTTTTTTCACTCCTCTTTACTCAAGGAAGAGTGACCAAAGCTACTAAGTAATGCATGTGATCCTAGCCAACTAGTTACTGTCAGGGTCAGAATCTGTGAGAAGATAAAATATAGTAAAATATTTGTTGTAAAAAAAATTAAATTCTAAACATATAATAAATTAACTTTCATACAGAGTGAGAATTACTATCAAAATGGAGTAAGGGGTGTCATTTTAGGAGAAACACAGAAAGAATGAACATTAGAAGATTTTACCAGTGGTTATATTTGGGTGGCAAGATTACAAGTGATTTTTATTGTGTCTTTATAACATTAAGCCATTTTTACCATGAGCATAAGATTTTCCTACAATAAAGGCTATTCTTATTGATTTTTTAAACCTTACAATATTTTCATAAATTCCTTTTTATTACATAATATCACTACATTATAATGTCTCTGAAAAGTGACTTTGCAAAGAATCAAAGACTTAAAAATAAAACAACACTATAGAGTACAAAGATGATTATATTCATTGGTTTTGGGAATGTCACCATACTTAAGCAGTCTTAGAAATCAAGCAGAGATCTTTTAAAAATCAAGTTTTTGATGTAGTATTCCGAATGGGAGAAAAGATTAGGATGAGAAAAAGACTTCTTAAGAGATCACATATAATAAGTCAGATAACCAGAAGTAATTTCAATTAAAAGGAAGCAAAGGAAAAATGGGAGATGAGTGAAGAAGTCACACCACGGCAAATTCATCATTGGGCTCTATGGTCCACACACCTAAGAGGGCTTTCAAAAGCAACCAAGATACATCTTTTTTACCCTATTTTCCTAGATGATAAATACATACTTCACCGTTATTGATTTTGAAGGGATTAAAAAAACATATTGTAGTCACCAAAGCTCTATACCTCATTATTTGAAATTGCTAATAAGCAAGTGAAGAGTGACACGAGTCCTATAACAAAATCGACTCATGTAAACATATATTAGAATGTGTACTGGTTTATTACTTCCCAGTGCAATATTATAATTTCACAAGTGAAATGTAGTCATTAACTTACTTAAAACCAGTAAATGGCTTGGATAAAGTAAGTAGCTTAAAAAAAATGCCTTCGCTCAATTTTCTAGTTGAATTCAATGAAGCAGAAACTAGTTGGTAGATTTCCTGGGGATTGAGAGAATGTATTTTCAAACAAAATGAAACTGAGTGCATGTTTGACAAAAGGTACATAACAATGATGATTAGTTTGAATGCTCAATTTTAGATGGTTCAACAGTTTATAATAACATCAGAGACTGACGTTAATAAAACTAATTAAGCTATGCATTGCCACATTGTCTCTAATATCCAGAATGTGATACAAATGCCAAACAAAAATTAAGATATTAAAGAAGACACTGAAGTACTGAACATGTGTTATATTTGGTATAGCACTTTAGCCTGGTGGCTAAAAACATGGATTTGGCAGGACTCTAACAAATTATGTAACTTCTGTGCCTCAGTTTATGCATTTATAGACTAGAAGACTACTGTCTACTCAGCTTCTCTAAGAGCCATAGGAGATAACTAATGTCAAATACTTGGAACACTGCCTTACAATGATTAAGTACTAAGTGGATGTTTGAGACCTCCTCGTACTGAAGTAAAACTAAATTTTGATTTATAAAATATCATTTGGTTTTAAAAATAGGTCTGTCTTCTATCTTACACAAAAGTTTGGCTATAATGATTAAAGTATGTCATTCTCTCCAAGAAAACAATGCACTAATACAAAATGAGTCTTATCTTTTCCACCTTATATTTGGTATTTCCTTCTAGAGTTTTCAAGTCATACAGATTTTCTTTCCTTACACAGGAATAGTAATAAAATATACATGTTTTAATTGAAGTATTTTATTTTAAGTTGTACAGAAAACATTTTTAAATGATTTAATATTCCATCAATTCATTCATCATAGGATACTTTTCAACTCCAATAATTACGATTTCTAAATAAAAACACTTCAACACTTAAGATTATGTTCTTTGAAAGGAGTGTAAAATAGAATGTTTCAAATGACATCATCATTTTATTTTATTTTTATTTTTTTTGACATCATTTTAAAAAGCTTAGTGTTCACTTATTTTCTGAGAGGACCGAATCAATTGATATTTCTAACCGACTGATATTAAACTGTCCATCTCACAACTTTTATTGTCTGTACTGGAAAACAATTCTCCATTTGACTCCTGAATATTTGCAAGTCTTGAGAACATAGGTAATATCTCCCTCCCACGGGAGGTACCACAACTTCTTCTACAATATAACCCAATGAAAGTGCAGGCCTTATACCTGGGCCACTGGTGACACTTCCATTGGGTCTAGGGATAAGAGGACCTGAACCAAATATGCTGATGCACATGCTGCTAGTTGTCCTGACAGTAATAAAATCTTTCATTTCTGACACAGGGGTCTCATGTCCTCCATCACCACTGATGCATTTACAGTAGGCTAATTAGTTAGCTTGTAAACAGGATAAAATTTTAGACCCTTCTCAGTTGACTGGCTGCCATGAGACACACACACACACACACACACACACACACACACACAGACTCGCCCCTTAATCATCAAAAAGAAGCCTTGTCATTCCAGTTTGAATTCAATGTTACTAGTGAGACTGAATATATCACGTTTGTGAAATGGTCACATATATTCTCAGTACATTTTCTATTCATTCCAATCATTTATTTATCAGGAGCTTATCTTTTCCAAGAATTTTAACAAAATCTTTATAGACTAGTAATAGTACTCCTTTAGATGTCATATAGATTACCAATTTGTGGTTCATGTTCATTTTATGTGAAATGAGGGTGGTGATATTGATGAAGTATTAGAATATAGGTGAGATTTGGTGGGATGAAGTTCGGAGCCAACAACCAAAAAAAAAAAAAAAAAAAAAAATTCTTGAGATGTCTTTAGTGCAAAATGGTGGTTTTATTAAAACATGGGAACAGGACTCATGGGCAGGAAGAGCTGCTGCCCCAGGCCTGTGAGGTATAGCTGATTATATAACTAGGAGTTGGGAGGGTTTTGAGGATAACTACTCTCTAAAGACTTTTGGAAGCAAGGTTTCCAGGACCTTGAGCAGCTAGCTATTGTTGGGAAAAGTTTACTTATTACCATCCAATAAAACCTGAATCATGAGACCCTTCAGATGTGTATCGGTGGGCCATGTGCTTGTAGGATGATTGCCAACATGTATCTTGGGGGTTTAGAGATAAAGGAAACGTCTAAAGAAATTTTATATGTTAAAGTAGACGTATAGGATCCTGGGAGTCAGGGCTTAGATTGCCTTTCTCCCTTAGCAAAGTATGAACATTGAGGCTGTTGAGTCATACAGGAAGGTCCCTCTGCCTGTTTCAAGGATTTGTCAATGTGCTGCCCTGGGCTAGTACCTTGTCCTCAGCTAGCCCTGTGTTCCCCCATCAATATGAAAGAACAGTATTTTATAAAAACAATTTTCTCCTTTCACTGCTCTCCTTCTGCCTCTAATAAGGGCCCATACTTCATTTCCTGTCACCTTTCCTTTCACCCATGTCCCAAAAGATATCAATTTCTCTGCTTTAAGGTGTAACTTTTAGAAATACTTTCAACCAAAAACAGTCTAGAGGAAAGATCTATTTAGGAGTGTGTGCCTAGAATGTCCATTTCAACACATTTACTTATTATTAAAATTTCTTGAATCAGAGAAAAGAATTAAATGCTGGGAGATTATTTCATTAGATTTAATAACCATATCATTTGCTTTTGATTACACAATTTGATCCAATTATGTCAGTACTTTTGGTTTCCTCAGGTCGTTCCCTTGGGATATAATTAAATCCAGAATTCATGATTTGCAAATGGCCTAAAAAACTTCAGCTCATTTTATATGAAAGACTGTCTTATCAATATTTACCAGAAAGAGATGCCTTCTCAGAAAAAAAAAAAAAAACTCATTACAATTTTTAGCATAAAATGATTGAATAAATGATAGATATATATAGGACAATTAAAAATATAAAACACAACAGATACTAGTTACTTTCAGTTACAAAAATAAAAGGTTTGAAATATTTATTTAGGGCATAATCAAGGACAGAAACTGTCCGGAAATATTCCAGTAAAAGAGGATCAAGTTGTCTGCTTATCTGTTCTGCAAATAATAGACTAGGGTGACTTGGACAGCTAGCAATAGAAATTGTCCCTCTTGAAAAAAGTTGATCAGTTTTCATTAGTAGAAAATAGATTTTGTAACTAATAACAGACTAAAATTTTAAAACATTCAACGGTAAGTATATTTTTCAAAAGCCACAACATCTCTCCACTTAATGACTCTGGAGGGGAGACATGTTTATGTGCTTGAACAATGCAGCAGGATCTTCAAATAAAGACAAAGAGGGAAGTACATTCAAAAGCCTTTCAGACTTTTCCTGTAAAGTCAGCTCAGCCTTTGTTATTCAGATTAGCTTTTCAAGGGCCAGAGCTACCTTTTTTCCCTTATTTGAGAAATCTTTTGAATACCAAATACTATTTCCTATTCAAAACCCTGAATCTGTCATTAGGCAATTTCTAAAATAAGTCTCATAGCTCTTTCATCCTGATTCTTCCTTCTCTCTTCATCCCTGATTCAGGGATCTGTACCAGCAGGTTGTATTTCTCAGGCTCTGGCCATCTCTTGGACATAAAATGGAAACACACTCATTGGCCACACTCCTTTGTCTCTGTTCTCTATCAATGTGAAAAACACCTTTACATATGAAACTTCTTTTAAAAATCTAATTGCAAGAGACTTATGGGGGGCCTATAAATATTCTTTAGGATAGGAAGTCAGATATTAATACAATTCTAACTTCTTAAAAGAATCATTAAACTACGAGAAAAATTTTAACACAAGGAATAATGCTGCCAAGGTCAAAGTAGTTGAATCAACCATCTTTGACTCAGAGACGTGCACTTACAAATCTCATTTCTTCTGACACTTGAAAGAAATACCATCAAGATATAAATCATATTTTTAAAATAAGAGCATATATAGTGTACTCCAGAGACCTAAGGAGAGTCTTGTTATGGTGCATGGGTGTTCTGAATGTACTTAAAATTCTATGGCACCATTAATAAAACACCCCAAAGAGCACCCAGCCCTGCCTTGCTTCTCCAATAGGAAAGTTTAAAAGGGTCAGTTTTAAATCACAATCTCAGACAAATTTAAGGGTTTTTTTTTTTTCTTTTTAACGATTTTATTTATTTGAGGAAGAGAGTGAGTGAGAGCCAGAGCACAAGCAGGAGGAGGGGCAGAAGAAGAGGGAGAAGCAGGCTCTCCACTTCACAGGAAGCCTGCTGGGCTAGATCCCAGGACCCTAGGATCAGGACCTGAGCCCTGAAAGCAGATGCTTAACCTACTGAGCCACCCAGGTGCCCAATCCTGAGGTTTCTATCAAAGCAATGCCACCATGGAAAGCACTGGGAAATTGTAACCTGACAAAACCTAATAATCCTTCTAGTTATTCTCCCTGGAGCTCAAGGAGGAAGGAGCAGGTAGGCTGGCAAAATCAGTCATACAAATACATGCGGAAATCCATTTGGGATAATAGAAATTTGACCACTCAGGTTAAAGACAAAAATCAAAGCAATAAGAGACTGCCTAAGCACTGACTTGGAGGGATGACCAAAAGTTTCCTGCAAGTGAAGATGTGATAGAACCAGGAATACAGTGATAAATGTCTAACAACTGGCTCTCAAAGAAAAAAAAAAAAAAAAAGATCTAATTTGAAGCATTTGCCAACACCTGTGATACAAATACGCTACCCCACCCACACACTGGAAGCTACTGACAGTGTCACTGAACACAGCTGGGAAGACAACAGGTAGGAAGGAGGTGATGGAAGTGATTACCAAAGTAGTCTCTCTAGACTAATAAAGAAAATCAATAATAAGGGCACCTAGATGGCTCAGTCAGTTAAACATTTGCCTTCAGGTCATGGTCCCTGCATCCTGGGATGGTGCCCACATTGGGCTCCCTGCTCAGTGAGGAGCCTAGCCTGCTTCTCCCTCTGCTCATGTTCCCTCTCTCAAATCTTGCTCGCTCTCTCTCCCTCTCTCTCAAATAAATAAATAAAATCTCTTTTTAAAAATCAATAATATAAAGTATCAACACTCCTTTTGACACTTAATCATACTCGGCCAGATTATTGCTTCATTTTGTTTTACATCCTAACAGGGATATTCATATATCAGATGTTTAAATCTTACCTGAACCAACAAATGAATTACTATCAACCAATGAATTTACAACAGCAGCAAACCACTCTAACAGTAAAGGACCATTCTTTTCTAAACTCAAACATGACTTGCATAAAAGTCCAGTGAGAAAGGGGTTAGACACTGTAGTGCCTCTGGTCACCACTGGCACCTTGATGAGACTAGAGAAAGGAGTCCCCTTGGAAGGTTCATGAAGCTGAGGTGCAGAGCACAGGCTGCATTTTACCCCAACAATCCCCTTCAGCAAGGCACCTACCTAAATGTGAGGGCCTCGAGCATAACATTTCTTTTTAGTGTTTAATAACTGCACCTGTTAAGTGCATATATTCTGAACAAAGCATTTTATTTTATCTTGCAGATATTTTAATTAAACACTGAAAATACTTAATACAGAACAATTACCTCACAGGATAAAGACAGGTCGAAAGAGATAAAATATTTACTGAGAATGGCAGTAACATCAAACACCATCATGAACATGCCAGGAACTACACATTGATGCTGCTCCTGTTCTCCAACTAGAAAACTGCAGCTCAGACTGGTTATGTAACCCATGGGCTGTCAACAGCTACCAATCCACTAAATCAAGTGTGCATATATAAATCTATCGTAATTGAAGGAGAGCATCTTGAGAGCAGAGCAGGTAGGTACCTGTAAAGAATATACATGCACACGTATTACCAGCACCACAAACACACACATTGCCAGCACAACAAGGTGGAAATGCAAAATGGAGTTTGCTTGGTGAAGCTCTCACCTGCCTGCGAGGCTCTCACCACCAGGGAAGGAGCAGAGCATTCACAATCACCCAGCTCTTGTCATTTCACCATGAGCTCTGCTCTGAGCAAACATGGGTGGAGGAGATGCACCACCGAAGGAGGCCAGGAGATCAGTGCCATTCCCCTGCCTCTTTACACATTCATAAAGAGGCCTGGGAAAGAAGCTGCAGAGAACAGCACAAATAATGAACGGTAAGAGCTTCTGGAACAAAATGAGGCCAGGTGAGAAGAAAGCAGCCTGTACCAAAGAGAAGTTCTTCCAGTGAGCATACGCAGTAACTCATTAAGGCAGGAAACCACAGTCAGGTTTTCCTTGGGCATCTTTATGCTCTCAACATCTAAATCTGTTCCACACTCCAGTGTTCTACACTTGAAGCTTGGCACTCCTGGAAGGCACTGGATCACTAATAATAACAACCCAGAGCAGCATGATTTTAAAAAGACAAAACAGAACTCTGTAGGTATTACAGAGTGTTGGAGACAGAATGTGGAAGGTGAGACATAAACACAGAGAAGCAGCTGCAGATGAAACTGCCCTGAGTTCTGTGACCTTCTATTTCTTAAATAGAGATCATAATTGGGGACTGTGAAGTTTTTTTTACTTCATGAGCTGAAATGACCATATGCAGGTAAGAATAAATTCACTTTGCTGTTTTAAAGAAAATGTTAAGAACCTGGATTATATACAATTTTCTTTTTACTAAGAAATGTTATTTTGGAAAATTTCAAACCTACAGAAAACTGAGTAAGTATGTTCAACACAATACACCTTACATCTAAATTCAGTAATTACTAACATTTGTCTTCCCTCTCATATAGGTTTCATTTTAAAACTATTGAGAGTATGCTGCCAAGATATCCTTAAAGGTGACTTGAAGGTAATAAATTATTTTCAAAAATAGAAAACAAAATCCAATTGTCAATTTATTTTGCAACTGGAGAAATTTTTATAAGGAACGGAGAAGAGCATATGTGTTAATGGCTTTCAATTACCAACTCTATTTTCTTTAGCTTTTCCGATATCTTACAAAAGAAAAACAGAGAGAAATTAAGTTTAAATTGTAAAAGACGAGAAATTTAGGACTAGAGATTCCACAGGTACTTTTCAGGATGGTACAAATAAAATACCCTTGGTTCAACAGATTACAATGTGATTTTATAAAACTTTCCACATGGAGAAATGACCAGTGACCAACCTAGAAAGGATAAGATGTGGATTTCAGAATATGTGAAAAGTAGCAAGACAATATATAACTTTTGTTTACTAAAAGCATAAAGTTTTCCTTATGTCCATAAAAATAATCTATTTATTAATTGTAGATTTTCAAATATTTGGATGTACTGAATCTGAAAAAAAAAACTATTCTACATGCTAGACATCTAGATAATGAACTTTGAGATTTAATAAGTTTTTAAAACTCTTCAAGACAGTTAAGTACCATGGATGGTGCTTATTATATGTGCTTTATTTTAGATGCTACCCAGATTCTAAATGGGAATTTGAAATAACTGTTATTCTACCAGACTTAATCTTCTGTTCATAAATGGGATCAAATAACTTAAAGGTTCGTTTAAAATCTATCACTACTGTTCCTCAGAAAACTAATCTGTTTTAAAAATCTTTAATTTACTAGTCTTTATTGAGTTACTACTTCAAATCACAGCACTTGACACAAGGATGTTTATGCTCGATTTTCTGAAAAATGCACCTATCCAAGAGTGCATTAAACTTTTTAATAAAAGACAACACATTTATAAAAATAAATATAAAAAATTCTTAAATATTAAATGATTAATTTTAAGTTAATCAAGTCAATTTTAAAGAATATATTGGATGCTGAGGGAAGAATGGGAGAGAAGTAATGCAAAGAAACATTATTAAAAGCAAAGGTTATCAACCCACCTCGGCTCTGGAGTATATGTATCACTTTAGCAAAATTTTTTAAGGTTATAAAGAGTGTTTCCATCATTAAGTCATCTAATAAAAGATTAAACTAGTGCTAAAGTACACAGAGAATAAAATACGGAAATCCCATTTCACCCCTATAATTCTATTCCAAGTTGCTTCTTTAGAATTAATCATGGTTGCAATTTGGAAAAAAGAATCCCTTTTACTTCCTTTTTATTTACATAGTAGGTCCATGAAAAATAAAATATATACTATGTAAAACTTTTTTTTTTAAGATTTTATTTATTTATTCATGAGAGACAGAGAGAGAGAGAGAGAGAGAGAGAGGCATAGACACAGGCAGAGGGAGAAGCAGGCTCCCTGCAGGGAGCCTGAGTGGGACTCGATCCCGGGTCTCCAGGATCTGGCCCTGGGCTGAAGGCAGCGCTAAACCACTGAGCTACCGGGGCTGCCCCTCTGTGAAACTTTTCACTTCGTGTGAAAAGCATGTCTTAGAAATCTTCCAATATCTACACAGATATTTTTACTCACTTATTTCAATGGCTCTAGAGTATTCTATAGTACAAATATAATTAATACAGCCACTATTCCTTTAATGGACAATAGCTTGTTTCTAGTATTTTACGACTATAACAATAGCATACTTATCCATGTGCAAACATTTCTGTAGGTTATATTCCCAGTAGTAAAACTTTGAGATCAAAGGCAGATATTGCCAAATTCACTTTGAAAAAGGCTTCATCAATTACATTTCAGTCTTTAGTACATGAGTGCATCTATGGGGCCACATCATTGTGAATACTTGATAAGACAATTATTTTTTTTTAATTTATTTATTTGAGAGAGAGAGAATGCACAGTGGATGGGGACAGAGGGGGAGGGAGAGAGAAACTTAAGCAGACACCCCACTGAACATGAAGCCCAAGGTACGGGTGGATCTCACGACTCTAAGATCACCATCTGACACTTGACCAACCATGCCATTAAGGTGCCCCAATAAGACAAGTATTTTTAATATTTGCTAAACTATAGCCAAAAAAAAAATCAAAATCCTAATATGCATTCCCATGATTCCTAATGAAGGTGAACATCTATTTATAGTTATATGGTTTTCTTTGAAAACAAATAATTTTTTAATTTATTAAATTTTAATAAAAAGGCTTAATTAAGCCAACACACTAAAGTGAAGAGGAATTATTATTCCTACTTATTTTATTAAGTGAAGTATTCTGATCAACAGCACTCAAAGTTTCAACAACCAGGTCACATGTGCAAGACAGATGGGCAAAACAAGAGTGTGTGATCATCAAGAGAATAAAACGAATGATCCAAAGGCTTGTGATTATGAGCCCACAACTCAGTGGGCCTCATCTATGTGTCTGCATCTGCATACATGCTCTTGTTACTTTTTCTTACATAGCATCACGGCAATTTACATGACTGAGAACATGAAACTTCTCTTTGAACAGGAGATAGTCAGTGTCTAGCACAGTCAGTCACCTATGATACATGTACAATAATTCTTATGGAATTAAATCAAGACACATCACATGTGCTCATTCACAGAAAGAAGATATTAGATTATAACTGGTCATTTAAAATGGGTATTTATAACATTTAATGTAGTATTAACTTCCCACCATCCAGCCTTGTTGATTCAAATGGTGACACTCAAAAACAAGTTAGAACAATGTTGACATTGAACACACATTTTGTTACTCTTCAATCTATAATCTTAAAATACAAAACACAATTTATCTTTTCTAAGTGATCCCAGAGTAAAGTTTAAACTGAACTGGTACTTACTAGTTCTCTATATTATTGATTTCTATGAATCATATACAGCTGAAAATCTGGTATCCATCTTTTTTCAGATGAGATATGGCAGACATATAGCATTATATTAGTTTCAGGAGCACAACATAATGATTCAGTATTTGTATATATTGTGCAATGACCACCACAATAAGTCTAGTTAACATCCATCATAACACATAGTTACAGATATTTTTTCCATGAGAACTTCTAAGATCTACTCTTAGCAACTTTCAAGTATACTATACAGTATCATTAATTACAGTCACCACACAGTACATTGCATTTCCAGGTTTATTTACTTTATAAACTGGATATATGTACATTTTGACACCTTCACTCGTTTTGCCCAACCTCCAACCCCCTGCTTCTGGCAACCATCACTCGTCCTCGTAACTAGCAGTTTGGTTTTTTATTTTGTTTTAGATTCCACACGTAAGTGTGATCATATGATACTTGTCTTTCTTGGCTGGATTTGTTTCACTTAGCATAATGCCCTCAAGGTCCAAACATGATGCCACATATGGAAAGATGTCCTTATTTTCTATGGCTTAATAATATTCCAGTGTATGTGCACGCACACACATACACACACATCTTGTTTATCCATTCATCCAGTGATGGATATTTAGGTTTTTTTTCCACATCTTGGCTATTGATCAGAGTCAATACCACTATATTCCATACCTCAAAATTGCTAAGAAATTAGATCTTAATTGTTCCCACTACAAAAAAGAAATGATTAATTATGTGACATGGAAGAGGTATTAAATTAACACTATGGTGGTAATTATACTGCAAAATACAAATGTTTCATATTAATATTTTGTACTTCTTAAACTTACACAGTGTTATATGTCAATTACATCTCAACAAAAATAAACAACCTCTTATTTAAAAAAAAAATTTAACAGAGTAAAATTCACAATTTTGTAGATCTTATAATTATTATTAACCAAAAATTATCCTAGTATACACTCTCTTCTCTCTTTCAGGGTTTTTTTTTTTTTAAGATTTTATTTATTCATAGAGACAGAGGAGCAGAGACACAGGCAGAAGGAGAAGCAGGCTCCATACAGGAAGCCTGATGTGGGACTCAATCCCAGGTCTCTAGGATCACACCCCAGGCTGCAGGCAGAGCTAAACTGCTGCGCCACCAGGGCTGCCCTCTTTCAGGTTTTAAAAAAAAGAAAGCCAGCCTATGTTTTTATTATTGAAATTGTTTCTATGAGAACTGGAAACTGGAGTATCAAGATGTTAACTTATGTAACAATTACTGAGATTTTTCCATACTACCTTAAAATCACGAGGATTTTTTTAAATTCACAGAATTATTACTATAGTTCAAATATTAACAACCTGGTAAATTTATAATCACGTGGGAAATTGAAAAGTAACCATGAAACTGGTACAATTTTTATCTTTTTTTAGGAGGTCCTGAAGCAATGTTAGTCTAGCAAAAAGAACTCACCACAGCTCACCATAAATTCTATTTTGAAGCTTGTATATTTCTATATTTTCAAGTGTCATATACATAAAATATAATGCTTTATACATTAGTGTTACTTAATAGTAGAAAAACAATAGATGAAAAAGTGAAAATTTGATGATAAATAGTTCTATCATCTCATTACATATAGAGCAATGCATGCACAAGGTAAAAAAAAATCGTTAAGTCATATCATATTTTCTAACAAACACACACTAAAAAGTTCTTAGCATGAACAGGGAGATCCCTGTTAAAATAATAGACAAGATACCTTAAGAATCAAGCCCAATGTTATTTAATATCCTTCTAGCATATCTGTTGGAAGAAATAGACAACAAGATATATTCCAGTAACACAAAACCATTTAAGTCAGTAGAAACCAGAAGGGTCTTTGAAAGAATCCAGAAGGAACTAATCAAATATGAAACATGATGAAATCTGGCTTATTAACGTAAGGTAATCAAGATTCTCTTTAACTCTACATTTTGAGCAAACAGCCTTATCAAAAGAGCAATGGCTTCTTCTTATCACCAGGCAACTAGGCAACAATCCCCCTCCTCTCATTTCGAAACAAAACAAAACACATCCCTCCTGTTTCTCTTAGCAATCCATGTTTTGCACTTCCCATTTATTCATCAAACTCCTAGAAATCTAGTGCATGTCCCTTTGTTCTCCAAAAATTGTGACAAGCCACTTTTAATGTCTCAGTCATAGGAAATCACATCTTGATTATTACCAAGACCAAATTATTCTTTCTCCTAGTATCTATCAGATTTATTCTACCTCTACTGCAACAGCCTGGGTTTAGGATATTATTTCTTATCCTCCTCTCTTCCCAAATCAATAACTTCAATGGTTAAAGAAACTTGTATTCTAAATCAATGTAACAGACTCAATCCCTTTTCTTCATGACAAATATTGTCTTCTCTGATTATATATTTGCATACTTTCACAATCTAGACAAATTCTAATATCCAACTAGTGTCTAGAAAGGAACACTAAATCCTCAACACAGTTACTGACCAACAAAACTTACCTCGATTTTCTGTTTCCATAACCTTGTTCTACCAGGTTTCTGCTATACTCTTTCAAGACTCAAAGTGAGTACCATTTATCCAAAGCAGTCCCAGTGTTTTGGGGAAGAGTACCTGAACACCTGGCCAGATGACACATCCAGTGAAATGTTCATGTAACGCCTTTCACCTACCTGTTACTTCATCACAGGTATGATGATACTTAATCCTCTTTTGACCTCAGACATTACAAAGTATCTGAGAGCTGGAGTGGATTGTTTTAGTTCATACTAAGCACCAATGCTTATAATCAAAACTACAGAAATATTTAACTAAACAAAAACAAGGGAAAATTTAGTATCATACTTCCAAATGTAGAATAGACTGGCAGGAAACCAAAATTTAGTGGTAAATACTCATGTTTTTCAAATGAATGCTCTTTTTTGTAAATGTACAGTTTAATTTCTAGCTAAAAGACTAGTCACACCATGAAGGGGAAGAGAATGAGAGTGATCCAAGCCATACAGTAGCTAGGAAGGGGCTGTGGTTGGGGAGTGGGAGGGTAGATTTGGCAGCTGTATGGTACAGGAAGGAACACTTTTTTTTTTTTTTAAGATTTAATTTATTTATTCATGAGAGACACAGACAGACAGACAGACAGAGAGGCAGACATACAGGCAGAGGGAGAAGCAGGCTCCATGCAGGAAGCCTGACGTGGGACTCGATCCTGGGACTCCAGGATCACGTCCTGGGCCGAAGGCAGGCGCCAAACCACTGAGCCACCCAGGGATCCCCCGCAAACACTTCATACTGGCATGTGGAAGTGAGGGAGAACTGGATAAAGAGTCAGACTATACTGTGGCAATCAGAACTAGCTATAAGAGAGGACAGGTAGACCAGGGTCCTGCAAGGTGGGCAACTGTTAAAAACATGCCTTTAGGCAATAAACCCATTTCCCAATGCACCTCCATGGCTGTTCCAACCTTCAAGACAGGAAGCCTAATTGAAGAAGAACTTTTCCCAGTTTCCCCTGACCCCAGTTATTATGAAATTTTTAAGTCAGTGTGACTTACAGGGTTCTTGTTATGAATGGGCCTAGTAAGATTAGAGACAATGCAAAGAGCCCAAAGTCACCAACTCTACTCACAAATACCTGTGATTATTTTATTGTTAAAAATACATACAATTCTACAAGTTGCTTTTATTTCTAACACTATACTTTGGAAGTGAAAGACATAAATGCACAAATGGATTATTCAAAATAAAGATGAAGGGCACCTGGGTGGCTCAGTGGTTGAGCATCTGCCTTCGGCTCAGGGTGTGATTCTCAGTCCTGGGATTGAATCCCACATCAGGCTCTCTGCAGGGGGCCTGCTTCTCCCTCTGCCTGTGTCTCTGCCTCTGTGTGTCTCTCATGAATAAATAAAATCTTTAAAAAAATAAATAAATAAATAAAAATAAAAAATAAAGATGAAACTGCTGTGGCCCTGCACTGTCTGGGATAGAAAAAGGATCCTGTGAGTAGAAAGGTCAGAACCCAGTCAATAGGACAAAGGGACCAAGCAAGGATACAGAGCCAGAGGCTCTGCTTTCAAACCACAAAGGTGGATGGGGAGGGTGGGGGTAGAAAGAATAATAACTAGTTTATTCTACACTATAAACACATGACCACATATACAATATGGTAACTATGGAAAAATCAATGAAAATTTGTTAGCAATGCAAAATGTTGTATCAAAGAAAGAAAAGATGGTAGCCCAGGGTAAAAGTGGATAAGAAAAAGAACACACAGTAAATTATTTCTTTAGAAATCAAAGGATATATATGGAAATTTTATTTTAGAAGATAAATTCTTAGTTTCTAGAATCATAGTAAAATCGTAAAAATGTCAGCTTAACTTGTAAAAGTTCTAAACAAACTTGAATAAGAAAGTATCATAAAAAATAACGCCTTTATTATTTTAGAACCAAAAGTACTTACAGTGTAGAACCTAAAAAATACTATTAGTTTCAATGAAGAGGGGAAAAAAATTACACAGCAAAATCCCAGAAGGTAGGAGACTAAACTTTTATATAGCATGAGTACTAGATAAAATATCCATAGATTGAGGTAACTGGAATATATTCATGAATTGAAGTTCTAGTTATGTTTACTTCAACCTCTTTCAGTTTAAATTAAAGATCAACCTACATGAGAAGCATTATAGTCAAAAGTAAATAGCAATATTTACAAGCAAATAAAAATTTGTTTTACCTACAGAAGAAAAGCTTAGCCATAATGCTAGTTACTTCTTGGAAAATACTGAGAAACACCTTACTTAAAGTGTTTACAGTTCTACTACAATCAGAAAAACATGCTGATATATATCTCAGCTACATTTTTTTTATTGTCAAAGGATTTTAACCATATATATAATTACATGAAAACCATAACCACCTAACACATGTGGAAAATACAAAGAATACTAATTATATACTTCAAAAATGTTTCAAATATAAAAAGCATAATCTCAATTTTTTACAGTAGAATACACTGTTGTATGTAATTTACTTATTATTCTATCTAACAAGGCCTTATATTTAAAGATAAGAAACAAGTTGAGTTCCTAATCATAGAACGTGACTATTGAAAATTTATAGCAATCACTAGGACAGGGTGAGTGGCATAGAATAACAATAAATTTTATATTAGGTTTTGATTAGTATGTCATATAATTAAAATAACATTTACTGAATATTGAGCTACATAATCTTAGTAAAGTCTACAAGACTATGTTCTATTGTCTACTTTTTTACAAGTAAGAAAATTAAAACAGGAAAGAATCAAATTGGCATGACCAAAGTCACACAGCTAAGGGCAACAGAAATCTAACTTTTTCTGGGTCAAGAGCATAAGCTGTTAACCACTATGTCATGGTCAATAAGGCTTCTCATCAACTGTACTAGCATCAAAGAGGTCATTTCCCCAGATGCCTACATAAGGTAATGGCAGCTCAGAGAGGTCAGGCTAATAAATCCCTCAAAGAGGGAATCAATTCTCACTTGCTCATAGGGTTCTCCAAACAGAAGGTGCACCAGAACATCTTGTACTTAAAAGTAATGAAAATAAACTCTAAGTCATGGGATTAAAACCTGATAGGTATTTTGTGGAAAAATCATCAACTGGAATAAATGATTTGGATTTCCTCAAAATTTTATCACACTCCCTTTTTCCCAGAGATACTTTTAGAATATTATTTTTCAATAAAGGACCATTTTAATCCATGTTCTGCTGCTCCAAGAAACAGAAGATTAAGAAGTTTATTCAATTTTCCATTTAAGAAGTATGGGATCCATTTTTGGTCTACTTGACTAATAATATTCCTGGCCCAACCATTCCATTTTCAAGCACAGTGATGTCTTAGAGCAATCATCCAATGCACACATGACCAGAGATTAAATTAGATAATTAATGACATGATATTGATTCAAAAGTTGGGGGAAGGGGGGGACATCTGAGCAAAAGAGAAAGAAACAGCAGTCCAATAGAGTATAGGATATGCATGAGGTCATGGTAGGAGATGAGGCCTAAAAAAGTTAAATTGGATTTTGGATTACAGAGTACATAGAATACCAAGCTGATGAGTTTAATTTTAAATCAGAGGGCAGTAGAAAGTTTCTTCATGCTTTTAAACTTGGGGGTGATGCAATATATGTGGTGGTTTGAAAGATAATGCAAATAGGAATATGCAGAATTGACTAAAGAAGAAACAGTACAGGGAAATAAATATTACATCAGTCTGGTCAAAGGAATATGGCTGGGATGACAATATGTGCTAATAAAATAGAAAGATATGTACATACAGAAGAGTAAAGGTATGATATGTCACACCTGGCAACAGATAAAACATGAAGGAGAAGAGAAACAAAATAAGTTTGGGGCAGCCCGGGTGGCTCAGCGGTTTAGCACCGCTTTCGGCCCAGGGCGTGATCCTGGAGACCCGGGATCAGGTCCCATGTCAGGCTCCCTACATGGAGCCTGCTTCTCCCTCTGCCTGTGTCTCTGCCTCTCCTCTCTGTGTATTCTCATTCTCATTTTTTTAAAATCTTTAAAAAAAAATAATGTTTGAAACATGGGAGACTCATGGCAAAACTGCAAGACATGAAAAAGTCATAGACAATTATAGAATGTTCTAGGTTCAGGAAATATTTGGAAATTAGTGACTTGCAATTTCACAGGGGTCGAAGGTCATTCTGGCACACGGAGACAGGAAGTACTACACAACTAGATGGAGAGTTAGTTCCAGAACAAAGAGTTTCAACTCACATCGTCCTTTAGACTAGGGACTACTTCCCCTCTGCTTAGGAAAAAGTGTAGTTCAAAGGCATGCAGGATAGAAGGAATCAGCTAGCATTTGTAGGTAAGCACAGGCTAGGGGGACAGGAAAAGAAACTAAATGATCACATTAAGGAAGAGCATATAAAATCCCATCTAGAGAAATGACCTGCATGCACATAGAGCAAAAGACAGACATTTTTCTGTAAGTAATACCAGGGAGCTTAGAAACAGAATGTCAGAGAAGCCAGAGTAAGTCTTCTAGGCATAGAAGAGATTCAAAGTGCTAGTTCAGCCACTGACTAACAGCAGGAGAAAAACTGCACATGTATCTTAAGAAAACATTTTCCCCATCAGTAAAAATTCCTTGCATATTTTACCACTTCCAATATATTTAAGAAAATGAGACACAGGATTCATCTTTTTATTATCCACAACAAAATTAAGTTAATTAAGTAACAATGTAGACACTAATACAACTTACTCTCTCATCAAAAGTGAAAGTTTTTAAATTCAAATGGTCATTACACTGAGGAACAGAAAATACCTCAAATCCCTGCCTAAGCTTTGTCCAACATTAGACAACTAAATTAGCAAGAAGTTTAAAACAGCTCAATGGAAAAATCTCTTTAAAATAACAAACACGTTATTTTTATTTGAATTGAGACCTATTTTTCTTGGCCAACCTACAAAAATATGTTTCTCTTTCTAAGAGTTCAAGACATTAATGGCAAAGTCTCAGCCAAAGGTTTATAAAAGTATTAGTGAATCGGGTCTGTTTATGATTAAAATACAAAGTTCTCAGGAAAATTGGTCCCTCTAGGGACTTAAAATATGAGTAAGTCCAAAAGCCTAGATTTCTGCTGATATAATCTAACATTCTTTGCCCTCCCCTCAAACTTTCTCCAATTTAATCTGGAAGAGCCTCTTGAAAAGTAAAACATTCAGTATGTGAGGAAAGATATACTATCTATGGAATATGATATTCTTTATCCAAAATGCTTGCTATAAAAATGTTTTAGGATAAGTACTTTTTAGGATACACAAATTATTGGCAGACAGCCCTTTACCATTACAAATGTATTGAATAAAAGTATGGTACGGTTGGATGCAAATGTCATGAGAGAGGTCTAATGCCACCCCAAATTTAGTCACGCCTCCCTGAGAAAGACATGAAGGAAACCCTGAGACACAGATATGGGCCATGCTCTCATTAAGAGAGAAAGAAGACCATGTGATTAAAATGAACCATGGAAGTGCTACGATGGAAAAGGAGTAAAAAACTACTACCCATACCTTACTTTGGTTTTGGCAGAGGCCAGGCATGCGGATAAGGTAATGGCTGCAGGCAGCAGGTGTCAGGAAAAGTCTCCCAAGTCAGGAGACATCCAAGATGAGGGCAGAAGAACAGGACTTGGAAGAAAATAAGGGAGGATTTGGCCAGGCTATTCACAGGGCCTGTGATGTGCAACACAATAGGAGTCTGGAAGGCAGAGTGAATTCAGGGGACCAGCAAACCTGGGAGCACATGAGAGCAACAGCTCGACAGGTCAGTCAGTGGAGGAGCATTAGGGACACCCAAACACCAGGAAAACGCCAGCATCAAAACTAGTGTTTATGGAGTGTTTATGGTGTGTTAAGTACTGTTTTAGAAGTTTTACATGAATTGTCTCATCTAATCCTCATGATCTTCTGAAATATGTCTTTGAAAGTTACAAAACCTGATGTGAGATTGAGAAACTCCAAGACTTTGCTCAGCCTAGCACACGCTATGAAATTCCAACCAGGTCACTCTAACTTCAAGCAGCTAGCTGTTAACCACTTCATCTCTCAACTGATGCTGGTGGCCAAATCCCAGAAGGCTGTGACACATGGTTCTTCATGTCACATCACCCTGACCTCACTGGAGATGGGAGTGACAGGGGGGATGGCTGAGATGCAGTTGTAGGGACCCAAGAGAGTGGATGGCAATCTGAACTTGGGAAGGAACATGCAGGGGGAAAGGAAGGAGGGGGTTTCTGAGAGATATTTAGAAAGACAATCTCCAGGACAGAAGGTATGTTGAAAAGAGATAGCAAAAGTTAAGAATAATAATCAAAATATCCCAGGTTGGTCAATGATGCAAGCAACAGGATAGTACCCCAGGCTATGTTTTTTCTTGAGTGAAAATACCCTCAACATAACATAATAACCACCACATTCATATAGCAACATGTATTCATATTCACACAAGGCTTTTCTTGGAGAAAGTTAGATTCTGTATTAATTTTTGTCAACCATGGCATTTAATAAATCAGAATTTTATCTATGTGTAAAAGATAGAAAAACTGACATAAAGTGTCCAAAACCAAGCATCATGAATGGCAAAAGGCCTTTTGAATAGGGACACACATTCCCCCTTTCTAAACACTTAAATATAATTTAAGTGTTTAGATGTTTACCAAATATAAGTGTTTAGTGTTTACCAAAGAGTTTGGTATCTATGATTAAAATATTTATTTATACTGTGTGTGTAACCATTTCTAGTCTATAAATTGATGCTACAGATAAAAAAATTTAAGAAAGAAATCATTGCATTTATAGCCAACTGAAACTTCCACCTATAACTGCATATGTCAACACCTTACCGTCTTAACTTTCTGAACACCAGAGAGAGAGAAGTTTGGAAACAAGAATAATCTAAACCGGATGCTAAAGGTACAGGAGAATTCATCATATCCATATTTTATATACCAAAGCTCCATTTCTCCTAGAATAAGAAAATTCATCTTTAAAAGAAAACAAAAATTTTGTGGGCTTGAGGTCCCAGAGTAATGGTATAATTCATATTCAATCTAATGAAAATGAAAACCCTTAGAATTCTCTGAAAGAAAAATTTTAAAACAGAAAAAAAAATGGATTCTCAAACAAATGAAATAAACACATTCAGAAAAGAATATTAACTCTATTACTTTCACTTCAATTGCTCATAAACTATTAAATATAATCAAATGGTTTGTTCAAATATTGCTTTTCCAATTAAGTGGAAAATTTATCTGTCACTTGAGTTATGAACAAATTTAATATTTTCTGATAATTAAATATATTTGGAAATCTAACAGAATTTATGGCTATGCTGGGCCCATCACAACATTCTCTTCTTTCCCATGTCTCACTAAGGCTCACTTAAGTCACAGCAGCTCGTACCCTCTGCTACCATTACCTCCTCCACAGAGCTTTCAGACACTCAGGTAGTAGCTTCCCTGGGCTGCTGTGGTCAACTGTAATTCAGCAGACATTATCGGGACACAGACAGCCTGTTGGTAACAGACTGATAGCATTCACCTTTCAACACTTAAATCCATGTTCTATTGCAAGACATTCTCAGAGAAAGATCAACTTGGGCATGAGGAAGGGTGTGCTCTCCATCATATCATCGAGTTCTCTGAAGTAGGAACATTGCTTTACCTTGATTTTTCCTCCATTCTTTGGTCCTTCAGTATGAAATAATTTTTCAGTCTTTTTGCCATGTGCAGAATGCCAAGTGACGAGCAATGATGAATCAATCATCAGAGACTCAAAAGTATGACTGTTTCTAAGGTTTCCGTATGTATGTGTCTTAATATTTAACAGGTTTCTCTGATTTACTTATAATCTGCAACTTTTAGCTCATGATTAATGAAAATCACATCATCATATCAAATGGCATTATAAAAATCTAGTCCACCTAACAAAGAGTCTATTCATAATTTGGGGGATCAGAAAAAGGGGGGATATTACAAACATTTTCCTTTCGATTTACTGAAACACTTATTCACCCAAAAGTTCATTGACACTAAGAGCTCCAAACAAAAGTAAATGAAACAACGCCTGCGCTATTTCAGGGCCTGGTGAGAGAGGAAGCAATAATGAAGACAGCAAGGACATCAAGCTTTTTCAAAAGTGGAGACTAGGGAAGGTCCTCGGAGGAGGAGGATGTGACCTGATAAAAGAAAGGTAAGAAGGAACCAAATCTGTGCATTGGGAGGGACAGCAAGCCAGGCAGGGGCAACAGCAAGCCAGAGGCCTACGGGGAGGAGAAAGTATGAACTGACATGAAAGATCTAGCATAGAAAGACACTGATAAGGTCATGATTGTGGAGAGGAGCAGAGGAAAAAAGCAAAATCCTAAGACTGAGATGGGATGGCAGGCAGGGGAAAGGGCATGATGTTTGGCTTTTGAGAGGCCCGGGCACTTTCTCCCAGGTACAAGCAAGAGGTTTGGGCAGGTTAGCGTTGACATGAGGATCTTACTGTAATACTGCTTCCCTTTTCTCAGGAGTATGATGTTAAACCCACAGGAGGGCCAGCTAAGGGATTACTTCGGAGAATTAAAGGGACTACCAGAGGTAAGGAGAGAGATTATGTTTCTCAAAGGGTTTAACTTGATTCCAATTGATATCGACATCGCAATTTTTATCTTATAATTTGGGAACTATAGTATTTGCAGAAAAAGAAAAAAATTGCCCAGTTTTCCAATCTTATGAAGTTCGATTTACCAAAAATAAAAGATATTTCAAAAGTGTGTTTTCACTATGAAAGAGGATAAATAACAGAAAACATAAATTGAAAGCCAAAAGCCCACTCTATTGCCCCTCCCATACCATCAGGGGTACTAATGGAAACTACATGTTCTTTTCAGGACTTTAATGTCTTTAGAATTTGTTGGCTATGAAAGAAAGTTCACAACAGCCTTCTTTCAGCCACATGAGCAGAGACAAAAATGGATCATAGATATACAACAGACCCAGTGAAAATACTGAGGGGCACAGACCTCAGTGGTGGGAAAAGGAACATAAAACCATTGGGCAAAATGGTTTGGCACTTAAAACAGCAAATTTTCAGGACCATTTCAGAACCATGCTGAAGGTGACTGGAAAAAGCCTGTGTAGGACTGATTTTTAAAAAAGAGAGAGACAGAGAGATGGGACACCTGGGTGGTTTAGGGTTGAGCATCTGCCTTCGGCTCAGGTCATGATCCCAGGGTCCTGGGATCAAATCCTGCATGGGGCTCCCCGCAGGGAGCCTGCTTCTCCCTCAGCCTATGTCTCTGCTTTTCTGTGACTCTCATGAATAAATATTTTTTAAAAGAGAGAGAGAAAGAGAGAGAGAAACATACCTACCTAGATCATAAGATTCCAAAATTTAAAACGGCTTCTGAGTGATACCATTTGTAGAGGCAGACTTCAAGAAATGGGTAGTGAAACAACATACTGTAAGCTGAAAATGTTAATGTAATTTCTTAACCAGTATTTTTAAAAGAATAGCAGTTCCACTGTTCACTGAACACAGAAATAAAGAACAAATTTTCAAAAGCAAATGACATACAAATTAGTGGGAATAAACAGAGCTAAAATATAAAGCATGCATTCTTTTCATATTTAATCGCACAGCTCACAACAAAAATCTTTAAGACTGACTATGATGAAAATATGAAAAGGCACCGGAGGGTCATAGCTAGAAATGAAAATGTATCTTTATCCACAGTGCATGCTCTAAATGCCTGGTTCTAGCAGCTGTATTCACAGGCAAGAAAATCATCAGCTACTAACAGATTCCCCATGAAGGTTAATCCACATTCCAGCAAAGATTTTTCACTGGGTAGAATTTCTGTCTCACTTCCCTGCTGCTTGCATGCTTTTAGCTCCATAGGCCAAACAAGCAATAAATAGGGTCAGTAGTAAAGGGACAGAATTGATGAGGAACCCCCTGAACTGCATAACCTTCTCAAAGCCGGTGAATCAAATGGTGTCTCCCCGATTCCCGTCACATCACAGAGGGACCCAGATGCTCAGCAAGTGGCCAAGCAGAAGCCCTTGTAAGACACTTGGCATTCTTAAATAGTATTTTTAGATTTAATTGTGTTTAAACCACATGAGCTTGCCAAAAACAAAAGGGAATATAAAAAATGGATACAGACACAGAGATTAATGCTAATGCTATTTTTGTGTCAGATTATGTTCTTCAGAAAAGAAACAGAGATGATTTAAAAAGATTAAAGTTTATTCTAATTCTGATAAGATGCCTCAGAAGCAAGAATCCAATTCTGAAAGGATAATGAGGGCATTAGAAGTCCACCAGGGATAGAAACAAACCAGCCCATCATACCAAATGGCACTTCCGATATGCAGGGAGAAAATAGTAGTAAGAGAATAAAAATAGTTCTAGAGAGAGAGTTGTTGACGTATAACCAGTAAGTTTGTTCTTCCCTAAAATAAAGATAGGGGAGAAAGTTGCATCCAACAGAACTCTACAACACACTGGAAACTAGATCTGCATTTTACATGTTCTGTGCCATTTAATCCTCACGTGCAAAGTCAATATCTGAACAAATGGGTATTATTTTCCCCATTCTGGACACAGTGAAAATGAACTGTGTAGAGTTTATTAACCCAGAGAAGGTCACACAGAAGGACCTACTCATGGGAGGGGCAGGTTTCCAGGGTCTGTACACACTCTACAGGCTGTCTTTTTGTCACTAACGAGAAAAAAAGCATCCAAAGTGGCTCTCCTTGAGGCTGGGAAGGCTCCTCTGGAAATGAATGTGTCCTTCTCAATAGAATGTCTACCAGGGAACTATGCTCTAGTCCCCTTCTTCCACCCGATGTTTCCTGTCCACAGCCCTCTGATAATAAAAAGAGAAAATATGTAGGGCCGATGGAAAAGGATATGCCAAATCCATACGGGGTACTTGAATCATGTTTTAAAACATAAATAATTTTAGGATATGTATTACAATACTCATCTTGTTACTAAAGCACAAAATCTATTGTCATTAATATATCCAGATGAGAAAAAAAACTCTTTTCAAAGGTTGTTTTGGTTTTATTTTTAATGTTATTGTGAATATAAAAGGTTTCTGCTTAAAGAACATCTCTGGCATTTTATAATGAAAACTAAATTTAATTTTAAAACAATTTTGATGTTTTTAGTTTCTACATTAGCTGTTGCTGAGGAAAACACAATTATGTTTGCTTCTGCCCAAGTTCTGTAGAAGTTTGCCAATTAGGAAATAATACGAATAAATCCTCTTCTTTTAATAGATGAACTGTAGAATTTTAGAATTTGGAGACAGAGGGCTTTACTTTTTATCCAGATAACCCTATCAGTCATTTGGTTTCTCAGGGTTTATGAGCTAAAAAAATTAAAGCGTAAACGAACACATTCCAGGTACCATTTGGCAGCACCAGAACCTAACCTTACGTCCCTTAATGAGGCAGATGCCATGAGGCCCTGCATCTGCCCACATCAGAATTTCTATAGTCTTTCCATGTTTTAACAAGATAACCTTGTGGTCAGTTCACTGACTGATCTACAGCTGTTGTAATCAGATTGCTAAGGAAGTCATCGTCTAACTTTGTAATTTAAAAAGTATGATCGGAAAAAAAAATAAAAATAAAAATAAAAATAAAAATAAAAATAAAAATAAAAAGTATGATCGGGATCCCTGGGTGGCGCAGTGGTTTGGCACCCGCCTTTGGCCCAGGGCGTGATCCTGGAGACCCGGGATCGAGTCCCACGTCGGGCTCCCGGTGCGTGGAGCCTGCTTCTCCCTCTGCCTGTGTTTCTGCCTCTCACTCTCTCTCTCTCTCTCTCGCTCTCTCTCTCTGTGTGACTGTCATAAATAAATAAAAATTTTTTTAAAAAATTAAAAAAAAAAAGTATGATCATTTCCTATGGGGAAACTGACGACTTATGCTATCTGGGTGTTCTAAGTGTCAGTGAAATGAGGTGGCATTTTTTTGTGGGTTTTTGTTTTGTTTTGTTTGCATTTAGAAAAGGCTATTAAACACTTGGGAAAGGAAAAGATCTCCCCGTATGCAGGCAGGTCAAAGGAAAAACCAATTTCAATTAGAGGCATGGAAGCAGGACCTACAACTGATCATCCCAGACACCCATCATTTTATCACTCCAGGGATAAAATAAAATAAAATAGGGAACACTCAGTACTACAATTACTTATTGACTGGCTTATTCATTTTTTTATTAAAATAAAATAAAATAAAATAGGGAACACTCAGTACTACAATTACTTATTGACTGGCTTATTCATTTTTTTTAAACCATTCCATATAAAATCTGGAAAAGCTTAAAAATGTTTCTTCACTACAGTATGTTTAACACATGCAAAGTAGGCTCTAAATTTTAAAATTTATTGATGTCCTAGATCTTCAAAGATTTGGCCTTAATCAAATTCTAATGAAAAGTAAATATGGAACCCTGTCATAGAATCCTATCTTGATAAGTGAATGTATGCATTGGGTATCATGTGAAGTTATAAAGCATAAATATTTTCAAAAGTCTAAAGAGTATCAGATAAACAGGCAATGTGCAGTATTCCTTTTTCAGAATAAAACAAATGAATTTATTCTTAAGCATTATTTTATTTAAATATGATTTCTATTTAGAGGCAACTGACAGGCTCAGTAGAGCATGAGACTCTTGATCTTGGGGTTATGAGTTCAAGCCTGACACTGGGTATAGAGCTTATTTACTTACTTAACATTTAAAATAGGAAAAATATGTTTTCTATTTAACATTCAGCTATTTTCTACTTCTAATATCTAGGACATGACTCAGGCAAATGTAAAAACAGACACTATCCCTCTATTAGTCATCCTCATTTCAGAAGGATTAAGTATCAAAAGTCAAGAATGTTCCATTCCACATGAAAAAATTTGAAGCAGAAGCATCATGACTGCAGATAGTGACAAAAGTTCATAAAATAAGAAAAAAAGGCACTGTCACTGTTCCTTAAACTCATTGCTTTGAGACAACACTGAATGTTGGGGACCAGAAGGCCAGGGGACAAAGGTGAGGATGGTGCACAATCATTGTCACACTTGAATTCTGTCATCACCAAACATTTAAGTTAGTTTTCCTCATGGTTTGCCTCCTCCTGGTATAATCTGCCAATTAGATAAAGTTTCTGCTTGATGGAAAAAATCCTAGAACAAGGATTTTTCTCTAAAGGTCAGAGCAATCATTCCCCTATGACAGAGCTTAAGTGGCAGATAGAATGTGCCTTGCACCTCTTTGCTATTTCTGTTAATTGGCTTCAGGCCTGTTCACCAAGTCAAGGTAGTGAAAATGGCAGGCTCCCAATTAGCTTAAATTTCCCTTTAGGTCCCTCTACTTTCAGGCCTTAAATTCTACCAATAACATATTATAAAGTTTCTGCCTCCTCTTTTGTGGAATTTATTAGTTGCAATAAACTGTAGGTATATAAGAATAAAGTCAGCTTATGATCTATTATCAACCAATATTAAATTATAGTCTCCAAAGAGTCAGGGAAATGGTAATGGTCAAAAGGAATTCAGATTTTTTTAAAGCAATGCTGCACATCAAATCTAAACCTTTTGGTTTTTTTTGTTGTTGTTGTTGTTTCTTGGGTCTCAGAATCAAAATTTCAGAAGCATGAAAACTTTTTCAAGGCAACACAACAACAACCCATTTATTCCTGAAGTCCTTTGTGCTTCCTCTGAAATCTCAGAAAAAGGAAGTCACAAGAAAAAGATGCTCTTTAAAAGATACACAGTCCTCTTACCTTCTGAGAGGAACCTAATATAGGATTCGGCTACAGGCAAGAATTAGTCACTGAAAAGCAGGACTTCTATTTCTGGGAATCATGTTGAGCTTGACTCCAAGTGCTTCCTGGTATAAAGTTCTAATAAGACACATCCCCTACCTTTGATTATATGAGTGCACCTTACAAAATATTTTAAGAGAGGGAAAGAATCAATATGCCCTTATAAAGGATCAACCCCACAAAAAGAGAAAGCCACCTTCAGTTTCCAGAGGTGCCTCCTAGCTCAGCACTTTTACACGCTCTCTTGTGCTTTTCATTCCTACTGTTATTTCCACTGGCAAAACTGATGTACTCACTCAAAATTGCCTTCAAAAAAACAAAGATAATGAGATGAGCAATCTAGTAGGAAACAGAGCAAAAACGAAACCACTGAAGGCATATAAAATCTAGAACTCTGTTGACTTCTTTAGTCCAGATGGCATAACTCAATGAAGACAGTTCTACCCTGGTGATCCCAAATTGTAAAGGTGGGTGGATGATTTTTGGTTTTTAACCATATAAAACATGTTTTTGATCTATGTATCACTCGTCTGTTACTATATTTTTAATAGCAAAAACCAAGGAGAAAAAAAGCCACAGAAGAGACATCAGTCCATTAAAGCCAGATGACTTATGGGGAACAGTCAAAAGAATAAATGCACAATTAAATGATACTATCTGGACTAGATTTACAGTGTGTCCAGCATAACTTCCGAGTCCTCTTCTGCCCAAACAACTGTGCCTACTTTTTAATATGGATTTTATGTTATTTTTGCTATTCTTGTCTAGTTAAATAGATTTCAGTTTGGTTAATTATACTGCTGATGTGAAATCATCAAATTTAGTGAATGGATCATCATTTTTTAAACTTAAGCCAAGGAAGAAGATGTTTTCAGGCTCAGGAATCAATTAGCTAATGTCATTTACATTAGACTACACAGACTCAGAAAGTACTTATTTTTTAAAAACCTGCTTAGCGTGGAGCAAATGCTTCAAACAACTTCAACAGAAGTAAATCAAAACTGTCTTTGTGGGGGCGGGGGGGTGGCTCCTCAATGCAATTCCTTTTGTGGAAAAAGAACCTATTTTATACCAAAATTACAAAGAAAAGTTATACTACTTCTTTAAAAACAGATCTAAAACCACAATAGTAAGAAAAAGGTCGTATTTTTAGAATACAATTAAATATACTATACCTTAGAAACCCCGGGCTAATCTTATAATAAAAATATTTAAAATAATCATATTTAGCATATTTAGCTAACCATCCTTCCCTTCTTGCTTTAACGGAACCCTGATTGTGTTCAGTGATGAGTGGCTGTGTTTCAGGGAAGACAAACCACCACTCCCACACCCTCAACTCCAGGAGATCTTGCTCAACTAGTCTAAACCAACAATTTCCTTTGATTTAGAAATTGACAGACAAGTCATTCAATGCTAGACAACACAACCTGAAGGACAGCTGTTAGGCGGTGGGGGGAGTGGCTCCTGGGAAAGGTCTGTCTGCTTTCAAAAAGAGCCACGCAGAAGAGAAAGGCAAACATGTGATGCCAAGGCTCTGATAGAAATGGACAAGCTGGAACATACAGCCATGGAGGCCCTATATCAGATTCCCAGAAAATGGAGAATCTGGATCCTCAGTGAGGTCCACTAGGCTGTGGAGTACACCCGCTCCATCCCTTCCTCTAGATTTCTCATTAAATGAATGAGTACCTTCTTACACAATCTGAATTTTCTGTTCTTGGCAGCCAATTTTTTTCCTAACATATTAAGACACAGTTTTTCTGGGTACCACATATGATTCTAAGCCCTTGGCAGGCATTCCATCAGTGGATGCAAGAACTGCAGGAGCAGGTTCTATGATTATACCTATTTGATAAATGAGTAAATTGAAGTATGGACAAGTTAGCCACATGCCCACATCTCATTTATGGTGGATAGCTGGTAACTGGCAGGTCTTACTTCACACCCATGCTAAACTAATTCTTCATAATATTTACTTCAAAATGATAATAATAACACCAATGAGTTTAAACTTTATATTACCTTGAGAAAATAATGTTTTTCCTAAGTAGAATTTCCATGGTTTTTAATTATTTCAAATTATTCCTATCACACAATGCTTCTAATGTATTCGAACATGTACTGTATGATAAAAATCAGTATCTTTGTAATACCATCTGTGGTATCAAAGACAAACTGTCCTTCTCTATTGTTTCATATTCCAACACTCCAAATACACAAAATTATTTTAGGAGGTTTATGCTATAAAACATAGACTAAGATGAATTAAGTAAAACATTTAGGATTTCTTTCTACTGACATTATTAATCTACATTGAAAAATAACTTCCAAAATCTAGGCAATAAAATTATTAATAATTTTTGAAATCACTAAAAAGAAAACATTTTCTGAGTACTCACATAGCCTTCCATTTATATAAACTTTTTAAAGAAAATAAGTGACAAACTGAGGAGATAAGTGTGTTTTTAATATTTTTAATACAAAAACTATTTAAAACTACAAAGAAAACACTAAAATTTCCACTGCAAGGAAAACACCATGACTAACAGTAAACAAGACTTTAAACAACAACAACACTGGAAGAATTTGGTTTTTATACATCAAAACTTATTAGATAAATTCTTTTTTTTTTTTTTGTTTATCAGGTAAATTCTTAATCTTCATGCAATGAAGGCTTCTCCGCCAGTGACATAACTTTTCAGTTGTTTTTCCCGGGATGTGAATCAGTTACTTAAAATGAGTAGTAAACAATTCTGATTTCATGAATTGTAGATGGCCATCCTACAGAGTAAACTGAGCAACTCTAAAAACTTATAAACCTAAAATGGTTCCTTGACATTTATGGAAAGGAAAGTCATCAAACCTGACAAAATCATCTGATTCTAAAATAACACTATAGCATGTATTTTTCCTATAGAGTCAAGTCAGGTTAAGACAGAACATTTTAATTTGCCTCTTCAGGTCCTTTGACTTATTGCCTATCAAAAAAGAGAAGAACCTATCTATAAGTGGTCTTGAAAGTCTACTCATAAACTGTACTGTTCACGGCCAAATGTCTGTGCCTCAGCAACGTAACAAGCTCTGATGTCATGAAACTTCAGAATCTACAACAAATATTCATAACCACGTATGAGAAGTCTTTGATGCAGGACAGCCACAGAAACAGTCTATACTTACATTAGATGAACATAGAGCCTGGTACTTACCTGAAATTTGTTAGAATAATTTACCTTTAATCATCATCTGTGATGGAGGGAAATACCCATACATCTTCCAGGGTATGGACTAGAAAGTTACACCAATGACACACGTAGAAGTATTAATTTATTTTACCTGTTCTTGCTTCTCCAGCCACCTGTCCACCATTGGGTGACTGGCACTCAGAGATGAACGAGCATTGTCTCTCTGAAATTGGTGAGACCAGTTACTAGCATCCCGTGGAAGGCTTCTATAGTTTTCATCTTTCTATTCAAAAAGAAACAAAAAGGTGTCTTGTAAAAAACTAGACCTTGCAAATTAACAATGCACTTGGTCTTCCAAAAGTAGCAGAAAAGTGATTCTGCATATTTAAAATATTTTTCCCAACCCTATACAAAATAGTTGATTGAGGATATTTCACCCAGATTAGACCTCATGAATGCAGTCATCCGCCTAGGATAAGAGAGTTTAATGACTTGAGCAGGGAAGGTAGCCACGCACATGTGCATAAGAGATGAGACAATATTCCCTGCACTCCCTCCCAAATCAATCTCCCCAGGCTAGTTACATGCACAGAAAATGAAAAGTACTTCTCTATAAGACTAGTATTATCTCTCAATCATGGAATTTCCTCTTTTCAGCTTTCTAGTCTTACAATAGCATTGTGAGATATTTTGGGTAATTCACCAAAAACATTTAAAATAAGAAAGACCAGGGATCCCTGGGTGGCGCAGCGGTTTGGCGCCTGCCTTTGGCCCGGGGCACGATCCTGGAGACCCGGGATCGAATCCCACGTCGGGCTCCCGGTGCATGGAGCCTGCTTCTCCCTCTCTCTGCCTGTGTCTCTGCCTCTCTCTCTCTCTCTCTGTGACTATCATAAATAAATAAAAATTAAAAAAAAATTAAAAAAAAGATCAAGATCAAGAAATTAAAATAAATAAATAAATAAAATAAAATAAAATAAAATAAAATAAGAAAGACCAATGAATTTGCTATTTAGATCTTTGTAGTTGTGTGATTTTGGGCAAAAGATTTTGGGCAAGAGTTTGGACTGTTCTGTTAACTACTTCATGAGCTAGCTGTAAGCATTAATTCAAATATCAGGTAAAGAAAAAAATTAACTTGGTACATAACATATATACATAATTGTTCACTTCAACATGTTTATGGCAAGTGAAGTCTTTACATTAAAACCTAGTTGATAAATATTTATTTATTTATTTATTTATTTATTTATTTATTTATTTATTTATTTAATATGTCTCAAAGCAACCAATGCTACTGAATTGTTTCTTTGAAATAGTAACTTATAACAAGCTTTTGGGCTGCAAAACTGAATTTCAGTGTCCTGAAAAGAAATGAGAGAGCTAAGATAAGGAGCAGAGTCAAACATTTTACTTCAACACATAAATCTAAATATCTCCTACTAGAACAAATTTAAAATGTTAACCTCACTTGGACCCACTTACATCAGTGCCCTGCTTCAAGTGAACTACTGAAATATTCTCCTTAATAACTTTGTTAAGGATAATGTGGCTCTATACATTGTACACATGATTGCTTCCTATTCTTCATTACTTCAACCATATGAACAACAAATACATAGAAAACAAATGTGAGACAAGATTCCATCAAAATCCTAGAGAAGAACACAGGCAACACCCTTTTTGAACTCGGCCATAGTAACTTCTTGCAAGATACATCCACGAAGGCAAAAGAAACAAAAGCAAAAATGAACTATTGGGACTTCATCAAGATAAGAAGCTTTTGCACAGCAAAGGATACAGTCAACAAAACTCAAAGACAACCTACAGAATGGGAGAATATATTTGCAAATGACATATCAGATAAAGGGCTAGTTTCCAAGATCTATAAAGAACTTATTAAACTCAACACCAAAGAAACAAACAATCCAATCGTGAAATGGGCAAAAGACATGAACAGAAATCTCACAGAGGAAGACATAGACATGGCCAACATGCATATGAGAAAATGCTCTGCATCACTTGCCATCAGGGAAATACAAATGAAAACTACAATGAGATACCACCTCACACCAGTGAGAATGGGGAAAATTAACAAGGCAGGAAACAACAAATGTTGGAGAGGATGCGGAGAAAAGGGAACCCTCTTCCACTGTTGGTGGGAATGGGAACTGGTGCAGCCACTCTGGAAAACTGTGTGGAGGTTCCTCAAACAGTTAAAAATATACCTGCCCTACGACCCAGCAATTGCACTGTTGGGGATTTACCCCAAAGATACAAATGCAATGAAACGCCGGGACACCTGCACCCCGATGTTTCTAGCAGCAATGGCCACGATAGCCAAACTGTGGAAGGAGCCTCGGTGTCCAACGAAAGATGAATGGATAAAGAAGATGTGGTTTATGTATACAATGGAATATTACTCAGCTATTAGAAATGACAAATACCTACCATTTGCTTCAACGTGGATGGAACTGGAGGGTATTATGCTGAGTGAAGTAAGTCAGTCGGAGAAGGACAAACATTATATGTTCTCATTCATTTGGGGAATATAAATAATAGTGAAAGGGAAAATAAGGGAAGGGAGAAGAAATGTGTGGGAAATATCAGAAAGGGAGACAGAACATAAAGACTGCTAACTCTGGGAAACGAACTAGGGGTGGTAGAAGGGGAGGAGGGCGGGGGGTGGGAGTGAATGGGTGACGGGCACTGGGTGTTATTCTGTATGTTAGTAAATTGAACACCAATAAAAAAATAAATTAAAAAAAAAAAAAGAAAACAAAAAAGTGTAATATGATAGGTTTGCATTGTATAGACCTTAGCAACAGACCAAGATACTGTTTTCTGCTCCTTCATGAATTCCATCAGAGAAAAAAGATAAAATGTATTGATGGCCCTGACACTATGCCAATAATGTGATGAATGAAAAATCTTTTGAAATCTATAAATATTTACCAGTATATACTTCAGTATGAAACTTTATAAGTTCTCTTTTAATATATAATAATTATATATATAATTATATAATATATAATAATAATATATAAGATAATAAATTAAAACCTCTACAAAACTAAACATTAGCAGCAAGTAGTTTTTACATTTTACTAAACTGTGTAAATGTCTGGTTATTGCAATTCAAGAAAGCCGTAACACAGCATCTAACACTAAGCAAAAGAAAAACACTGTAAGGTCAGGATGCTGCTCCACAGCCAGAATTAGGGCCTGACTTTACTGCAAGAACATGGAAGTGGAAAAATAAGCAAAGGACACAAAGTCTAAGGAAAAGAATAAAGCAATAAGAAACCAAAGCTGGGGATCCCTGGGTGGTGCAGCAGTTTGGCGCCTGCCTTTGGCCCAGGGCGCAATCCTGTAGACCCGGGATCGAATCCCACATCGGGCTCCCGGTGCATGGAGCCTGCTTCTTCCTCTGCCTGTGTCTCTGCCTCTCTCTCTCTCTCTGTGACTATCATAAATAAATAAATTAAAAAAAAAAAAAAAAAGAAACCAAAGCTCACTGGATCTCAAAATACTGAGAGCTCTGCCTTAAAACTTGGGTATAACTTGAGAACAAAGCAAAATTATCTGACTTACTGTCAAGAAATTCAAATAAGTCATAAAGGGTAAATAATGTATTAATGACAGAATCTTAATTGTCTACAAAGTGAAGAAGGACTGGGAGTGTGGAGAAACACAAGCACAATATTTATATCAAGGATCTTGGGGCTGCTACGATGGTTCAGGACCTGGCTTCTTTATTCACTTTCGACTATTAGAGCTGATTATTATACCAACTCTTTACTTTGAAAGTGAATAATTAAATAGAAGGTATTAAAAATCTTTTCTGCCTTTTCAGTAGGAACTATATTTCAGGGAAACCAGCAGTGCCAGTCGATGAGGGGAACCTTGTCTTTTCAGAAGAATGCGAAGTAATGGAAACAAAATAATGAAAAGATTTAGAAAAATCACCACATTCAGCTCCTAATGAAATAACTCATTCAGGCAAAGATAATCAATGGATGCTAAAACTGTTAGGTGAAGAGTTGATAGTGAGCTGGATGTTCACATAGTGACAAAATACCACTTGAAAGGGAAAAATATATCTTTAAAATGAAGAGACCAGCTGACACAAAATTGTCACTTTCCTTGGCATCTAGAATCCAGAATGTGACTGGAACTTTCTTTTGATTCCTTCTGAATCTCCACCATTATTCTTCTTTCCTGAAATGGCCCTTATTAGGTCTATATACGGCCTCTCAGTCCTGTCTCCTGAGGCAAGCTCAAAAAGTGTATAATGTCAAAAGCTCCCTCCTGATGACTTGTAGGCATGGGTCACCAACACTAAACTTTTTCCTGAATTCACAATCTAAACCTCTAATAGGCCATCCCAAAGATACCTCCAAGTCAACAGATAAACCCAAAATGAAACTCTCTTTCGCTATCAATCCTGGCACCCTTCTGAAAAATACTCATAATGCTCTTTATCTCTTTCAACTTGAGTTTCATATGAAACTAGCACAGCAGCCTTCTCACCGGAGGCTGGCTCCAGCCTTAACCTCTCCAACAATGTTCTCCACCACTTCTTACAGAGGACTTTTCTAAAATGTATGTTGGGAGCACATCACAGGTGAGACAAACAGTGCAGGTAGACCAGAGAAACCTGCACACATGCACACTACCTGTGCCGTGTGCCTATTCACCTTCACTTAAGATCTTTCTGAGCCTAGACTCCAAGAACATTTCTTCCGTAAAATTACTCTTCATTTTTCAATGCTTCTCTAAGAAATATTCCTTTCAATAGAAATCAGAATGTTATGCTTTTTGTTACCTCTATATTCTAATTTTACTTATAATTATAGTTCTAACTTATAATTTAGTTAATTTTTAAAATTGCTGTTTCCACTATTACAGGGAGACTGAGGCAGAAGATCACCATTCACCTTTAAACTCAAGCACTTAACTCAGTGGCCTATACCAACATGGAGGGCTTTTTCTTCTAATGTGTGTTTTATTTCCTATTTTCCCATGGTTCAGAATCCCAGAATTTTCAATGAACATTCCTATAAGTTGTTTTAAAAATTAATAAGGGAATGCATCATTATAAACATCAGCGAAATGCATTTTCACTATAATACAATGATTGTACTTTTAGATTTATACTATAAGATGTATACCTCTGTTATATGCCTATTTCAATTTAATGTCACACCTACAATCTACAGTGTCTGTGGATAATGTGATTACTTCCAATTGCATCTAAAAAGCAGTGTGACATTTCTCCATTTACATCAATTATGACAGGTAATTCCTGTAGCTGGCCATACAAAGTAATCATATTAAAGGATATATGGGCTAAAGATTTTTAAAAATCTGTTCTTTTGAACTCCATCTGAAAAATTCTTCAATTTTATATTTGTAGAATCAAATTCGAGTAAAGGATAAGAAAAATAAAATTGCTACAAACCCCTCCTAACAAAAAAGTTCTCCTAATTGGCTATTGTTCCAGTAACATCAATAATGAATTCATAATTAATTTATAATGTAGGAAAAGTCCAGCTTAAGTAACCTTAGTCATTAACAAGAGTGAATAATTTCTAAAATATATTATTAATCACTATGCAATATATACTTCACTTTGTTGACAGAAGAATCATATAGGCACTTCCAGCATTTTGTCCATGTTCTTCTTCATAACCCTGAGCTTGATCTAAAGTTAATTCAAAGACTGTAGTCTTAAAAAAAAAAAAAAAAAAAACACAAAGACTGTAGTCTTATAAAGTTGTGATTCTGTGTTTATAACGTATGTCAATAAACATCATAACATGCAATATCATTTCTCCTTCACAATATACACTTGGATAGTCACTATTTCCAATTGAAATGTATACAGTACAAACTATTTCCAGCTTAAAAATATTTATTTCATTGTAAATGATTTTAAAAACATGGTAGTCTTAATGTGCAAGATTACATTTTTCATGGACTATTGTCAGCTACAAAACAAGTCAACATTTTTAAGCTGAATGTATTTGCAAAACCTGTATTTTCTAACCTAGAGAAAAAAAACCAAACCAATAAAAATCTTTGCCATTAATAATTTTGCAACAGGTTAGAGCTATATTTATATAAAAAATTGGAGAATGTGACTTTAAATCTATTTCATTTTATGATCAAATTAATGCCTCCATTCCGTGTACCAGTAAACTTCAAAGCAAAAACAGAAATCTTTTTCTTTAGACTTAAAAAATCTGCCAGTAGTACCAATATGCAACATCTTAATGATTATTAAATTTGCTAATGACAAGCAATAATCTATTATAGTAAAGCCACTACTACTTTATCTAAAAATTTTTATAAGAAAAAATACCATAAGGAATTGCTCTCCTTTTTAATTACAATTTTAATCCTTCACTCATGAAGCTGTCCCAAACAGCCACACAGCTTCGCTTTCCCTTTTGCCAGAAAAAAACAGATGTTCCTGCTGTGATCAGGGATTTTCCTTATCATCTAAATGTACTGCCATATCATCAGGTGTCAAAAAGCCACTCAGGCTGAGAAATGCATATTAATTTGCTGCTCCCTGGTAGCAGTACCCTGGTTAGGCAGTAAATCTCTTCCATGGTAGGGAAAGTAACTGCCCTCTCTCCCTAAGCCAATTACAATTCAATAAAAAGAAACCACACAGAACCCACCCAATGCCTTGGGATAAAAGCTTATTCCTGGCATAGTAAACTGCAACTCCAAGGCTTTATCTCTCAGAAACAGCTAATTAGCTGATGGTCAGATTCCTTCGCAAGCCTACATCCCTATGTTGCAGAAATACAGGAATATTTCATGAACATTACAAAAGTACCAGATATTTCTATGTTAGCATAAGAAACCCAACTACAGTTCTATTTTTTCAATGCAAAAACCCCAAACATCTTTTTAAAGACGACTTAGAAATTGTGTCATATTTTGAACACTCAATGCACATAAATTTAACTTTTGTACCCTTTTTGCATCCTATGGTTTCAAGTATTCCTATGCAGTTTTCAGATTTTAAATTTACAATTATTTTTCAACTCTGTAATTCTAGGCAAAGAGAACTCAATTTTCCGCTTTATCGTTTCCCCACGAAATCATACACAGACACAAAAGAAACTATTTTCAGATGTCTAACCTGAAATTTAAGACTGAAGTGAAATTAGTAATTATGGCTTAGATTTCTTTTTTAATTACATGAAGCTTGCTAAAATTATCAGTAATCATATTGTTGATTCAATGTAACAGACCCGTTCTGGTCTCTGTGGCCAGAGTTTACCTTTTGTGCCTCCTAATGGCTGCACCAGAGCATGACCTTGGAAGCAATGCCAAGGCTAAAGCATAGTACAAGATAACAACCATAAAATAGCCTGTAAATAGGATTTTTGTCAAAGTACTTTTCCAATTGTCCTCTAGGTAATAAATGAGAAAGAGGGAAAGAGAAAGAGAGAGAGATGTGGAGTTGGGAATAAACTGACTCAGACAAAAAAATTAGAGATTCAATAACCAATCTGTAAATGAAGGCAGAAGGTTTGGTAGTCTCTATCAATTTAAACCAACTATATGCCTAGTAATATATTTTTTTAAATAAAGAAACACAGGATTTTATTCTAAACACAGCATTATCATCACTTATCCTAGACACATGGCTATTTTGAAGTGTAATGAACTGAAAAGGCTTTATTTGAAATCCATGGTGACGAATATCCTACATGGAATGCCCCAATGTTGTTGATATGAGGTCAGGAAATTCATCCCCATGTTAGCTATGCCTATTATATCTGTAATTCCTGCATACACACATACACACACACACACACACACACACACACACACACACACACCCTATATTCCTTCTGGATAACTGCTTTCTTCCACATTCTTAATCATTACTGAAATGAGTAGAAGAGACAAAAGAAAAAATACGTATTTATATATTTGCTCCTACTTCTGAATAGAACTATGATAAAACAAAGAAGAAAGTCAAATATCCATATAAGTCTGTCAAAACAAAATTCTATTAGTAGACTACGTATCATTAGTGATAGCTATATAGTCTACTAAAGTGTGGTATGAGTAGACTCATCTGTTTGTGACAGACATTGATTACACTGACACTGTAACTTTTAAAAAATTTAAAAATAAAAAAATAAAAATACAGAGATTTTGAATGCCAAAATATTTATCAGAGCACCTCTGAAGCTCAAATTTCATTAATACATATTTTCTTCTTAAATTTCTGTTTTAATTTTTATTCTAAACTGAATTTAAATTTTGAACAGGAATTCCTAACAAAAATTGAAAATAATTTATGATTTTATTTTTATTAATGAATGAAATCAAATCTCCTATAATGTACATCAAATTTTATTAGTGTTTTCCTTCAAAATGTTAAAGGTATTGTTCTTAAAATTCATTCTGACCTGAAAAATCTGAATAACTCATGTCTTTTCCAGTCTTTACAACACATGTTCAATAGCTTCTAGATCACAGAATTACATTTAAATCAGCGGCACACTCAAGAAGGCTGAAAATGCCAGGGGAAATAATTCTTGTTTGAAATTCTCTACAGAGAATACATATTTGAAAATTACAATTAATTTGGAAGTAAGTTTCCTGTCACATAGCAAATCCTTCAGGTTGATATGTTGGCAAAACCAGAAGTATAACATTTTAGCTTTTCCTCACAATCTGCAACTAACCAGTACCTTGGTTGTAATATCAGGTAAGAAAAATAACCCCCAGGGCATGGATCTGCATTGGGCTATGAACATAAAGGGATCAGATATGAAAATGGGTTGGCCAAATATCTCACAGAAACGCTGGTCAACTTATAAAGGCCATGTTTCCAGAGGTGACCATCTTTCCAGAAGTGACCATGAGAGCACAGATTTCTCTGAAGCCACCAGATCTGTTCATGAAGCAGAAAAGGAAATCTAAGAGGAAAAAGATCAGTAAAACTCAACCTTATTCAGGTTATTTATTTGAACAAATTTCTTCCATTGTTTTTAATGCATCTCAACAATTCAGAATGACATGAAAAACTTTAGATACAGAATTTTAATATCTGGAAGGAGAAAACGAGAGAACATCCAGCCTAACCTCTTACTATCTAAAAAAAAAGAAACAGATTGAGAGAAGTTACAAACGCTCTATGGAAAAGATGACTAACCAGTTCCCATGGTCAGAACCTACCCACTGCAATGCCCAATGTCTGAGTCATCAGAATCCATGATCTATCTAACCAGGACCCATAATTTACCTAGATAATCATGATAATTTCTGATATCCAGCCATTCTTACACAATGGCCCCCTCCCAACAGAAAAGTATCTCCTGAGTTCTTACATATAAACTAGGGCAAATCCATTATATAACCTTAAATCACAAATTATACTTACATGAGAGATGGTTGGCTTGTTGGTAAATACTGCATAGTCTTAGGAATAATCAGTAATGAAATGTTTGCTCTAAAATGGTTTTAAATTGCAGCACCTGGGTGGCTCAGTCCCTTAAGCGACTAACTCTTGGTTTCAGCTCAGGTTGTGATCTCACAAGTTGTGACACAGAGCCCCAGGTCAGGTCCACTCTCAGCAGGGAGTCTGCTTGAGGACTCACTCCCTTTGCCCCAAATCATACATGCTCCAGTGTGCTTTCTCTCTCTCCCTCACTCTCTCTCAAATAAATATATTTTTTCAAGATTTTATTTATTTGACAGAGAGAGAGAGCACAAGCAGAGGGAGCAGCAGAGGGAGAGGGAGAAGGAGCCTGCTGGGGAGAGAGCCCGATGTGGGACTCAATCCCAGGAACCTGGGATCATGACCTGAGCAGAAGGCAGATACTTAACCAACTGAGCCACACAGGTGCCCCAATAAAAAAACTTTTTTGAACTTTTTAATGATTATAATTAAAACAATCTCTCTCCAGATATAGCTGGATTATCTCCTTTATCCTATGAAAACATTCATCAGAGCATAGGGAGAAAGTAGCCTGGAAGGATAATTTAATATTTTTTTCAAATTACAAAAATGTTATCTCCATCTGGATTCTGAGGAACTAAGGAACAGAACTAAAAGGAAAGCATAGTAACAGGAACTCCTGTTTTATTTCTTGCACACTACTTCATAAACACCAACATGACCAGGGCACCTGGGTGGCTCAGCCGGTGAAGCATCAGACTCTTGATTTTCACTCATGATCTCAGGGTTGTGGAATCGATCCCCATCCAGCTCCATGCGGAGTTTGAAGCCCGCTTAGGATTTGTATTTTCTCTTTTTTTCTCTTTCTTTAAAAAATGGGGGGGGGCCCCCCCGCGGGGCACCCAATTGCCACATGACCATAAACATTCCACAATCAGCAAGTATAAGGAATACAGAAAACAAACCACCATTTCTTACCCTACTCTTTCAACAAATCCAGGTATATGAGAAAAAAAATAAAATATTAATATTTCAGATCAGGATACATTTTGAAGAGCCTGCCTCATTTTCCAAAACTACAATAAAAATGAAGAGCAACATTTGACTAATGCTGCTTGACTCTGAAAAACAAATTTAAAACTGAAACAATTTTAAAACATTTCAGAAAGTGCTACATATTTCTTATTTTGACAGCAAGAAATACCTATCCACATTTCATTCTCTTTCAAAAACATATAACTCTAAACACTTATATCTCCAAACTAAAATTATAAATAACAATAGCATTTTGCACAACACCAAGAGAAGAAGGGAACAGATGCCAGGGAATGAACGAGAGAAAGTAAAATACTTACAGTAGTTGCCTGATTTCAATATATCTACAGTCTTACACATTATCCAAATGTGTAACATAAATCTTTTATATTTATCTAAATGTTTTCACCTTAACTTAAAAGTAATACACACACACACACACAAATCACTAAAACTTGAAAGTCAAGATACTTGCACCATATATAACTGGATTGTCAATGAAAATATTAGCACTTCCTTATATTTTTCAGTGCACAATCATAACTTCAATGAACTGGGTAGATTAGCAAAACAACCAAGTAATTTCTGTGCAAGTCCTTAGGTACAGTCAACGACTTGACTTTCTTAAAGTTTTCCCCTTAATTGTGAAATTGCCTCCTCAGGTAAATCATCCCCACAGATTTTTGAAAATGTAGAAAAATTATTTTCACTTACCATAATCCCATCCTATTTATGCTTCTCATACAATAATAATGACTTTACTGGAGAGTTCCATCTCGACATGAAAAACATTTACCATAAAGAAATTGATAGCTCAAACTTCTAAAGAATTATCTCCTTTTCCCCAGCCCCATCAGCAGAAAAAGCATGTTCTCTAAGCTGGGTATTAATTTTTCAGGAATCTAATTTTTGTCCACAAATTATAACTGAAAATCCTAACTTTAGAAAGCATGATTCCAGAAAATTTGGAGTAATTCCTGTTAAAACTCCAAAAACTGTTAATGATCCGAATAAAGTGACAACCAAACAGCTATTGCACCAGGATGTCTCAATAAAAATTAAAGACACAAGTAGGAGTACCCAGCCATGAGAATGCAGACTGTTTAAAACTGGTAAGCATTTCTCAAATTTGGACCTATCATGGGGAAGGGTGCTGACCATCAATTGGTATTTAATAAAATCAGCTGAAAAGCTTTCATTATAATTCATTACCAAAGAGAAAAATATATCTCATAGAATGACCCGGACTGCCCAAGGGCTCACAGAGATCTATGGCTGAATATTATTATTATTATTATTGTTCTAGTCACCTGTGTGTTAACTGCTATCTTTGATTCTCTGCACAAAATGTCAGTGACACAATGAACCTTGTAAAGCTGGGTTTTAATAAATTTCTTGTTATGGAAAAAGTTTAGACTTCCTGAACAGTTGCAAGATTAGTAGAAAGAGTTCCCACGTACTCTTCACCAACTTCCTCCAATGTTAACATCCTACATAACCTTGGTATAGTTGCCCAAACTAAGAAGTCAACACATATGCAATATGAATTAACTACACTAACAGACGTACTGCAATCCATCCATTTTGTTTTGTTTTGTTTTGTCATGGTTTTGGGCCAAAATCTCAATATTAAATTCTCATATCTCCTTAAATCTCCTCTGACCTGAGACAGTTTTTAGTCTTCCCTAGTTTTTTATGACCATAATATTCTTGAAGAATATTCATAAGGTACCAAAAAAAAGATTCCTTATGATTACACCAGGGTTATGAGTTTTGGGGAAAACTGCACTGAGGTGAAATGCCCAACCCCTCATACCGTCTCAAGGGTTCATGACATCGCCATGACCTATCACTGGTGAAATCAACCTTGATTACTTGGTGAGGGTAAGTCCATCACTTCTCCAATATAAAACTCAGTATTTTTCACATTCCTTCTCTTTTCTTTGGAAACAAATATTAAGCACAGCCAAAACTCAAGAGGAAGGAGGTAAACTTCCCACCTTCTGGAGGGGGACATACTACATATACTATTTAGAATTCTTCTGTAAGAAAATTTGTCCCTTTTCTCCCATTTCCTTTTTATTTAATCATTTATTAATAACACTCCAGTCTTCTGGATATTTATTTTGGTCCTTGGATTATAATCCAACTATATCATTATTTACTTTGCTGTCATTAATGCACATAAACTATCAAGGAGAAGGTCAAATATATAAACCCTCAATAAGAATATCAATGACAAGGATTAGAGAAAATAGACAAACACACACACACACAAAAACTCTCAAAAAAGAGACAGAAATGGAGATTAGTTAACATAATCAGATTATTAGTACAGGTATTAATGAAGCCAACATATTTTTACTTAAGATGAAGATGTTAAGATATAATATAGTCTTGGTGAGGTTTTAAAAAAAGACGCCAGTTCTAATAATAAACACGTGCTCATTATTCTTATATCCATGTCTTAATTATATAATAGGAATAATTAGAGGAGATAAAAATGAAAAAGTTATTGTGAAATATTTTACAGTTTAAAATATTCAAATAAATGAACATCGGGCAGGGGCACCTGCATGGCTCAGTCAGTTAAGCGTCTGACTCTTGATATAAGCTAAGGTCATGACCTCAGGGTTGGGGAATCAGCCGTGCAATAGGCTCCGCGCTCAGCAGAGTCAGCTCAGGATCCTCTTTCTTCCTCTCCCTCTGCCCCTACCCCTGGCTGGCACAGGCATGTGTGCATTAAATAAATAAATAAATAAATAAATAAATAAATAAATAAATAAATAAATAAATAAATAAATAAATAAATAAATCTTTCATAAAATTAAAAAATGTTTTAAATAAATGAATATTGGGCGATGTACAAAGTCTATAAATATGTTGGGGTGTGGGTGGCATACTTCTCCAAAGCACAGAATTTGAAGCTGGAAAATCTAGATTCACATCACAACTTTATCACTTCATAGTTGCTTTAACTATTAGGTGACCTATTTAACCTCTTGGAGTTTTTACCTGTCCATCAATAAAATGGGAGTACCAATAATACTTATACGTTAGAGGAGGTGTTAGAAGAGATATAACATGTAACACACCAAGCACAGAATCTGGCAAGAAGTACTCAAAACAACCTGGCTATGATCACATGAAAATACCCAAAACCTCAAAAACAGATATAGTTTAGAGATGGGACAGATGGAAACCACCTCTACCCATACAGTGTAAAAACACCTGGACTGACGTGCACTTCTGGCAGAGGCAGACCAGACCCCACAATGGCACCCAGAATATATGCCAATCAAAACCAAGGTTGCTAGCGCAGCTAGAACACAAGCAGCAGGTTGCTCTAGTCCTGAGCACTCCCATCTTCTACTTTCCTTGTTAACAACAGGCCATGAAGTGATTACATCTAACTTTGTAACTTAAAAAAAAAAAAAAAAAAAAAAAAAAAAAAACTTTGTATCTTGACCGGAATAGGTTTATAAGCTAAAACATCAAAAATTAAAAAGAAAAACCAAGCTAAAAAAGGTAAGGCCAAAATATTTTAAGTGTAAAAAAGTTATGCCAACATTTGTTCAATATAATCAATGTCATTTCCCAGTTCTCTCCCCCAAGTCAAGAAAAACAGGTGTAACATACTCATTTCCCTCACAACTCTCTGGAACTTTGAGGATGCTCAATAAAGTTTCTGACATTATTTTGGTTTATATTTCTAGAGTGGTTTGTGAACTCTAAAAATACCACATCCAGGCAGAAAAAGTGTTCTCAATAGCACCTTAGGATTTTATGTCTTTGAACACAAATTATAATACTCAAAGCAAAGTGAAGACAGATTATATCCCTACATGTGGCACAGAAATAGATGAGACTAGGTTATTAACAACTCCGACTAGGTGAGCTTGGCAGTTGAAGCCGGCCTATTGTAGAAACGATTATAACCATCACTTACTAAAAGCATACAACTATACTGCATTCAAATGAAGATCTTTTAATATGCAAAATAGAAGGGTGAAATTTATAGTTTCAAAGGCCTTTAGCAGGAAATACAAATGCTGCAGCAGAATAGTCTAACATCTAAGTCTCAGCTGGATCTCCCTTGAAGCTAATGCCCCAGAAAATTAAACACAGCTATAGATCTCTCACAGAGGAAACATGTGGTTTTAGGGAATGATCTTAGCTCATCTTCTGAGGTTTTTAGATTATTACTGTAACTAGCTAGCATCTACAATTGGGTCGTAAATAACAAAAGATAGACAATGTTTTTCAATAGCCAACTGGTCAAACATACTAGCTTAAAAATAAAATAGCATATTCGAATCTACCAGTATCCAACTCCATTGGCCTTATCCAACTCCATTGTGAAGCAGAAGCAGAGACTCAGAAGCCAAATGGTTGAGAAAGGGATTGCAGAAGCAAACAAACAAGTAAACACAGATTACAACTCTATAAAAAGAATGAATGAATGAATGAATGAATGAATGAGCAAGCCAGCAGCTATTTGAGAGTACCATGAAGTAGGAGCCAATGTTAACTGCTAATATACTGTCAGCACAGCAACTGCCAAAGTTCTCTGACTGAATAAAACAAGGAGGAGGCATTTTCTGGAGGCTCCTTGTGTCTCAATTAGCATAGGTAACCTCACACATGATCATGGGACTATGGTGTCTTGACCTGATGTATTCCAATGCACTTTAAACTAATATTGGGGGAGGGCAATATACCAAGGAACAACAGAGAGGTACATTCTTTGTATCATGGCTTCTGTTTTGAAAAGGTATGTCCTATTCTAGTTTGGCATTGACATGATACATAGGATCCAATATCTCAACCAGTTGTAAAACTTTTATTTCAAAAAAAAAAAACCCTCATTTTAATTGACTTACAATTGAAAATGATAAATTTGAGTAATCTAAGTGTGAGAAGTGAAATATCACAAAACCAAATATGGTAAATGTTTCAGATTCTATTCTGCTATGATAGAAAAATCAGCCTAAAAAAGAAGACATCTCAATATAACCATAATACTTTTAATTACCCTCTCTTAACACCCAAATAAACACATTTTTCCTTTTCAGCTGGACTTCAGGTCTCAAAAAAAGACTGTGCTCTGAAATCAGCAAAGTACTTTAAGTAAACACACAAATCTCCTGAAATGGGTAAATGAATGCATTGTTACAAGTGTATTTTGTCTTTTAAAAGTTCACAGGTGGGATGCCTGGGTGGCTCACCAGTTGAGCATCTGCCTTTGGCTTAGGGCATGATCCTGGGGTCTGGGATTGAGTCCCCCATTGGGCTCTCCACAGGGAGCCTGCTTCTCTTTCTGCCTATGTCTTTGCCTCTGTGTGTGTGTGTGTCTCTCATGAATGAATGAATGAATGAATGAATGAATGAATGAATGAATGAATAAATAAATAAATCTTTAAAAAAATAAATAAAAGTTCACAGGTGATTCCAAAATCCAGCAAAATGGGAGCCATTAAACTATACAGTAAGACAGGAAGTTCCACAGCTCAGGAAACAGTACCACTTGTTTCTTTGTTTTCTTTATCCTCCCCCTCATCCCATAGCTCACTCCATCTGGGACTTCTCACAGTGTTTTATACAACATAAAGTACTTTACATTTTATTAGTTGCAAATTTAAGAGAAATCATTATCAGTAGCTTCAAAAATACTCACTTCCTTGGTCAAATAAGTCTACTTCAAGAATCTGTTCTAAGAAAATAATCAGAGATGTCATCATAAATTAATATATAAGAATCTTTTCTGAAGGGTACTTCTAAAGGTTACTTATTAGAGCAGAAAAAAACTGGCAAAGTATAAATGTCAAGCAACAGGAAAATCACCAAATAAAATGAACAAACACCAACTACAAAAAAAAATCAGTTCATAAAAGAACATTATGCAAGCTATCTATGAGAGGGGAAAATGCTCTCAATATAAGACAAAATTAGGGGAAAGGCAGGAAAGTAAACTATAGCCATTGGATGAATCCCCATTAGTAATAAGGACAGCCACCAGCTATACAGAGCTTTGCTCTAGAGTCCCAAGTTAATACACCAAACTGTCAATATTACTCATCTAGACAATTCCAAATTACTTGCTTCTTTATACTTTTCATTACTTTATAAATGCAAAGAGCAGGTAGTAGTATTATAAGGAAAAGACTGTTTGGGGAATCTTAAAAGACACTATAAAAATGTTTATGTAAATTTTTTTAAGTTAGAAGAAAGATCTTGTAACTCTTCTAATGGAACAGAGAGAGATAACAAAGACATAATTAAGATAGCAACTCTTCCAAGAGCTTGTATATAATAAGGAGTATTGGAAAGATACTAAACATGTCAAGCAACTAAATCAAAGAGAAATAATAAATCCAGGGTTTTGGAAACATTCTAAGGTCTCTTTTTAAGAACTTTTAAAAATAATAAAAATTTACAAGATACTCATGCTAATATAATATGCTCTCTTGTCATTTTCTTCCCTTTTCCCTAACAGGTCAAAATAGGTTCTTAATGCTACTTTTGTTTTTATCTACCCATCTAAGTTTTATTTGGTTGGGCGGGGCCAGGGGTAGAGAAAGGGGCAGATAACTTAGAAAAGCAACAGTTCTCAGTCTTTGGTGGGAAGGAATAATGGATACAACCAATGCACAATGAAATAATGCATAGACTTTATCCTTGAAACTTCATGGTTGGCTGATTCTGATAAGTGCCTCATTACATTATTCTTGATGGAATGAGTCAAATGCTCTCCACATACTAGTTAGACTTTATTTGCCGGGACAATGACTTAATAAGGATGACCAAAGAGGTGGTAAAATGATTTAAGTATTCACACTGATTGAAATACTCGTTCCCAAGATGAAATATTAAGCACGTGTAAAATCTCAAATGAAAATGCTTTTCTAGCAATATACTTTTCATACTAAGTGTGAACAAAATGTTCTCTAAAAGAGTTGAAAAAGGCAGTCAGCCACAAAATGCTGGGAAACAGGAGTGAGTCAATGTTCCAAAGATCTTTTTAAAAAGCCAAGACTCTCTTCTATTCTACATCTCACTTCCAAATTAAAGTATGAAGAATTGTAAAAAAAACCCAGAAACCCACAGAACCCTTGGTCTCTGTAAGCTCTCACCTGGTTTAGCTGCACCAAAATCTGTCTACATTGCCCTCTAAATTTAATAGTGGGATGACTATATTAACTGGGAAGACTCCACCTCTCATCTTGGTTTTGAGCCACAGGAACAAGTAAAACATGGTAGTGTTCTAACATACCAGAATTAAACTGCTAGTTCAAAACTAAGAGAATTCAACTGATTGGTGACATTATTCTAAAACCGTTTTTGCTTTATCAACTTAGAAGGACAGAGGTCCTTAACTATGTTGATGAGTTAGTTATACAAGAATGTAAACTTATTTTAACTATCAGAGATCAATGCATCACAAGACTATGAATCCTTAACTCTTTTATTTCCATGCATTTATACAGAAAACCTAAACCACTACATACTCATAAAAATTTATAACATCTTGGAATTGCCCAGTATAGGCAAGTTCTCATGGCCTCAAGAGAAGTAAATCAAGTTAATACTGATTAGCAAGTATACTTTCCTCCGTGCACCCTTTCTGAATATTTAAAATACAGGATGCTGTTTTATAAATGAAAATTAAGATAGCATTTAGTCTGATATACACACACAAAAAAAGAGAATCTCTCAGATTTTCAAACAAACAGCTTAAAATTTTGATAGCAAGCTTAGGAAATGGGAACCTGAAAAGTAAAGCCAAAGATAATTCAAAGGACAAATTCATTCATTACACATTACTCTTTATGTGCATTGTATGTGAATATGATTTCATCTGAAGATATGTATGTAAATCAAGGTCTTTCCTATGAGAAAAGTGTGGGCATTTGGCTACATTAAATACTGTTCGACATAGGAAAAAGCTTATTGAATGAATAACCATTTTTAAAGCAAAACTACATTCAAATTTGTCTCACAGCACTTATAATGTTAAAAAATGAAAACTTATAAATGTCCAACAATAGATAAGAGAATGATCAAATATACTCCACCATGAGTTATTCTACATTCATTAAAAATATTTTTCAGGGGCACCTGGGTGGCTCAGTCAGTTAAGCATCTGACTCTTGATTTTTTTTTTTTTTTTTTTTTTTGACTCTTGATTTTGATTCAGATCATGATCTCAGGGCTGTGAGATTGAGCCCTGAGTCAGGCTCCACACTAGGCATAGAGCAGCCTGTTCAAGATTCTCCCTCTCCCTCTACAACATCCCCTACCCACACTAAAAAAATGTATATATACTTTTTTCCAAGTAAAATTCATACCAGGGGAAATCCCTATGATATGAAAAAAAGTAGAAACCCTGATTACCTCAAGGACTTCTGACCCACTATCCTGAAACTACTGAAAACCTTTTTAAATAATGCATTTTTTTTAACTACCAACTTGACTTGTCTATCCACTTCTAAATACCCATGTAAATTAAATCTATTCTGAACACCAATTAACTATCATGAGGCTTATTCATAAATTGGATTCTGCTTCTCTGGATAATCTACTTAATGATCAAATATTCTAAAATTACAAGCCAATCTCAATGAGAAGATACTCCAGTATGATTCCTCATCAAATACATAATGAAATCTTTCAGAAAAGTGAGCCTTTAGTTAAATTCCTAATCAAAAAAATCAGAGATGAAAATACACTGTTTTCTCCAGTAGATTCTTTTCTAGGTGCTCTATGTTTTTTTTCCCCTTAAATGAACTACTACAAAGGAGAGTTTATAGAAATGCAACAAATTAAAAAAATTTAAAATAGGTACTTCTACATAGAGGCAAAGGATAAAGCAAGCAGATATCAACCTATATTCACTTTAATATTAATATGTAATTAGTATACTTCAACATTCTTTAATACACATGGTGCTCAATTACGGTCTGCATTGAAAAAAAATATTTATTAATTCATTCAATAGATGTTTACTGAGACTCTATAGATTCAGCAGTGAAAATGACAAACAGAGCTTAAAGCTCATTGAGTAAAAGGTTAGAGGTACGACAAGATGGGATGATAAGGGTTCTACAGGAATATACGACAAAGTGCACTGAGAAACAAATTGAAAGAGTAGACTAAAGTTTATTTTTTCAGACTAAATAAATTAGGTCATGGACTGAAACAAATTAGCTCAAAGAAAATTTTATTAAGACTAGGAAGGATACTTCCTTCTATAGGAAGGAAAAATTATCAAGAGTAATTATCTTTTTTAAGATTTTATTTATTTATTCATGAGAGAGACAGAAAGGGAGGCAGAGACATAGACAGAAGGAGAAGCAGGCTCCCCACAAGGAGCCCCTTGAGGGACTCGATCCCAGGGCCCCGGGATCAGCACCTGAGCTGAAGGCAGATGCTCAACCACTGAGCCACTCAGGCATCCCTCAGAAGAGTAATTAGACGATGGATTCTACTTTCATCCTGAAAGAGCTGTAATGCTATAATTTCTTTAATGTACCTCATAAGCCAATATGAATATTTGCTTACACATGTGTCAAATACCTTTGTGAGAACATACAAAAGGTAATAAGGGCATTGCCCCTGAAGAGAAACAGGGTGACTTGGAGATAAAGTGGGAGAGGACTTTACATGTATATATTTCATGTTGAAAGCTTTTATTTTTAATCCTAAGTATATTACCTTTTCAAAAAATGGATACGTAAATAAATATATGGCATGAATTTTGTCATAAAATGCAAAGCAATATAAAATAGGAATAAGCTCTGATGTAGACGTTGCCAAGCACACAGACAAAGGGCTGTCGTAAAGATATGGTAGAAGCAAGGGGTCCAGTCAGCAGTTGACATTCATCATTGATACGAAGACACAGAACAGAAATGGTTACCTTTCTGTCACAGGTTTTAGGGCTGCCAGCAGTGTTTTGCTTCAGAAAGCCAGCTGTTGTTGACCAACGTGTGGGGTTCTTCCGTGAAGGCTCTTCAGAAGAAAAATTAGTGTCACTGATGGAAGTTGAAAGGCCAATTAAAGCCGGGTCACTGCTTCGTCGGACATGAAGAGGCATATCTATAAATACAAAAAAGCATTATATTTTTTCAAAAGTAATGTCTGAAAACGACATGTTAGGATAAAGGTAGTGAAATCCAAAATCCAAAAGATGTGTGTTAATACTACAATGCTCTTACTATAAAAAAGACTTCCCTCTCCAATAATAAAACTGCTTCCAGATTCATCAAATCAAAAATGTTAGCAGAGGGCAGCCCCGGTGGCGCAGCGGTTTAGCGCCGCCTGCAGCCCAGGGCGTGATCCTGGAGACCCAGGATCGAGTCCCACACGTCAGGCTCTCTGCGTGGAGCCTGCTTCTCCCTCTGCCTGTGTCTCTGCCCCTCTCTCTCTGTGTGTCTCTTATGAATAAATAAATAAAATCTTTAAAAAAAAAAAGTTAGCAGAAAAGCAAAAAAAGGAGAGGAAAGAATAAAATAGTTCTGGCCAATAATAATACCACCTCTTGGATATGAGTTCTGTTGCTTTCCAATTACTGGGCAGTTAATTATTTAGTTGTTAAGGAACTCTGCACATTTCAGTTTGTGTGTGTGTGTGCGCACACGCTCGCGTGCGCATGCATACACATGTGAGTGTGTATGTGTGCATCTGTGTGGAAGTCTGAAAGAAGCACTACTCAGAGATGCTCATCATGACCACAATAAAACAATCACATAAAAGTACATTTAACCCCAAAATAAATTCAGGAACGATTTAATTTCACTGGATTTGCATAGACAAATTATCTTCCTATGCCTGCTTTTGAAAATTTTTCCCAGAAGAAATAATTGCATACAAGATGCATCTTCTGATGGGAGATGATCACTGTGTTAATCTGTTAGTCTGAAACAGACAAAAATAACTAGCCTTTTACCTTTTGTATCTGTAACTCTTGAAATTGCAGATTGTGGGGGGAAAGGGGAGATTAAAAGGGAGATAAATCACAGCGAGGACTGCAGACCCTGTGGGCTGTCCCTTCTGGGTAGATGTGGGGCACTGCAGCGTGAAGGGCGTCCCAGGAGATGTGATACTAGGCAGCCCTTTCTGTCAGTTCTTCACACATTAAACTTTGTTTTCATCTCATTCCATTTTCATTTTAGTGATATCCTGGATCTTTCACTCATACTACCTAGTAACCAAGTACCCTTATGCAATTTGAAAGTGCCTCATGACATTTCTCTCCACTGTCACATTCAGGAAGGTGATCTGAGTACCAGGCCGTTGAGGAAAGAACAGAACTCAATTTAAAAAAGTAAACAATGTGCTCTTTTTAAAAGAATGCCAAATGATACCATAATGATCTTGAAATCAAGGTTTTCTTGCAATTCAATGCACTGAATCGAAAAGAACTGAATCATCCCAGTGCACACCAGCAGCATCACTAGGTCCAAATACAAAGACCCCGTGCCACACAGCACTGGTCTACATTCACGGTGCCTGTGATTCAGACTCAGCAATACCTCGCACTTGAGGGTGAAATTTGCATTTGTATTGTTTATAATTTCTTCTTGGTTTTATGGTTGCCTCAAAATTATAAGGCATCTTTATCCAGTTTCCACACACACACCTAAGTAAGCTTGTATTAGAACCACTGATTTAACTTGGAATGATCAGAGTCTCTTTTTTTCCTCTACATTAGTCACAACAGAGACACATGTGAGTCACTTCGTAGATGAGTAAGCTGGGGCTCAGCAAGATGACATGAGGAGCTCAGGAATAATATGCTGGCGCCTGGGTCAGTGCTGACTCACTACCCTAATCATGAAATTAGTGCTATTAATTAGCAATTCACCAGAAAGCAAATTCCATTTCTAGCTACTTGGAGATATAAATGGTATTCTCATCTTTGTAAAAGGAAAAATTTTTGTTGTTTTCTAAGTAGAATTATATACACTGAGAAATCATACACTGATTTTATCTAATTTAGCAAGATCTGATATTGGAGAGATAAAGAAAGATTACATTATACATATAGATTTAAAAAGCCATCCCAATTTCAGAAATGTTAAAGAAAGAAAAACCTACTGGTTAAGCAGAAGTACAACGTGTAACAACGTATAAGATAATAAAGTATGCCCCAAAGGAGTCCAGCCTAGACCAGTGCTTCTCAAATTTTGATCTCAGGATTACTTAACTCTAAAATTTACTGAGGACCCCGAAGAGCTTTTGTTTGTGTGGGTTAGAGCTAAGGATATTTACCGAATTAGAAGTGGAAATGAAAACAATTTAAATATTTACTCCTTAATTCATTTTTAACTTAACAATAATAAACCCATTACATGTTAAGGTAAACAACAGAATTTTAGAAAATTCTATTTTACAAAACAAAGCTGGGATTTAGTGGGAGAGTAGCATTGTTTTACATTTTGCTTGATAGATGACATTTGGATCTCATCCCTGCTTCTAATTTCAATGTGCTGCAACATGACAAGTATACAAAGAAAAAAAGAACTCCATAAATATTTAGCTAGAATAGTATTTTAATAATCTTTCCAGAACTGTAGATACTCTTCATTGATACCACACCAAATTTGACAAATGAGAGCTTCTCAAAGGTTTGCTGCAATATGGAATGTAAGCTTCTCATTCTTTGTACATTAAAATCTACTTGTCTGTCTTGCACTTTGAATCTTTTACTCATGAAAAAATTCTGTACCATTAGCTATTTGGAATATATCATTGGCTTATACCGCTCTTAAAAAAGTTGATATATTTCTTCATATAAGAAAATCAAATATGTGAATATAACTACCCATTTCCTGAGAAAGAGTCATTAGGTGGTAGGAGGATTTATGTTTTCCAAAATAGAATATTCACTAGAAGGCTTGCGTGTTTTCTTTGGCAATAAAAACTGTTATTTGCCATGTAGAACAATTCACTTCACTCATTTTCTAGAAACTCTGCCAGACACCAAAGTCTGAAGAACCACAGTTTTCTGTCCCTTTTCCAAAAAAAATTAAAAGAAAAAAAGAAAGAGTCAAAAATATATTGTTCCACTAAAAAAGGGCTGGCTCCACTTACAACGCAAACTAGTGCGTAGACATTTTCCTCAAGACAACCGCTGATCCTCAATATGCACAAGTACTTTATGCCTACCTACCATTTTAATCACACAAAATATTAAACTGCATACTCAAAAGGTCAGTACTTAATAAAAACAATCATTTTTGCTGCTTTATCAAGGATAGCAGATGGAAATGGCTTGTGTTTTTAAGTGTGAATGTGTTGGGTAAAGAATACATTGGTGTCAATGTCCTGATTTGTGTCAAGAGGCCTGCATTTTACCCCTAGTACCTGAGCACTCTTGGTGCAGATTATCAACCCAGTGAAAAACACAACATATATTCTGGTAATACTATGAAAAATACTCTTGCCCTAACAACCTCCTTGAAATGATGGTTCCCAAGGACCCAAAGACCACACATTAAAAACCTCTGGTCTAGGGTAGCCCAGGTGGCTCAGCGGTTTAGCACCACCTTCAACCCAGGGTGTGATCCTGGAGACCCGGGATCGAGTCCCACCTCGGGCTTCCTGCATTGTGCCTGCTTCTCCCTCTGCCTGTGTCTCTGCCTGCCTCTCTCTCTCTCTCTCTCTGAATAAATAAATAAATTCTTTAAAAAAAACAACAACAACAAACCTCTGGTCTAGACTGGTTGGCAGTCTGGCATGTCCCTCCAAATACTCCCCTCTTCAGGCCTAAATCTCCTAACCTATAAAAACAAAGACTGCACTATTGGGGTCAGAAATTTTTCATGCTAAAAAAAAAATTTGTGACTCTACATGTGTTTATACACCGTATTAGTGACCACCTACCAAACCTCATCCTAACAGAACATATAACAATTTATAAAAAATGAAACAGAAAAAATATAAAAGTATTTCAAAGTAGTATCAAAAGCCACTATCAGGTGCCTCTAAACGGGTGAAAGTATTACAAGCAACATAGGAGAACAAAAATACACGAGTTGTAGGTAATGGTGTAGAAGTAGCCACAAATGGCATGTGGTCTTTAGACAAGTTGAACCTGATTCTAAAGGAGATCACTATAAACATCTGACCTTCTCAACAGAATGAATCATGAAACACAACTGCCTGGTCCATCTGACAGGTTTCCCATCTTTCACGGTCCTGATAAAACATACATTGAACAAAGAATGCTATTTTGTCTTGGCCTCAGAAGAATATAATACAAATACAGCTTTTTTTTTTTAAGATTTTATTTATTTATTCATAGAGACACAGAGTGAGAATGAGAGGCAGAGACACAGGCAGAGGGAGAAGCAGGCTCCATGCAGACAGCCTGACGTGGGACTTGATCTAGGGTCTCCAGGATCACGCCCCGGGCTACAGGCGGCACTAAACCGCTGTGCCACCGGGGCTGCCCCAAATATAGCTTTTTCCTCTATGGTTTGCCCATGGCCTATTTCACCATTCTAATAATCTGATGTAATCTGTGTTCTTTACAGTAATTAGAAATAATAGAAGCTTCTTGTTTAAGGTAATTTGGTCATTATTATTATAATTCCTCATGCTCAATTTTAGGAAAATCAATGCATTTACAAACATGATAATAAAACTTTCCTTGTAATCTTCTGATTTATTTAGTATATAGATTTCTAAGTATATCCTCTGAAATATTAAAAAGAAAATTCAAAGACGAGGATCTTCAATAATTAAGCTGCTGGCTGGAGCACAGAGGGACTGATGCGATGTCACTGGGTCCAGGACGATAGTGAAGACTGTTTGATGTGTGCATTCCTTTGAAGAGTGCAATAAACCCTCATCACAAGATTTCAAATTCTCTGTGTCACTTAATGCACTGTAAATATTGATTTCCCTCTCTAGGTAAGGTCCCTTTTAAATAAGTGGAAAATGGCAAATCTAATAATGAATTAGAGCAAATACTAAAATGGCAGATACATACATTTTTAACTGTTAAATATCACATCCCTACTCCTAATCAGCTTTCCCATTCGCTTCTCTTCTTTCATTCTTCTAGTAATTTCTAAATTATTTAACCACTCAAGGCAATGAATAAACCTTTTCCAAGAAGATAGGCATAAGCCGGTGAGGTATTTAATCAAATCTAAAAATAATATGCAGTTACACGTGTCCTATTAGAACTTACGATGCAAACAGCATAATTACTCTTCATGCAAAATGAAGACCATCTCCCCGATCTTCAGGGCAATTACACATTTTCTAAAGACATACCTCACAGTGAGAAGAACCTAGTTATTAACACATGCCATGAGGATAAAAACCTGTCATCAATATTGCAAAGTTGACCTTCCAATATATGTTTCCCTTTTTATAAAGGTACTTCTTGGTGTTCCACGGACTGAGGTGAAATCCTTGGAAGAAACATGTGGAAGGCAAAGCACAAGATAAGTTCTAAAACACAGTGAATAACTCACAAGGATATAAAATGAGTTTTATCATCCTGCTATTAACTTTCTTTTTATAAGTATAAGCAATAAGTAAAGAACACCATAGCTGGAAGGTGCCCTAGAAATAAAATGAAATATCACATTCATAGCTGAGTACACGGAGGCCCAGAGAGGTAGGAGAAGGCTGGGTCACAGGTCATCCTGCTCCTGGGTGACTCAGCTGTACCCAGAGTACCTGTTAATTGACTCCCTGTTCTGTGCAATTTGGAAATTAGCACACTGCTCTCCCAGAGAACTGAGGCATATCAAATCCACTACATGCTTACACTTACTTCACTGGAGAGAACAGGTGATTTGGGGGGAAAGGCTGAGTTTAAAACACATTTCTATAGACAACAGGACATTTTCAATGGTCCCACTGCCTCTTAGACACTTAGAAGGAGGGGAAAGAACATCCAATGCCATATGAACATCGTGAAAGAAAAACCAATGAATTTTTCTGAGGCATATTACATTTGTAACATCAGAATTCTTATTCAGACTGATAATATAACCACTCTGATCTAAAACCCTCCAAATACTCCCATGAGTAAAAGTGGGAAAATCTGAATAAGATAGGTGGATTGTATCAATGTTCATATTGGTGTGATATAATACTACAGTTCTTCAAAACCTTACCATTGAGGGAAATATAAAAGAATCTCTCTGGGATGCCTAGGTGGCTCAGTGGGTGAGTGCCTACCTTTGGCTCAGGGTGTGATCCCGGGGTCTCGGGACTGAATGCCACATGGGGCTCCCTGCGAGGAGCCTGCCTCTCCCTCTGCCTCTCTCTGTGTGTCTCTCATGAATAAATAAATAAAATCTTAAAAAAAAAAAAAAATCTCTCTGTATTACTTCTTACAACTGCATGTGATTCCACCATTATCCCAATTTAACAAAACAAAAACAAAACAGAACAAAAAACCCCTTCCAAGAGTTAAACAGAAAATCCCAGGAGAGACATCTCAGTGTCAAGGGCTGCAGCAATCAGGACATCAGGAATTCCTCTAGCACCATTTCCTAGACTCCTCTCCTTGCAGTGCCCACTGTGCACACAGTGGCCGGTCCAACGCCCGCATCTGCCTCCATCCTATCTGCATGCCCTGTGTTCCGATGGCCTAACTCCTCACCTCCATCAGATCCTGTGTTGATGTCCCAGATGCAAATAGTTGGCTGATTCAGCAAGGGCTAACTGAGGAAAATCTAAGGGAAGGACTGTTGAGAAATATATGCAAAATGAAGGAAAAGCACCAGGGGCTCGAGTATCAGTGAGGCTTCTACCAGGGCGGGGTAAGGGGAGAGTGACTCTCGGTGCAGGGACACAACTCCCAGCAAACCACGCTGGGCAGGAAAGGAGCCTGAGAGCAAGACCTGTCCACTGTCCCCCTGTGTGGCCTCAGCACCCCCTGCCAGACCCAGGCTCAAACTAGGGGCAGGGACCCCGAGTCCTGCCATCTGTTAGGTGGCCCTTACCGCGTGGCCAGGCTGTGCAGCCGGAGACACATGGGGGACTCCTCTGCCCCTTCTCCCTGCACCTTGCATTTCTAATGCTCCAGCCAGCTACATCACCAGAGGGCAAGGATGCACCCCATCACTGGAGCTGCCCACGTGCCCTTCCCCAACACACACACACACACACACACACACACACACACACACGTGCAGGATGTACAATTGTTTTAAGTTAGCTAAAATGCATCAGTCAGGAACAAAAAACTTGCGAATGCTTAAAGATGTCATCCAGGGGTTCCCTAGATCATGTGCAGGGGGAGGGAAGAACGGTAATGGCGTGGAAGAAACAGGGGGTGGAGATAAAAAGCCTTTCACTTTTGCCTCTCTGCTTCCTGGAGGAGAGGGTAGGGCCAAGCCAGTCGTAAATAAACAGCTGCTTATAAAAATAGGCACTGGCTACTGAATCCTGTATATAAACGCTGAGTGTCTCCACATTCTTTGCTAAAGCATTACAGCTCAGAGAAGATGGCTAGTTATGCCAGAACCCTGAGCACCTGCCAGAAGCCCATCAGGGAGTGTAGGGCCAGCCCAAAGGGTAGAGAAAGCAAAGCTTCATAAGGGTGATCTTTTTCCTTTTATCTAACTTTGGTGTACCTTTTTTGTTTTGCGATGGCATGTATAATGTCTGGCAACTTCAACAAACCCATGTGAGCATCGATGAGACACTACTATTCTAGAGATTCTAAAAATTAATGACTACAGAGCCAAAGGTTTTAAAGAGTCATTTATTGTGTGTGTGGGGGGGGGGGGGGGGGGGGACACTCCAAGTGAATCCCGCTTTGAACATTCAAAAGGCAACAAATACTCTAAGAAACCAGCACCTGCCCAGTGATAAAAAGATGTTAGTAGAGGAATAAAGTAAAGGTAAGAAGAGTGATACACAGGGCAGCCCAGGTGGCTCAGAGGTTTAGTGCCACCTTCGGCCCGGGGTGTGATCCTGGTGACCCGGGATCAAGTCCCATGTCCGGCTCCCTGCATGGAGCCTGCTTCTCCCTCTGCCTACGTCTCTGTCTGCCTCTCTCTCTCTCTCTCTCTCATGAATAAATAAATAAAATCTTAAAAAAAAAAAAGAAGAAGAAGAAGAAGAAGAAGAAGAAGAAGAAGAAGAAGAAGAAGAAGAAGAAGAAGAAGAAGAAGAGTGATACACAAGGTGCCCAGATGACAATAACCATAGGGAGAGCAGCTGGCACCAAAGACTTTGTTTGGGAGAATATCATGGAACATTTTTCTGGATTCTTTTTGTATGTTCAGAAAAATACCTCAATGAGCAATGAGGGGACTGGAGTTGAGAGCAAGAGAATGAGCTAGAAAATGAAACAATGAGAGAAAGATAAAGACCGCAAGAAGTGCAGCTTAGAGCACACAAGCAGGCAAGAGCGAGCTACTTTCCTTCAAACATGAACAAAATATTGAGAGATGATAAAAGAAGAAAAAGGTGGGGGGAGGGGGACTTCCATGTTATCATCACACATAATGTTCTCCCTCTCAGGACTGTGTGGAGTAGGATATGTGCCCTCTATTTCCATATGTCCAACAACCCCAACTAGAGGTTAAGGTCCATGAGGGATCTTGATAAGCAATCTTCTAGAAAAAAAGAGGTGGCTGCTCCATCTCTCCCTTCATCTTCAACCCACTATTATTTAGCTCCCCCCACCAACTGGCCCACTAATACAGCTTTTGGCAAAGAGCACCATAAATCTCCTTCTCTTTACCGATGCCTATTTTTGAGCAACACCCCCAGAGTGGGTCTCCAGGTGTGCGGCACAGACCTGGCCTCTGCCCTTTGGAGTCCGCAGTGCCGTGGAGAAGGCAGATTATCCAGCGTTTCATAGTGTGATCGTGGCACTTCAGGAGAGGAACAGAGCACTATCAACACACCGAAGAGGGGCACTTAATTTTAAGAACATCAGCAAAGACTTCAGGAGAGAAGGAACAGCTACATTCTCCCTATTGTCCTTTTAGATTCTCTTTGGACCTCCTCTCTTAGAAAGTCCTCTGACCAATTCCTCATGAGTGAGGTGTTCCTCTTATGGTCTCTCTTATGGTCTGCCTGTTCCTATTATTGTACTTGCCACACAATCATCAGAACTTTTAGGATCTGCCTCTCCGTTAGCACAGTGTCACATCCTTTCACAAACATTTGCTGAATCAACAAAGAAGTGGGGACGGGGACGCCTGAGTGGCTCAGTAGCTGAGTGTCTGCCTTCGGCTCAGGGCGTGATCCCTGGGTCCTTGGGATTGAGTCCTGCATCAGACTCCCTGAAGGGGGCCTGCTTCTCCCTCTGCCTGTGTCTCTGCCTCTTTCTCTCTGTCTCTCATTGATAAATAAAATCTTAAAAACAACAACAACAAAGAAGTGAACACACAGGACATCAAGGCTAAAGTTTTTGGTTTGTCTGTTTTGTTGGAATGGTGGTGCTGATGTTTGGCCAGTGGGATAAAGAGAAAAAAAGAAGACATGGAGCCAGAGAAAACTGCAGAGGCAAAGGCCAGACACCTAAATTCTAGAGAATTAAAAGGACTACAAAACATTCAGTATGGCTATAGAATTAAAGATGCATCACGGGAAAGATAAAGCAAGGGAGATAGACCTAGATGAACCAACAAAGAGACCTCATTATGTTTAGAAATTATACCCTTACTTCCCAGCCCAGTAGAAAGCACTTAGGAAAAATTTGTTAAACTGTTATTGTATCTCTATCCTTTTCACTTTGACTGTCTTAAAATTTGTAAGGGCAATCTTTTTAGCAAAGAAGAAACAAATTTTGGATGGCCAGAGATTAAAAAAAAAAAAAAAAAAAGGTTTTTTGCTCAAACAGTTCAAAGAATTGCTGCTTCACATATTGGTAAAAAAAAAAAAACTCTGCAGCTAGAAATTCCAACAACATATTAGGGTGTTTTTTTTTTGTTGTTGGTTTTGTTTTTTTTATTATTATTAACTTTGATTATCCTTCGTGCAACGTTTATTCCCCTAAGAGAATATGTGAGTACAAGCAAATCTAAATTAATTCTTCACATATAATTTCATACGTGTATCTGTATCAAGTCCCTCCTATCATTTTACCAATCTAGGTCAACAATCATGTAATTAAATTTTGAAATTATCAACTTCATCTGACAAGTAATCTTTCAAAAATGGATGTTGATTATTGATTGCATTTAAGATGGTCTCTAAATGTCCTTCTCCTTGGATATTCGTCTTCTGTTATTTTATTAAGGATTCAAGTACCTCAAGAACTGTCAAGTTAACTTTGGATAAGCATTATTCTCTCATTCCTTTATTATTATAACCTTTATCCAAATACTATAAAAAGTGTCATATTTTCCCCCTCACTGGAGATTGGAGATTCACTCATTTCATTAGCCTGTTTTCTGTTACATAAGGATGCACACTTGAAGCCCCCCTATTTTATCACATTTTTATACTTATTTCACTAACACATTAACCATCATCAACTTCCTCACAAGGGCAATCTTTCTCTTAATTCTCAGGCATTAAACCTCCATTAGAGTCTCTACATTAAATTTCATCTCGAACTTGAATCTTCATGGTACTTAACTAAAGATTACATAAGCATGTACCAAAGGTCACTCATTGAAGACAAGTATCTCTTGAGTTTCTCCTACTATTTCCCAGGCATTCTTTTAGTTGCTGGCAGCAGATAACCCCTCAATGATTTTACTGTTAGTGATAAGAGAAGAGCAATGGATAAACAGGTATAGATGATGTCACAAGACAGCACCACGAAGACAAAAGAAACAGAGCAAAGAATCAGGGGCCACTGGAAGTTGAAGAAATGCTATTTGATACTGGGGAGTATGACAGGAGCACTTTAAAAGTATTCAATTAGCTCATTATCCACTTTTCTGTCTTGAGGGTTCAAGTTTCAAATTAATTCCTTACCACAGAGCCTTGTATATACTGGTTATTAATAAAGCCATTTGGCACCAACTGGTTGCTCCAAGGCAGTGATAAGACTTCATGGTTCTGGAACATATGGCTACATGTCTGTATATATTACCCTCAAAGTGCAGAGATCTTTCATAGCTAATCTAATCCATTCAAGGAAAGAGTAAATGTAAAAATAAACACATCCTGAACATTTATAATAAACCAATTAAGTTTATAACAACTAATATATATTGAGCATTTACTAGGGGTCATGTATGTGCTAAGAACTTTAATATACGGGCAGCCTGGATGGCTCAGCGGTTTAGCGCGGCCTTCCGCCCAGGGCGTGATCCTGGAGACCCGGGATCGAGTCACACATCGGGCTCCCTGCGTGGAGCCTGCTTCTCCCTCTGCCTGTGTCTCTGCCTCTCTGTGTCTCTCATGAATAAATAAATAAATAACTTTAAAAAAAAAAGAACTTTAATATACTAACTGTACGTCAGAACAAGGCTACAAAATAGGTTTTATTATTATTTGCATTTTTTTGGTGGGGAAGTTGGTATTGCAGGGGTAAGATATCCTAGTTAAAGTTACCCAATAGTGAGTAGTAGAGACAAAATCCAAGCCTCAATACTCAGGCCACAGAGAACACGCTCCTCTCCAGAAAGGATGAAATCCTCAAAGACCAAGAACTTGAGGATTCAAGTTCTCAGGACTGTGTGGGAGAATGTGCCTATGAGCTCTGATGTATTTGCAATTTTCTCTCCGACATCTACCTCATGGTCATCTCACCATGAGCCAGCAGTTAATGCGTATTACCTGAATTCACCCACACTGAACCTCAGAGCTGAGAGGAGAGTCACTGCTAAGAAGTCAATGACTCATCAGATGCTGGGGCCTTTGCAATCACCCACCACTGGTAAAAAGAAAGGTCATGAAAAAATTTAAGAATGACACAAGTTTCCATTCACTAAGACTGGCAAACAACTGAAGCTTTTAACTTCATCACAATTTATTTTTAGGGAATTTGAGTGAATAGTGGCACATTGAAAAAGGGTACATCATAGTGGGGGGAGGAGAGAGTAAAATTTAATGTTTCATATTCCATTAGTTAAGAGTCTTTTCTAATACTTAGTCAATTTAGGATAGGCTCTATATCCATCAAATAGGCTAACATATGAGCACTCATTAAGAATTAACTCTCTCTCCTACCTATTCCTCTCCTATATTTGACCTTAACAGAAGGTCCGAAATCCAGGTAGTACCAAAAGATCTCCCCCATCCTCACCGCACACTTATGCATACACCCTTTGAGTTATACCAGTGGTTTTAGATCTACACTGTTCATTAAAATAATCTGCAAATAATGCTGGTTCTCAGGCCCCCACGAAGAAATACTGAAAATGAGGTCTAGAATATGGCCCAGGGACTTTTACAAGCTCTCTAGGCAATTCGAATATGCAGCCAAAACTGGGAATCATTGCTCTGGCTAGACTGGAAAGTACTGCATATCAAGGCTAAGTGATCTTGTTAAAAATATAGATTCTGATTCAGTAGATGCAGGGTGGGCCTAAGATTGTGGGCCAAGCTTCCAGATGATGCCCTGGTGTGTAGCAAAGCCTCTATCTGTGATATCAAATACAGCAGCCACAAGCTATCTTGTTTGGTTAAATTCAGTTCCTTGGTCACTGCTGCCTCATTTCGAGGATTCAACAGCCACGCAGAGTTTGTGGCTATCACTGCGTACAAACACAAATATCTCTGTATTTTTTAAAGTATTTTTAAAAGATTTATGTATTTATTTTTAGAGACAGAGAGACAACATAAGCATGAGCAGAGAGGGAGGGGCAGAGAATCTCAAGCAGACTCTGCACTGAGTGGGGAGCCCAACATGGGGCTTGCTCTCACAACCCAGAGATCATGAACTGAGCCTAAACCAAGAGTCAGATACTTATCTGACTACACCACCCAGATGCCCCTAAAGATTTTTAAGTATTCAACAATTTTGTAGGACACTGAATTCAGCTGAATAAAAATATAATTTATCATTATTTTCACATTCTCAATTTTATTAATTTTTAATCACTAAAAAGAATAAGATGAGGCAATTCTACTGCTTCCTTTTAATGTTAATTTCTTTTTAACTTCAAGGTTAATACAGAGAATAACTTTTCAATTTATCAGACTTAAGGCAAATAATCTGCATTTTATAAGATCTCATTGGGTTTTTAAGGCAATATTTTAATGTTTATATTTGCACATTTTAGGAATCATAATATATGTCCATGACTCCCAAAAGAAGTAAAAAAATATTTACATAAGAATTTTTTATTAAAGTGCTATATTTGGAACTAACCCACTGTGACCATTCAGATCCTACTAATAATAATCAAGAGGAAAAATCCTCTATTATTTTAAGAAAATGAAACTGTACTTTTTTAAATTGAGGCGATAAAGCACTTTAATATGGATAAAATGTTTCTAATACTTATTCCACTTTTACAAATATAAAGCCAAAAACTTTATCCATAACTCTGACAGCCTGACAACCAAGCAAACAAAATTCAACCCAATAGTAGTTTCCTAGGCAACAAGCACAGATACATGCCAGTGGGAAAAAAATGAAAACAAGAAAAAGCACTGCAGCATTTCCAGTAGGCTTGAGAAATACATTTTAATTGTCAAAATGTCACAAAGACAACAATATTGAAAATCATTTCATTGAGAGTGATTCAAAGCAGAATGCCATTTTCATTACAGCAAACGAGGTGTGGAAAAATAGAAAAATTAGATTCCCTTTCCTTTGCTCTGAATTAAGAAGGGATGGTAATCAATCTTGTTTGATTTTATAAAATTTATCTGCATTAGTACAGATTTCTAATATGTCTCCTTAGTTTTCTCTACAAATGTTACCATATATGAATTCTACATATAAAAGAAGAGTCATCCCAGAAAGGGGGGGGGGGGGGGGCAGGAGAAAGTGTGTCCATGGGCCACCAATATGATAAAGTTCATATATGCTTAGGTTTTAATTCAAACAGTAAACAACATTATTTCAAAACACACATTAAAACAGCACTGGGCTCTCCATATTTTCACTTGGCTTTGGTTTCCTCACCTATAACAAGAAGACTATGCATTAAAAACCTCTTCAGCCCTTAACAGTTTTTGATTTTCAGAAATGAAATATAGAAAGGCTATATTGTCTAGAAACATTGCTTATAAAAATAAATACTGTATCCTAGGCCATTTTAAAACTTTTTCTTTAGAGGACCTAAACTCTGACAGTTAGCCTTTAGAAAATAATATTGGAAATGTCCTACTCCGTGGGTATTAAAATGTCTAAGTTTTACATCAGCTTTTGTAACCATCATGACATTTGCTCTTGTGTCTATGTCAGGAACATTTACTTGGATTCACAGAAATGTGCTGGATGCCCTTAATCTATACTTTCATACAACCTGTCACTACAATCCTGTGAAATAAATAGTCTGTATTTTCTCCAAAACTGTCTTGTCAAATGCTTAGTCAATTTAGGAACTTAGGTTGAATTGATCAAGTAATTCAGGCAAAACTACCAATTTAGTAGCTTCAGTAACAAACATCACTGAAGTGTTTTTCTAATAATTTACCTCTCAATGATTGGTGAATGAAAAGAATAGAAAAATGGGGCTTCCAAGAAAGAATATGTTCATTTTTTTCTCTATCTTGTCTATCCAAGCAAGATTAATATATTATAATTCATTCCTCAGAGACAATCATCTGCCGTTGAACTCCAGCAGATCCATGCTAATGCTTTCATGAATCAGGTGCCCCACTGGAGTGGTCTTAGATATCTACTTGCATTTGCATATTTCCTCTTTTTTATATGTACTTGTTCTCATATAAAAGCTGTTATAATGCAAGCATGTAAGTTATAACAGAATAAACTGATATTTTAAAAACAAATTTCAAGAAATAGCACATATGACGGTGAGTTCATTCTTCTGAAATTAACTTCAATTCACTTATATTTGTTTTCTTTTTTGCTTTTTATCTTACTCTCTAGATTCTCTTACTCTCTATTCACAACAGTGGACATCATCATGCTTCCACAGAAATAAGCTATCCTGCATGACATGTAATCAGCTCAAAGAAAATTTAGATAGTATGGACATTCCAAGAAAAATAAGAAGAGTAAATCCTAAAAGAATCTCATAGGTAGATCCAGGACTAAAATTGTGTATATCTGCCAGGAATCTGACAGAGCTTGTGTTGGTCGGGAGAGGTGGTAAGGAAGGAAATATTACAAAGATTTTTCTTATTTCTCTTTACACCTTAGCTGCCGGGAAGCAAACACAAAGTTTTGTGGCCAGGAATACAATGTGATAGATGGAATAGATACACAGTACAAATACATAAAATTTCCTTTACCTCTGTCTTCATTTTCAACTTCAACTTACATTTTCCTTTTGCATAATTCTCTATTTTTATTAATTACTGCTTGTTACTGCTATCTTAGAGATCTACATAGACCTGTATCTACTAGATAATGGAGTTTATATGTTATTGGGTCTATAGAGTATCAACTACATATTTATACAAAAGTGAGTAAGCTTTAAAGTACCAAAATTAACAGGATATACAAAAATGATTCATTGTAACATGTCTAGAACTTAAGACTGCTCAGTGTATGTTGAAGAAATTAATTAATGGGAATTTATTTATTCTAAGCAAGTCTTCTAATTATGTATCATACATTCCAAAACAGGCTTGGGACTGAACATGGTCTTCCTTTTATCAAGGGGTAAAAAGAGAAAGAGAGAGAGAGAGAGAGAGAGAGAGATCAAATCTTTCAAGTCTTTGAAATCTCGAATGTCAAAAAAAAATCTCACATACTCTCTAAAGCAAATTATGGATAAAAATAAAATAAAATTATGGATAAAAATTATCACAACCTAAGTGGAGGATCTTTACAAGGATTAAATGATGATTTGACAAGCCACAGTCTTTTTGTACTTGCAAAAACAGGAGAAAACAGAAAATCCTTTTGAAAAGAAATAGTATTCAGTATCTTAATGAGTTAATCATGGACTTATTAAGAACATACTGCGTATCAGAGGGCTGGCTCTATCTCAAAATACATTTACCCAGTTAAAATACCAAAAATACACATTAAATATTTTTAGATGACAGCTAAGTCACTAGAAAAGACCAAAGAGAAAAAGAATGCTTCCTTTACTTCTCATTGGGTTAAAATTTGAGAGGCTGAGGCATACCCCTGGGAACATATGACACTGAGTGCATCACCAGCTCTGCTTCTGTATGTCCTGTAAAGGATGACCATCAGAAAGGATTTAGGAAGATAGAAAGTCACAGCACAGGTTTTCTTTACGTTTTCACACATATACAGGCATAGATATGATACAAAAATAAATGCCAAGAATAATGTGAAAATAAGCTAAGGGGGAGAGGGTGGTTATACACATTTTTAATACAATCTTGGTCAGAATCTAAACATTCTCTTACCCCCTTTACCCAATCTAGTTGGTGTCTTACCCAATACAGGTAATCAAGAGATTTATCCACCTTTAAAGTTCTCCCTCCTCCCTGCCCTATCTCAAAATTGCTCCAAGCACCTCATCAAGATTAAAATTATATACAATAACTACTTAGCATACCTACCCATGCCACTGTTTCTAATCAATTCAAAAAATGTGACTTGTCTGTGCATCACCAAAGGATTTCTAGAGATGGTTCATACCATTTCATGAGAAAAGATTGTTTTAAATTTTTGAGAGTTACTTGTTAGAGTCATTATGCAAAATTAAATTATAGAAACTTACAATTAAATAAATTATATTAAAAACAAAGATAACAGGAACATCTGACTGGCTCAGTGGTTGAGCATCTGCCTTTGGCTCAGGTCATGATCCTGGGGTCCTGGGATCGAGTCCTGCATTGGGCTCCCCTAAAAGGAGACTGCTTCTCCCTCTGCCTGTGTCTCTGCCTCTCTCTCTCTCTCTCTCTCTCTCTCTGTGTGTGTGTCTCATGAATAAATAAAATCTTAAAGAAAAAAAAAGCTTAACAAATACTCAAAACACTCCACTTCGCAATTATTTTACATTCTATCATTATGCTCATGATGCATCTATTCAAACTGTCTGGCAGAAATGTCCTATAACAGGGGTACTACCATGCATTTCTTATAGACTCTATATTCAGTAATAGGATTAACTTGAAATTGGCCACTATGAGAGTATTTACACAGTGGAAATGGACAAATGCTATAAAGCCACATCTTTTTTTGGTTTCAGCGATTCCGCTGTAAAACATTTACCAGCACACCAGTCATGTAATCAGACACATTCCCTATGCTCCTGAACTTATGAGAAGTACCAGGCACTACAGGACCACACAGCAAATCTATGGAATCCGGGCAGAACTATCTGAGAAACCGTTACTCAGCAGAGTCCTGAAGGCTAACATGAGGTTAGCCAGGTGTGCAATGAGGAGAGAGAAGCAGCTTTACCACACATGGAGAAAACAAGGTGCTGAGAGCTAAGCAGGCCTGGACCCAAACAAGAAACTTGTCCAAGGAAGCTAGTTACAGGGTCAAAAGGGATGTGGTTGAAAAGACAGACGCAAAACAGTTCTCACAAACCTTAAGAAAACACACTACTATTCTTACTTATGCTAAAAAGTATTGAGAAGCTTTTGAGAGTTTTTAAAGCATTGGGACAAAAGGAAGACATGTATCAGCAAGCAGAATAGGAGAAGGACTGCTGCTGAGAAGTCGGCCAGGAGACAGGTCTGGTATCTCGACTCTTTCTTGATAATACAGTACAATCGGAAAAGACTTCTTGAGCATGCAGCACTAGAGTGGTTTTATTTATCACTTAAACTGCATGCTCAATTCCACTAATATAGACATTATTCAACACATACAAAAAATGATAAATTTTAAAATGTGAGAAAATAAACTAAAAGTGTATGCAAAGTTCTAATATTCCGTTTCCACACTTCCATGATGACGCATCCCACTTCAGATAGCACCTGTGATGCTGACTGTGGCAGGTAGAAATGTAAAATGTGAGACCACCAGGATGTGGTGGACTATGAGCGTTGGAGCCATATGTCACTCACAAGGATGATCAAGCTTGTGCTAAGACGTACCAGACTAGGAAAAACCTCCCCAAAACTCAGCAATCCAGGCTGTGACCAAATTCCCTCACACTTTGCCTACTAAAAATATCACAATAGTTTGGCACCATTTTCTGGCCACTCAATTTCACTAGGGACAAATATCTCATTCATGGAGATGCCATTTCTTCTTCACTACTTGAACAAAAAAAGAAAGCAAGCAAACAAACACTGGCTACCTGTCATCGTAAAAATGCCCTGGATTCCTCTGAAGTGCTCTTCCCAACAGCAGCACAGTGGTAGACATATATTCTGGCTCCTACTCAAGGCCAGGCAGATCCACCCATCAGTGCTCCTGACACTTGCCAAGTAAGATTTCAGCAAATGCATGGTCATAAGTGCCCTTAGGAACATCAGTCTTACAGTTACAAGAAAGTTAATCAGAATCCAAATAAAGGAACACTGGAATTGGCATAGAGAGCAGATGCTGATTGATCTGTGCCCTTAAAAAGATGCATCTCTCTTCAGGTATGGAATGAATAAGCCAGGGCATAAAAGGCACAGCACAGGGAATGTAGGCAATGGTATTGTAACAGTGCTGTATGCTGACAAACAGCAGCTATTCTAATGGCGAGCACATCATAATGTACAGACTTCTCTGGAATCACTGTGCTGGACACCTGAAACAAAATGTAACACTGTATGTCAACTAGACTTCAATTTGAAAAAGAGAAGCAAGGTATACAAAAATTAAAAACCTCAGGGAGGGGGAATTGGAGGAAGATGGTCAAAAGGCACAAACTTTCAGTTAGAAGATACAAATGTACAGCACGATGACTGTTGCTAACTGCTGTATAATATACAGGCAAGTTTGTAAGAGAGTAAATTTTAATACTTCTCATAGCAAGATTTTCCTTTTTCCCTTTCCTTATTTACTTTTATTATACCTATATGAGAAAATGGATGTTAGCTGAACCTGATGTAATCATTTTGTAACATATGCAAATTAGATTATCACACTGTAGGGATCCCTGGGTGGCGCAGCGGTTTAGTGCCTGTCTTTGGCCCAGGGCGCCATCCTGGAGACCCGAGATCGAATCCCACGTCGGGCTCCCTGCATGGAGCCTGCTTCTCCTTCTGCCTGTGTCTCTGCCTCTCTCTCTGTGTGACTATCATGAATAAATAAATAAAATCTTTAAAAAAAAAAAAAAAAAAGATTATCACACTGTATGCCTTAAACAGTGAAGTATGTCACTTATTTCTCAATAAATCTAGGGGACAAAAATTTGTTTAAAACCCCGAATTCTCAAATAATCAAGAACAGATTCACTACACTCTGAGGCATGACTTTGAAAACTGAAATTAGACCAGGATGCTCCTGATTTTAACTTACTATTAAGCTTAGCAAAATAAAAACAATGTATCTAAATAGTGATTTCTGAATACACTTTCCTAATAACAGGATAAGAGTGCTTAAAGAAATGCCTGATTCCAGGTTTGAGGCAGAAAATACATAAGATGAGCATGGAATACATTATCACTGCAAAAAGCAAGGATGCTCTCTCTTACCAGAAGCATTCAGGAGCGAATGTAGACTGGTGTCACTACTACAAATATAGCAATCTGAGCACCAATAAGAATAATAATGCAATAAATTGAAATAATAATTATGTCAATGTTTTTAAGTTCTTAATGGCACATTTTTTTTGGGGGGGGGGGGGGAAGGAAAGAGAAACTAGGAGGACATTAGCCTAGAAAACCAACTCATTATTCTGAAAACTGGCAAAGAAGGAAATGGAATTAAGCATTTGATCTGTCTTTCCTATGCAAACAGTACCACAGGGTCACAAACAAGATGACAAGGAAAAATTTCTATTTATAGAAATATTCTAGGTAATAAGTGAAAGACAGAATACCAGCATGTTGCCAACATAAAAAAAATAATGCATCCAGGCAACAATCACCAATGTTGCTAATATTGCAAAAGGAGAAACAACCAGACTTTATGCATCTCCTGATTGAACCATACACCACCACCTAGAGATACTACTATTGAAAAAAGAAAACCAGAATCAAATCAAGACCCTGTACCTAATACAGTGGATAGAGAAACATAGCTGATGCCACAGGGATGGATTCAGCAAAGTCCAGACAGAAAAACCACAGGAAAAACAATCCAATTTCAATAAATAAATCATAATGTATAGGTGCATGTGTGTGTGTCAAATGCACTGTGTAAATTTTCCTTGGATCCTCACTTAAACAAGCCTAACATGAAACCTCATTTACAAAACAAAGTGATTTTGATAATATTACATAGCATTAAGAAAATACTGTCTTTTCTAAAACAGTATGGGATTATACTAAAAAGTTTTTATCTTTTAGAAATATATACTAAAGCATTTTCAGAAGAAATTATATAAGGTATAGAATTTACTTCACAACAGTCCCACTTGGTATGTAGTAAACATAAAGTGAGATTGGTCATAAACGGAGAACTATTAGACCTGAGGGTGGGTACGGCATTTCACTATACTGCTCTCTTTAGTCTTGAATACGTTTCAAATTTTCTATAATAAAAAACTTAAAATATAAATGGTCTTGCAATATAGAAAATTATAAAGACAAGTGAGAAATATGCAATACAACAATACTAAATAGTCTTTTTTCTACCAATTAAGGTTAAATTAAAAAAAACAAAACAGGAAAGCTGTCTAAAGTTGCATGTTCATCATGATTTCTAAAATGTTTACTGTGTTACAGTTGAATGAATCTCTTTAGTACAGACTGTGCTGACTTTACAGAACGTTCATTCAGAAGAAGTTCAGTTTCACTGAAAAGATTTCCTAATTCAAACCTCTTAAATGCCTTTTTTCAAAAATTAAATGACTTTAAAGCATTTTGAGCAACAAGAAATTACTTCAAATACTTTAATAACATGATCAGTGGGTCTACATGTGGTCTAAACCTCATTGAAACTAGATGTATCTTAACTCTGAAAAGGTAAGTAACAAATACTACTATAATCTGATTTCTTATATTTTTCTGAAAGATGAAACATATTTGATCATAATCAAGTTACAGAGACAAAGCAACTATATTTTACCCACATATACTTTGTAGATCTTTTCAAGTAACAGGGATACATAGTAAGTAATGGTGAAGAAATGTGAAAAATACTCTTACATTATTTTGATTCTTTTAACTGTATTACTAGAAGATACTCAAAAAGACAGTTTTACCAATAAGATTAGTAGATGAATAGACAAAATTCTCAAAAGTGAGCAGCATAAAAATTAGAAGCTTGAAACCCATAGGAATTAAAAGGAAATTATAAAAAGCAGTCAGATGTTCATAAAGACTTCATCATTTAGTTGCTTCACTTGATTAATAACTCCCTTAAAAGTCTTTCTATGTGTGTCTCACGTTTGTGGGGTATATTTATTTCAAGGACAGTATTTATGAAAGTAAATTAAGCAGGAAAAACGAGGTTAAAAAAAAAGAAAATATCTAGGAAATATAACAGTTCATTCATTTAAAAACATAATATATGAATCATATAGAAATAAACTGTCCCATTAGCTTTACTATGAGATGAAGATATTGCTTATATTTCTTAATATTGCCATTATATTCTTTAATAATATAAATACTTATTTGAAGAAAAAAAAATCCTATATCAAAATTCATGACTCAGTCAATAAAGGGGGCCAATACCTGTGAATATACAAAAATAAATAAAGGCAAAAAATCACTGACAGACACACACACACACACACACACACACACACACACACCTCTTCCAGAAACTTTGGTGCACATGGCAGTTCTGACTCTTGCATAAGAACATAGATTACACATCACCAATGATGGTGAAGCATCATTTACTATAGATGTGGAAACCAGAATCAAGTCCACAATAGCTAAGTTTCAGAGAATAAAGTTGTGCCTTAGTAGTTACATAATATGTTAAGTTCAAAAATGTTGTTTGATTTTTATTTTCTCTAAGAATGTATATACCCCGCCTTTAATGTTGGTAAGGGAAAATAACCACAACTATAAAATCATCAATAGCTAAACCAAACTTCTCTCCCAAAGCAATCATGCCTTGTATTAAGATCTTAACAAAAATGCAGCAATTTAGTATGTTTTCATGATAAAGGAAGAGAATAAAGATGGATGACATAACTATAAAGCAGACAGCAATCATTTTAGCTGTGCTTTCAGTAGATATTTGTTCTAATTAAGGATCTCAATTTTCTATGCTAATAGAGTATTGCACTGGCCACTAATTACAGATCTCCAATTAAGGATATAGATGTAGAAGGTTATTTGTGATGCTTCCATAAATATTTACAATCTTGGAGAATATGCAAAAATTAAAATATATATAAAATTACATTCAATGGATAATATTATAAAACACTTCTTCAGTGTAAAAAACATTTCTATTAAAGGAATGCTAACACAACTGTAAATAAAAGATCAAGTATACATTAGAACTTGGATCTGTAGAAATTTTCTATTTGAAGATACGAAGGGTCTTGCATTACACTGTGGATTATTTAGAAATTGAATTGAGGGATGCCTGGGTGGCTCAGCAGTTGAGCATCTGCCTTTGGCTCAGGGCGTAATCCTGGGGTCCAGGGATCGAGTCCCACATCGGGCTCCCTGAATGGAGCCTGCTTCTCCCTCTGCCTGTGTCTCTGCCTCTCTCTCTGTCTCTCGTGAATAAACAAATAAAATCTTAAAGAAAAAAAAAAAAAAGAAAGAAATTAAATTGAATAGACTATCTATCCCTCTAAGCCAACCATGACCAGGTCCATGCTTTCTGCCCTTCCTCTTGATACCAATGCCCCTCTCCTGGAGTGGAGAGGAAAGGGGAGTAACTTCTTGAATGGAGAGCATTGAGCCAGCTTCTGTATAGTGATGATGAAGATACGGCCCTTTGCTTTCTAACAACTTACAAGCTAGAGAGGTACATAGTGGCCACAAAATAAGTAGGATATAAGGAAACACAAAAATAGAAAAGCGTTCTAGGTTTTAAGAAAACTTTTAATTCTTTAAAAGGCTGGTAAATGCCCAAGAATCCACTTGTTTACAACAAAAGAAGAGAAAACAAGGTGAAGTAATACCAAATAAAAGGCCTTTAGGCAAATGTACTCATGAAAAATCATTAGAACTAGTCTTCAGTCACTTTAGAGCCTCTGTTCAAAACAGAATTATTAGCCATTTCTAAAATAGCTCAAGAATGGAACCTGATACGGAGATTAAACAATGAAAATTAATCTAATATTTACAAGTACCATCAAAGTCTGCAATAATCCTCGAAGTCATTCTTCAGATCCTTTAGATAAAGGTCTAGAACATAACTAAAACATCTACATGGGGTGCCTAGGGGGTTCAGTTGGTTAAGCACTGACTCTTGGTTTCAGCTCAGGTCTTGATCTCAGGGTTGTGGGGTCAAGCCCGAGATTGGGCTCCACGGTCAGTGTGGAATCTGCTTTAGATTCTTCTCCATCCCGCTCTGCCCCTCCCCACTTCACTCTGTCTCTTTCTCTAATAAATAAAATCTTTAAAAATAAATAAAAGATAAACATCTACATAACTTTTAAGTCTTAAACAAAATATAAGGAAGGGAAGAGGGAAGCTTGAGGAAGGGAGAGTACATGTAAGACAGTGATGTTGCCTACTGTTTTCAGTATTCATAAATTGGATATAATTTTTCTAATCCAAATTTCACACTTACAGCATATCAATAATTATGAAAAGTTCTTTCAATTATGCAAAAGAGGTAAATATTAGGCTAATTTGTTCTTACAGATTATTTTTATTAAGCAAACTGAATTACATAACAATGACTAGAGTTCTATTTTTATAAACATTGCACCATTCGGCTTAACTAAGGTCTCAAAGACATACTTCTAATGAGGTGGTTTGCCCCACTGTTCATTACTTTTCTTCCCTGTGTACTGAAATCAAAATGACCATCCTATGAATGCTTTTAGTACAGATGACCATTATCATACCCATAGTAACCTGATCAGGAAAGACAGTACCTTCATACGGAAACTGATGGTAGTGTATTTTTTTCACTCTACAATATTAAAACATATGCATACTGCAACAGGCAGTAAAATGGCCCTGAAAGATGTCCACATCCTAATCTCTGGAACCTGCCACAGTAGCTTACATGGCAAAAGAGCCTTTGTCAGTGTGATGAAGGTAAAGGCTTTGACTTGAGGAGATTATCCTGTATCACCAAGTGGGCCTAACATAATTGCATGAGTCCTTAACAATGGAAGAGAAGAGCAGAAGAAAACAGGAAGATCTGACTGAAAAAAAAGCAAGAATCAAAGAGATACAAGGTTGCTGATGCTGAAGATGGCATTAGGGACCACCAGCCAAGGGGAGCAGGTAGCCTCCAGTCACTGGCCAAAGCAAGAAAATGGATTCTCTCCTAGAGCCTCCAGGGGACGCCCAACCCTAACAACCTTTGGGTTTTATTTTAGTATGATCCCCATGGCACTCTAACTTACAGCACTCTAATAAATTTGTTTTAAGCCACTAAGTTTGTGGGGATTTGTTATAGCAGGATTAGAAAACTAGCCCATATGTATAAACAGTCACATATACACACACAGAACTACATACAGCCTGCTCTTAAAACATGGGGGCAGAAAATTATATAGTAACTCCATGTAAGATTCATGCCCCACTTTTGAAGACAAGAGGTGGCAAATTTCAGATGAGGAAGAGAAATGAAAATGGTGGACTGTAACTTTTCTGACTGAAGCAGAGACACAGATACAGGCTCATCCATATCACTGCCCACCCTGGCTCCCCCTTACTGCCTTGGAGTGGATGCATGACCTCTGAAGCTTTAACCATGCATCACAGACCCGTACTCAGCATTCGGGGCTTTTTCTTCCTAGGAATTTTGATTCATCAGTGACCTTGTTTACGCGTCTCATTCCCAAACCCCTTACTCTGGTTACAAAAGAATGGCTATTATCAAATATTAGTGTGTACTCATACATTTTTATGCAAGCTGATTGCCAGCTGGTTTTTGTTGTATTAAGTCATAAATCTTTATGCTGTAACATCTCTGCCAAGCAATGGAATACTGTTTTCCAACTCATTAACACAAATTCTATATTTAAAATAAATACTTCTCACGATGCTTTAAATAACAAATTAACTAATAGATCAGCCATGGAACAAAGTACATTCTTAAATCGATAGATTACTCAATAGATTGAGTAAACTTGCCCTTTGATTACTGCTTTTTCCATATTGTGGTTGGTCTGAGGCCTCCTAGACTGATCCCATTGTAATTTTCCATCTGTAAACATGGTGATCGTCTTCATAAAATGATTTATTTTCCTGAAGTTACTCTTACACTCCTTCCATCACTAAATATCAGCCGTGTACATGTATATATGTACTCACACTAACATATGTATACATGTCAGTTTCTAATTATTACCAGGGTACCATTCTCTGAACAAAAAATGCTATTCTTTGATTAGGTGGAAATGACGACAGCACAGGCAACAAGATGTCACAAATGCTGCATTTCTCCTTCACTCCAAAAATGGTGGCTGCAGAAAATATAGGGTGAAGAAAGCATTCTACAACTATTAGAAAGAATACAAATTAAAAGGTGACCCATGCTGGGAACACACGGTATGAAAGTATTTAAGGAGAAGCACCATCAGTTTTTTGGATTTCTGAGACCAAAAAGGAGAAAAAGTAAATGAGGTAATGAAAGCATAATCGCCTTTTTGGAGTCATGAACATTCTAAACTAAAGTACCATTGATTGCCAGTATGAGGAAAATATTTAAAGGAAGATTCAAACATAAGATCTGGAAAGATCTGGAGGAAAAAAAATCTCTTTGTAAGAAGGCACGATCAACCCTTTCTCAACTCATGTGCACTTACACGCAGTGAGCCACACTAGCTGCACACACTGTAGCAACCAGATTTGTTACAAAGGAGAAAAACTATTTGCTAAAATGTAGGGAATGAATTGATCACTGAAAACTAATATATTACTAATCTCTAAATCAATATGGATGAATTTAGTAAATACAAAATAACATAACGAATTCACACACTGATTTACATGTAGGTTTTTTTCTTTGAAGTGTGGCCCTCACAGAGACTACTACCGGTGCATTCCAAGAAAAATCAGAAGGGGTTAAAAAATCCCAGGTGCATTTATCAAGCACCTTGTGCCTTTTGTGAAGCTTCTTCTCAGTCCTTCACTATTTGGGACTGACACAATGATTCTGAGAAATGAAGCCCATCTCCATCTGGGTATAGGAGCAAACACAACTGGGAATAAAAAGCCATTTCTGACATTAAAAGCAATGAGAGTGCAGCCCAGGTGGCTCAGCGGTTTAGCGCCGCCTTCAGCCCAAGGTCCTGATCCTAGAGACCCAGGATCGAGTCCCACGTCGGGCTCCCTGCATGGAGTCTGCTTCTCCCTCTGCCTGTGTCTCTGCCCCCCCCCCGCCCGTGTGTGTGTGTGTGTGTGTGTGTGTGTGTGTGTGTGTGTGTCTCACGAATAAATAAAATCTTTTAAAAAATAAAAATAAATAAATGCAATGAGAAAATAAATAAGTAAACATGGTCTCAAGAAGTAAATAAGAGATCTATATCAAGTGCGGCAAGAAGAGAAGAAAAGATTTTATCTGCAGGCTTTCCTGCTGACAAAATAATACACAATATGGGTCCCTCTGTGACACGCGCTAACAGAAAAAGAACCTACATACCTGGTTAGAATGAGAAAATGAAAAAGAAGTCATGTTTACAATCTAATCTTGTCTACTAAAACATTTTCATACAATTATTTTCTCTATGTAGTATACTTCTTATTGCCATTTGGAAATGAGCTCCTTTGCTTTGATTTAAACTATACTTTCCAGGGCAGCCTGGGTGGCTCAGTGGTTTAGCGCTGCCTTTGCCCCAGGGCATGATCCTGGAGTCCTGGGATTCAGTCCCACATCAGGCTTCCTGCATGGAGTCTGCTTCTCCCTCTGCCTGTGTCCCTGCCTCTCTCTCTCTGTCTCTCATGAATAAATAAATAAAATCTTTTAAAAATTTAAAAAAATAAACTATACTTCCCTAACATATTCATAGCTATTTTTACCTTTACAAATTTTAAGTGTCAGTAACTATTTGCTGAATAGTTTGAACTATTTGATAAATAGATAATTAGGAAAATAAGGTATATTTCCACACAAAAGCAAGAGTACAAGGCAAGATCTCAGGGCCAAGTAAAATATAATAGCCAAGGGCAAAAGAAGGAAGGAAGGAAGAAGTGTTCAGGCAGTGGGGAAACCTTTGAGGGAAAAACAAATCTGTAAGAAGTGTTCTCTTACAATTTAAGTAGGTTTTAATGGATACAGAGAGCTTCATGCAAGAGGGGTCCAATTCCACATGGTTTGGGTCCAATTTCAAAGGCAACTTCTGGTGAAGTGCCACACGTCCACATGTCGAAGGTGTGGAGATCCTGCCCAGCCAAGGCAGCACTGAAACCCCCTGCGGGCAAGCTTCTTCAGATGAAAACAGTCTGAGGATTGCTGGCTAACCACAGGCTAAAAGTCCACCTGATCACATGGGGCAGAGAATTTCTTAAAAAAAAATAATACTCCTCAGACTAATGGTCTGACAGTCACTATCATTAGGTGTAAAATATTTTCTTCCACATGTGTAGGGATTTGTTAAAAATTCAGTGTTTCACATAGATGTACCATTAAACAATGTAAGGAGAAAAAGTTTATTCTGCTTAAAGATATCTCAGAAATACTGATGCCAGGTAGAAAGTGCCAAGATGCTTTGACTCCAAGTCAGTGTTGGAAATGCCACAAAGAAACCAACAAAGGGAGCCTGAGATCCGGCAGAAGTTTGTACATTTTCAGGAGTAGCTCAGCTTGTCTTGAACCTGAAGCCCTGAGCCACTGCTAGGCCATAAGCACTGACTATATTAGTTTACTCGAGACCAAGGTTCCCAGTGGTCAAAATAGGGGAAGTGAACCTGGACGTTCTCCAAGGGATGACTACAATTGTACGGAGACATAAAAATCTTTTTCAAATGTTCTTTACACAATGTCATATACTGACAGCCTGTAAGGGGAGAAGCCCCACACCTGCCTCAGTGTTCCTATACTCGATGGTAAAGTAAGCAGACAGCAAGGACAAAGAACACTGAGAAGACAACAAAGTTACTTTGGAGTGCTCCAACATAAAGACACAGATGAAATGTTTTAGCCCAGTGAAGCAAAGGATCACTTCTATTTTATTAGCGTTTTAAAACCTAATGTGTTCTGATGTGTGGAAAATATATTTTGTTCATTTTTTTACAGATGCAACATTTCACAAGTTTAAGATAATGTTACAACCAAAACTACCATACGTTGATTACCAGTTATTTAATTGGAAAATCGAAGGATAAAATAGGCCTCTCTGTGATCCCAAATATCAATGGAAAAAAGATTTTATTTATGGTATTTAAATGTAGTCCTCTGGAACAAACAAGGTGGTTCACAGACTGTGTGCCTGCTGCTGAACCACTGTCGCCTGACAGCCCATCTTATCTGCCAAATTGCTCATTAGGTTTGGCAATTTTCACCTGCGCCTCCAGTTTATATTTCAGCAGGGAATAAACATCAGTCTGCTTTTACCATCCTCTGCAAGTGAGCTCCAAACACCTCCTCAGTAGCACAGTCCCCACCTACCTGCAATCCTCCAAATACACTCACCTTGTCTACATACCATTATTTTTAAAATGTCAATTTGGCTTCCAGCTTTGGAAGCTAGCTTAGCTTAAATAAAGCAAAAATATGGGAGAGAATATGCAAAATAAGCCCCATATTACAAAACTAAGTGGGCTAACAATTCACTTATTTTTTAATACAAGAAAAAGGACACACAAACAATCTGAATTTAATTTTAAAAATGCTTATTTTAGGGAATAGTTCTGAGTGTGGCACAGGTGACAAGACAGCAGTGAAGATGATTCTTCTTCCAATTGGTTCTGACCCATCCAACCTTTATTATAGGCCTGAAAGGAGAATACTCCAATTTATAAATAAACAATAGAGGTAACGTGGCAACCAGAACAAAGAGGTAGCTGAGAGTAGTACTCAGCTCTCAGCCTGTGCCTGCTTCCACTCATCCCTTCCTATGAGCACTCTGACATTCAGAGGCAGATCAATACACAAAAAAATACAAAAGAGATACTTTGTGGGCAAAAAGCAACAAAGATATAAAACAAAATGTCTGAAACCCCATAAAACAACTTCTGATGGAATACTGTTTTTCATTTTGCAGAAGTAAAATATTCACCACCAACCCTGCAATTAGCTAGAAAATTACAATAATTACAGCAATTTTGTATCCCATCTCCAATCCAATTAATAGATATATGACCTTGTCAACATGCAATAATCAGATTGCATCTACAACAAAACTGGATGAGTTTTTATATGCTGAATAGAACTTGCACAGTAAGAAGGTAATTATTTGAAATACTGAGAATACCATTTGTATGCCATGCTCCACTTCACAAGTTAAAAGGAAATATAATAGGAATATTATTTCTATTTTTCAATATATATTTAAATCAAATCTAGAAAATAGTATTCTAGTACCAGTTAATGTTAAGAGAATAGAGCTCTAAATCAAAGATCTTGGATCTCTTAGCAAGGCAAAAATCAGGCTGTATATGCTTAGGTATGAAAACAAATTAAGAGATTAATTAACAAATTAACAAGAAAGGGGAGTGGGTGCTAATTTTAGGAAACAATCCTCCTGTAACAATTATTACTATCTCTTTTAGTTCTAAAAGTTAGGAAGGCAGTAAAACCTTACCAATCAAACAGCACTATTTCAACAGAATTTTGCCAGGATTAGATAAAAACTAACCGTAAAATTAACACAGCTTAGAAATGTTAAAAATGTTAAAAGACTTAAAACATAGTAAACATACATAGAATCTAATAAATCAAATACTTTCTCAACATTCCTATAGCAATACTATTTCCAGAAATTTTACAATTACTAGGGCATGATGCCAGTTCCAAAGGAATCTTCAGTCTGGATATTTTAAAAATTATAGATTTCTGAGGTGAAAAGGAATCCAGCCACCAGTCTAAAATCAGGCTACCTTGGAACGTCTGACCTCTACAAAAAAGGTCCTTGAAAATTAAAAAACAAAGAAAAAAAATCACCAAGTGAAAAAAATCACTAGACTTGAACTCAATGATTAATTTGCATAGGAAATCTGTGCCCCTGAGCACATTTGGTCTCTAAGCCTGGATTTGTGGACACTGAAAAAAGAGAGAGTAAAAAATGTATCCCAGAATTGTGAGGTTAAGAGAAAACAGTTCAATCTGACTCTGTATTGAAGAGACACAGTGTGTCCTAATCAAGAATGTATGTCCCATCAGGACACCTGGCTGGCTTAGTCAATGGAGCACAGGATTCCTGATCTCAGGGTTGTGAGTTCAAGCCCCATGTTGGGTATAGAGATTACCTAAAAATAAAATCTCTTAAAAATTAAGAAAAAAAAAAAGAATATATGTTCTATTTGCTTGGGTTCCATAACCACTCAATCCTTTAAGACATCCTTTATCACCATTACCATCCTACAGTCTTCTGTTATCTGTGCTTATCATGTGCCCATCACTGTATTCAGACTTTATTTCTTTTATAAGATTTTACTTATTTATTTGAGAGAGAGCAAGCACAAGCACTGTGAGCAGCAGAGGGAGAAGCAGACTCTCCACTGAGCAAGGTGCCTGATGTGGGGCTCCATCTTGGGACCCCAGGATCATAACATGACCTGAAGGCAGATGCCTAACTGACTGAGCCACCCATGCACCCTGTATTAGGACTTTAAAGACCTCATTACTACTCACAACAATCCTGAGGTAGGTACTTAGACATTAAGGAATTGAGGCTGAGAGAGACTACTGGTCTTACCCAAATGCCCAAAATGACGTGACACTGCCTGTAGTCTTTCTAAATCATGAATATACTACTCTGTACTGCTAGGAAAGGAGTCTTTGCATAGCAAGCTCATGTTAAAAGCATAAAGTTGAATATACTACCACTCAAACTTATCAAAAGTCTGGATTTAAAAAAAAAAAAAAAAACAGGAAAGACGATTTGTCCAGGTTACGTGATATGTGGTTATCTCTAAATCGAAGCTTGCTTTTGCTTGAGAGGATGGAAAGACCATCCAAGGGATGTCAGTACACCAAAAATTGGGGGGATTTGATGTCAAGATCTTCACATTCAATTTACATCTCTCCCTAAAATGGCTCTACTATCTTTAAAACAAAGGAGTCAAGGTGAAATGCTGGCTCTTCTTATCCATTTCTCCCTAATAAACAGTAGCTAAGGGCTGATATTTATCCAGGAGGCAGAGGAGGCCCAATACCTGAGGCTCACAGTGCTTTTAGAGGCCAAATGTTTGATTTTTTTTTATTTTAACATTTTATTTATTTATTTACAAAGACAGAGAGCATGTAAGCAGGGGAAGGGGCAGAGGGAGAGAGAGAGAGAATTTTGAGCAGACTCCCTGCTAAGCTCAGAGCCCCATGCAGGGTTGGATCTCATGACCCTGAGATCATGACTTGAGCCAAAAACCAAGAGTTGGATGCTTTACCAGCTACACCACCCAGGTGCCCCTTAATTTCTTTTAAAATCAAAAGAAAAACAAAATGAACTTTGAGAGTTAAAGAAAATGTTTTAATTTTTTCCTCATATAAAAATGATACTTTTAGGGCATATTAAAACTATGAAATTTTAAAGTTATATGAACTTTGAGCAGCTTTTCTACCTCACAAGATGGGGGGAGGAACAAAACAAAACAACCCCCCACATACACACATTTTTAAAATTACAAAATAAAAAAATAAGCATCACTTATCCCAAATCTCAACAATTAATGAGATACACCACTGCACATAAAAACTTCCAGCATGGAGTGCCTGGGTGGCTCAGCTGGTTAAGTACCCAACTCTTGGTTTGGCTTAGGTCATGATCTCAGTCAGTGTCACAAGACAGAGCCCCATGTGGGGCTCTATGCTCAGCATTGAGTCTGCCTGAAACTCATATTCTCTCTCAAAATAAATAAATAAATAATCTTTTTTTAATAAGCAAACAAACAAACAAACCCCCAGGGTACCAAACGAAGGGACATTTCAAAAATAATGACCTTGATGTTAAGAAAGTAAATGACTCAGGCTAACCAATCCTTTTGCCACTCAACTAGTTTCTAGTTCATTCCTTTCAACAAAATGAAAGGAAGACATAAGTCAGTTGTCTTTCCACTGATACATCAATAAAAATAATTTGATGAAGGATCACTAACTGATTTTTGGTGCTTAATTTGGAGAAAGATTGAAGAATTGATGGTATAGCACTGTAACAAACTCTGGCTACACCCTCCTACTCGCTTCCATGAACGAAATTTGTCAGATAACAATTTCCTATTCTATAAAAATTTATTTTTTTCTACACTTGGTATACTAATTGAGGAGAAAACGCCATTTAAAGGATACATTTATAATTAAAATAATTTCTGGGGTGCCTGGGTAGCTCAGTCGATTTTAGTTCTGATCCCAATTTCAGGGTCGTGAAATGGAGTGCCCAGCATGGAGCCTGATTAAGAGATTCTCTCTCTCTACCCTCACCCTCCATCGGCCCCTACCCCATCCCAGTCACACACACTCTCTCTCAAAAAATAAATAAATAAAAATGAACAACAGCCATTTTATACGTAAAAATGAAAATCTAACCTACAGTCTGCAGAAACCAACCTAATGAGCCAATCCGCTACCTAGAGGAATCAGTCCAGGAAATCAGACTATCTGTAGCAACCAGTTCAGGAACCCAAGCAATAACCTCTGCTATGGCACAAACTAGCTAGGACCTGATTAATAATTGACAGCTTCTCTAATCTTTGAGTCTGCTTTCAACTTAGGAACAGCAGAAAAAGCCAAACATGCACCCTTAACCAATCACAAAGGATATTCTGCTTCTTGGTAGCCGACCTACAGTTACTCTATGCCAACAGCTACCAGTCAGGGCACATCTAAGGCCTCCCCTTTGTTTTACTATAAAGCCTTCCTACTTCTCTTCCTGCCAAATACAAGTGATGTTAGCTGAGTCCCCTGCTATGGCAAGCTCTGAATACACACCCTTGCTACGGCAAGCTCTAAATAAATAGTTTGTTCTCATTTGGATGTTCTCATTTATTTCCACGTTAACAGGCAAATTTTTTTACATTGCATATTTATGCTACTTTGATCAATTAGGTACTAATAATGACCCACCAGTATATTTGCATTTTATGTGGATGTATTTTCTTTGTTTCAGAGAAACTTGAAAAGATGGCCAATAAAAGATATTCAGGCCTAAAAATACATTAGGTTAAAACTCGGAGTTCGGGATCCCTGGGTGGCGCAGCGGTTTGGCACCTGCCTTTGGCCCAGGGCGCGATCCTGGAGACCCGGGATCGGATCCCACGTCGGGCTCCCGGTGCATGGAGCCTGCTTCTCCCTCTGCCTGTGTCTCTGCCTCTCTCTCTCTCTCTCTCTCTCTGTGACTATCATAAATAAATAAAAATTAAAAAAAAAAAAAAACTCGGAGTTCTATTAAATGAAACAAAGCTCAAGAGAAACAGGAATTAAGTAAACTTTGAAAAGTGTTAAATAAGTGCCTCATGTATGTACTTCCTTTAAACACACACACACATACACACAAACCTTTCTTAAGAGTAATTTTAAACACATATAAAAATAGAATAGTATACTGAATCCCCACATAGCCACTCAGCTACCCATTCCCCAATCCCAGCCTGTCGACTTTGAAGCAAATTCCAGATATATCATATCCAACCATAACTATTTCATTATGTATTACAAAAAGATAAAGACTTTTTAGAAAATAATTTCAGGGATCCCTGTGTGGCGCAGTGGTTTGGCGCCTGCCTTTGGCCCAGGGCGCGATCCTGGAGACCCGGGATCGAATCCCACGTCGGGCTCCCGGTGCATGGAGCCTGCTTCTCCCTCTGCCTGTGTCTCTGCCTCTCTCTTTCTCTCTCTCTCTCTCTCTCTCTCTCTCTCTCTGTGACTATCATAAATAAATAAAGAAAAAATATTAAAAAAAAGAAAATAATTTCAATAACAAGCAAACCTAAAAAGAAATAATTTCTTAATATCAAATAATCAGTGGTCAACTCACCAATCAGATATGACTACTATTCTTTTGTTGCTGTTTCATTTAAATCAGGATTCAAACAAGATTCACAAATTACAAGTGGATGTTATATCTCTTAAGTCTCTATTAATCTGTGTTTCCTCTCCTCTTGTTTCCCCTACCTTGTGCTTGACCTCTGGGTCGAACCTGAGTCATTTGTCTTGTATCGTTTCCCACCATCTTGATGCCTTAATCAGGTGCTCATAGTATCCCCTATCTTTACCAATTTACTCATCGTGTATCACAATGCTTGGCCCAGCATACTCCAACCCTGTATTATGTCTGAATCAGTGGTATTAAAATAGTATGAAAAACCATCTTAATAGATAGGGGACTCGTATATAATGGGTAACTTTTACATAGTCACCAAACCCTGTATTTGGTAAATGCTTACCATAAACTTACCCAATGGCTGCCAAAGCCATAAAATCTAAATAAACTTAGCATATAAAAATCAGAACTAGAAAGTAGTATTTACATATTCTCCCACTGATGGCTACAACACAGTGCTTCAAATATAAATTCCTTTGCTCAATAAAAACAAGGTAAAAGAGATATTTTGTGTTGACAACAGCATTTAAATTTTAACACACAGGACCAGCCAAATGTGGGTGGTGGTTCAGTCAGTTAAATGTTGATGCATCTAGAGCAAAAGACACAAAGTGATGAAATTCAAATTCTTAACATAAAGATAGCATTACCTTTCCTGTAACACTTTGTTAAGGTGCAGCTAAATTAAAGGTGCATCCTTTATAAAACACAAATTAAAAACTAGTATAATAACACGCCAAAAAAAGCTCTGTATTTATTTATATACAATAAGAGTATAACTTTTCACATAAGAACACTACTTGCCAAATACCAGGTACCTGAACACCTGTACTATTATTTAATTAAAACTTACTTTAAATCACATTTAGGCAATCCACATTTTATAAAGGAGTTTATTCAAAGAAGATAATTATTAAAGCATGGGCTAACTGAGCTGTATACAATAAAGTAATTAGTGTACCACTTACATACTACCTTGCATACCAGATGGTACGCACCTCACGTTTTGAAAAACATTACCCAAAGTAACTCCAAGATAAGATTTTTAAAAGAGCATATGCATATATAATCAAATACTATTTCTACAAAATTGGTCTAAAATATGTTTGTATATGTGTATAATCAAACCTAATTTTATAAGAATAAACTATATTCAGGGCACTAGGTGGTTCAGTCACTTAAGTGCCTGCCTTCAGCTGGTACTGGGATCTAACCCTGAGTTGGGCTCCCAGCTCAGTGGAAAGTCTGCTTCTCCCTCTCCCTCTGCCCTCCTCCCTGTTCATGTTCTCTCTTTCTCTCTCTCTCTTTCTCTCTCTCTCTCTCTCTAACAAAATATTAAAAGCAAATAAATAAACCATATTCTAAATACTATCTAACTATTCTATATGGGACTTTGTATATTATTATAGACTATTGTTTATATTATTACCTATTGTATATGAAGATCTACTGCTATCAGTAAAATCACATTCAACTTGAAAGACTGCAATGTTTCTAAATAGGTTTGACTAAAAGATAAATGATTTTTGACTCACAGTTTTCTTGAAATGGATCTTCTTATTCTTAAACACTGCTCAATTATAAGATTAGACAATTACAAACACAATTGTAAACACTATATTTTTAGCAAAAGCTCTTCACTCTTCCGTAAACCTGCCAGTAACGGCTGACAGAATTCTTCAGGCAAGTGTCCTAGAACTTGAGTACTTGATGAACCCAGATTTCTAGGCTTCTGTATTTTCTCTCCTTTTGATGGTATCCTAATCGCAGCTTTCCAGATCTCTGATGGTAATTCTGGCTGAGGTCTCTTCATCACCTTCTCTTCAGATAAAGTTCAAGTAATGGTTGTATCCAAGTTGATTATCAATCAGATACGCTATGTTTTGGTTCAGTGTGAAGGCCTTTGACTTACTATTTGATCTAGCATTCAGATGAAAAACACGGCAAGAAAAACCAGGGAATGTAACTTTACCTATTATCCTTAGTTACCTTTAGTGAGCAATTAAAAGTCTACTAGTCTAAAGTAAAGTAAGCCCAGTATATTAAAATGTGAAGAATCTTGCCTACCTCTCCAGCAAAAGACATTTGCACAGGTTCTAAACTTAATCAATTTTTGATAAAAACAGATAATGAATTCCATTCACGGGAGCATGGCTGGATAACAAGAGTTGGCATTCCTGTAAATTAAGATGAAACATGCAGAGAAGAAAGAGCTTTCACTTACTTGCACGAAGAACTGAAGGTGTGACCTCAATTTCACTTGTAGCTTGATAAGGCTGAAAGGCTGAAACATTGTTGGTGCCAAGCTCACTGCCAAATATCTCTGGACTCTGGGTACCTGTGGAGCTGGCACTGGTGCCATCACCTCCATGATGTGGATCTTGCTCATCAAACACTGCTACCAGCTAGAAAGGAAAGGTAAATTTGCATTTATAAACAAAGCCATTTAAAATTGCTATAAAAAAATAAAAAATAAAATAAAATAAAATTGCTATCAAACAGATGAATTACTGAACTTTACCTCTGAAGCTAAGAATACACTAGACATTAACGAATTGAATTTAAATAAAATTAAATTAAAAATAAAGTGAAAAAATAAAATTGCTACCAAAAAGTTACACTGTATTTGACATAAATCTACAGAGGAAAAATACTGACATTTAAGCAATCAGGAATATTATGTCTAAGGAAGCAAAAATTCAAAGAAATAGTCTTCCCCTGAGTTTTGATGCTTTACTTTTATATTTCCAAGTTGTACATTTCATATCCAAAATTCTAATGGTGAAAAATAATAAAATGGTTTTCTATAACAGAACACTAAGGGAGTCAGGGTAGATTTAAATCTTTTTGTAGGGACGCCTGGGTGGCTCAGTGGTTGAATATCTGCCTTTGGCTCAGGGCATGATTCTGGGATACGGGATCGAGTCCCACATTGGGATCCTTATGGGGAGCCTGCTTCTTCTGCCTACGTCTCTGCTTCTTTCTTTGTGTCTTTCATGAATAAATAAATAAAATGTCTTAAAAATAAATAAATAAATCTTTTTGTAAGTGACATATTAAGTGGAAAAGAAAATGCATTTCTGTATATATTGCATATATATGATCTATAGTATCACATATACAACAAAAGACTTAAGGTACCTTTCACATAGGAGGAAGGAGTATTAAAAATTATACACATCTACCCATTTATGCATAAGAAATATAAGAAGGATAAAAGATACGGTTGTCTCCCAGGATTGTAAGAACAGGATTGGAAAAAAAAAAAAAAGGGAGGTTGGCGGGGAAGAAAAGAATTAAATAATTTTGGAAAACTATGTTCACTGTTTAATGTAAGGCTATAGACAAAAAGAACTTTCACATAAATTTGTTTCTCACAAGTGTATAGTTTAGAAATCCTCACACTACTATACATATACACATACACAGAGACACACCCCAGGAATCAATGAAAAAGAAAAATATTTTGGATACTGAGAGTCTAAATTCTTATTACCAGAAACATAAGTTACAAATAAGGAAAAAAACTGTGATACTAGATTAAAATTAGAGGCATCAATATGAACATGTGTTTTTTTTATAAGTGGGTAGGTAGGTAGACAGATAAAAAGGGATGTATGAATGTTAATGAATATATGATTCTTAGCTCTCCCCACTGAGAGGTCCTAGAAGCAACCGCACACAGTATGAAGGAATGCAAGTGCTCAGATCTTGGGTTTCTGATACCATTTTCCAATAAATGAAGTAGCACTCCTTAGAAGAATGATTAATTCCAGAGGTGGGGCAGAGAAAATATATGATGGGCTTGGAACACCTGTAATGCCAAACAAAAACCAAAGAGTACTCAAAACTGAAAGAGGCACATCAAAGGGAATCAGGTGCCAACCAGAAGGAACTCCCAATGGCCAAAGTTGTGACAACTCATTAACAAGTAAATAACTATACAACTGGATTTTAGTCTAAAAACAAACAAATATTTTGAGTCCATAATGATACAAATCAATAATTGAAGAAATAATTAAAAGTGGAAATGGATAGCTCTTTCATACTGTAGCATTCCCATTAATAAAAAGAGAAGGGGGGATCCTTGGGTGGCTCAGCGGTTTGGCGCCTGCCTTTGGCCCAGGGCAGGATCCTGGAGTCCTGGGATTGAGTCCGACATCAGGCTCCCGGCATGGAGCCTACTTCTCCCTCCTCCTGTGTCACTGCCTCTCCTCTCTCTCTCTCTCTCTCTCTCTACCATAAATAAATAAATAAATCTTTTTAAAAAAAGAGAGAGAGAAGGAATGATGGAAACAGAAGTCATTACCAAGCAATCTCCACAGTACTAACTGCTGTAGGCAAGACCACCAATGGAAGCTAAAAATTACTGGTGAAAATATGACGAGAAACAGGGTATTTGCATATCTCAAAGTATCTCCCCACAAAATATTTTTTAATTAAAAAGAGAAAAATGGTGTCTTTACAGGGGAAAAACTTGGCAGAAACTACTTTACCAAGGTTAACATTACCAGTAATGAGTCATATCACCCTCTGAAAAAAATGCATGGAGAACAAAAAATTACTTCTGTGGTATTCCTGCTAAAAATGTGTATCTTTAATCTAACCACGAGAAAACATGAGACAAATCCAAATCAAGGGACATCCTATAAAATAACTCACATTCTTTAAAAATATTAAAGTCATGAAAGCAAAAGAAAGGCTGATGAAATGTGTAAATTAGAAGAGACAGAGGAGAAACAACTGCATGCAATGTGAAATTCTTGCCTGGATCCTGGACTAAAAAACGGACATTGGTGGAAAAGAGGCAGAATTCAAATGATGTAGATTAGTTAACGGTATTGACTCAATGTTACTAGTTTCCTATCTTTGATAATTGTCCCAGAGTTATGTCAGATTCTACATTAGAAGTGGATGAAGGGAATGTGGAAATAGTCTCTGCTAGTTTTGCAACCTTTCTCAAGTATAAAATTATCTCAAAATTAGAACTTCATATTAGCATTACAAAATACCATGAGAATTAAAATCCAATCTATTTTTTCTTATACCTAAACCATGGCAGCACTTTAAAATCTCCGAGTAATAAAGTTTAAGGGACAGCCCACCTTATTCATTCACACTACAACCCTCTGCCTAGTAAACTAAGCTTGGCATTCCAAGGAAGCAGAAACATGTCTAACCCAAAAACACCCACTCCTACCTTCCTCCCATCTAAGCATTTCCAATACTAATAGTCCTATCAGTTAAAGGACGGTATGATAAATTTACAGAACATGAGAAGTATTTATAATTACAATCCTCATTTTGTAGACAGTTTTGTCATTTTGAACAAATGTTATTTCCATATATTGCCAATCAACTCATAAGACAAGAGAGAAAACCATCATAAATTCATAGAGACATGAAGACAAACAAGAAGCTCAGAACCGTGTTGTGGCATCATATATAATTAGCTGATTAAACAACATGGAGGGAAGTTAAGTAGTAAGAAGAAATTAAAGTAGGATCACTCAACCTTATAATAAGCAACATAAGTAGGAAAAGAAATCCTTAGCAGTTATAAAAAACAGAAAGGTGTTTGCATGTACACACAGAAGCTTCCATATACAGAAATAAAAATCAGTCTGTTTATCTGACATTGACTGGCAAAAATCTCCCAGAATTATTAACACAGACATTCTGCTAGATCAGGGGTCAGCAAACTTCTGATGGGTCCAAATAGTAAATGTCTTTGGAGCTGTGCAATCCTTGCAGCTTCTGTCACGACTATTCTACTCTGCCACTGTAGCACAAAAATAGCCAGTGGCAATATACAAATAAATGAGCATAACTAAGTTTAAATAAAACTTTATTTACAAGTAGGCAATGGACCAAATTTGGCCCATAGGCCAACATCTAATAATCCTGCCCCCTGAATGCTCATCCATCCAGGAACATCCAATTGGCAATTTTCAATTTGGGAAATGAAACTAAAGGTCAAGGTGCCCTGGTAACCCTGATAAACTATCAATATCCATCTCAAGCTCTTCACTGAGATTTTGAATTTCCACACTTGATTTTAATATCATCAGACTTCTCACAAGGTGCATGGCTTAATATGCATTTTGAAGATACTAAGTTCTGACATTCGGTGTTTAATTGGAAGCAAATGAAATTCAAGTTTTGTTATTAGCTTTTTACAATGGGGTGGTTCTCTTCAAGAATCTAGTCCTTTCTGCAAAATGAGAATGGAGATTGCAAATTACAAAGAACAAGTATTTAAATGCCACACATGGAAGAACTTACACATGTATATTAGTTTCAATAATTATCTCCAGCATTTTTTAGAAAATACAAGTATTATGAAATCTGGACTGTGTCACGAACAAATGCTGTTTGAATTTCAGTGGCAGAATCACAGTTGGTGATTTGCAATATGCCAATAACATACAATTTCCACAGCTTTCTTTTAAACCAAAATTTAAGTGTCAGGTGCAGATATGAAGTAATTTTGTGTTAAATTGGGAAGGGTATATAATTTTAGAAAATCTACTCTACAAGAATGCACATAGTAACACAGCAAAAGAAAACCAGACCTTCACAAAAAAAAAAAAAATCACATATTAAAAATCTCTATCATGCCCTTCAAAAATAAAGGAAATGTCTGCTTTTAAATTTGTGAAACATGACTCATATTCATATTTTAACAGATGGAATCTTCTCCGCTGTCCATGAAGTAGATCATCTTTGAAAGTTCATTTTTACTTTCAATAGTTATGACTTAATCTCTCTTCTGATCCATTCATACAACAAATCTCCATGAGAACAGGCATGCTGAACTTAGGATAACACCCACAATTTAGGATAAACCCACATTCAAATAAACTCCAAACTTGGCCATACATTCCTCACCCACATCAGGACAAATCATCTTAACTCTTTGAAACATATTCTTTTCTTTAAGCTGTTTTTAAAACAGCACATGCAAACACTTATAAACCACTGGGATAATAGGTAGCCCCTTTCATGGGTAAAATTATGTGCTGAGAGCCCAGAGCTGTATGTAGCAAAGCATCTAAGAGCATAGGATTCAGAATCAAACAGCTCTCCATCCAAAAATAGCTCTGATCTTACTCTGTCAATGGGTGTTGGTAAATCCACTGGCCTCTCTACCATGTCTCAGCCTTACAGTCCTCATCGTAAAACAGTGAATGGTGGCTGTGGTAGGCAGAATCAAAGACCCACAAGGGGTCTATGCCCAAACCCCAAGACCCGTGGATGTTAACCTTCCATGGCAAAAGGAATTTAAAACTATGACTCAGATTAAAGACCTTACACTAGAGAGATTATCCTGAATTATCCTGGGGGAGGGGGCATCTAATTACACAAATCTGGAAAAGTGGAGAACCTTTCCCAACTGTGGTCAGGGAGAATTTGACAATGGTTAGAGATGCTACATTGCTGGCTTTGAAAATGAAGAAAGGAAGTCATGAGCCAAGGAATGTAAGGGGCCTCTGGAAAGCAAAGAAATGGATTCTGTCCTAGAACCTCCAGAAAGGAACAGAGCTCTGCTTCCACCTTGATTTGAGCCCAGTGAGGCTCCTGTCAGACTTGTATCTACAGAACTGTAAATTAACAAATCTGTGAGACTTTAAGCCATGAATTTGTAGTAACTTGTTATGGCACTAGTAGGCACTAATAGAGCAGCACTGCCTACCCTCCTAGAGCTGCTGTGACAAAGAGATAAGATATATGCTTTCAGAACCCAAGTGCACATTTACCATTAGCTATTATTAAGTTACATTGTGCTGGGTGACACACACTTTTGTAAATTTGAGGACCAGTTTCAAGAGTAACTGAAGACTGAGGCCAAAACTCTTCCACACACCAAGGATAAGGGGAGGCGGGGGGGGGGGGGGGGGGGGAGAGGTGCAGGGTGGGGAACAAGAAGAGGAAAGGAGAAGTCTTGACAGGGGCATCTGAGTGGCTCAGTCGGTTAAGCAGCCAACTCTTAATTTCAGCTCAAGTCATAATCTAAAGGTCCTGGGATCAAATCCAGATCAGGTTCATCCCAGGACTCCCAAGATCATGACCTGAGCCGAAGTCAGACACTTAACTGACTGAGCCACCCAGGCAACCCAATAAATAAATCTTTACCAAAAAAAAGGAAAGGAAAGGAAAAGAAAGGAAACAAAAAAACGAAACGAAAAGGAAAAAGAAAAGCCCTGCTAGAAAACTGAACATCACAATAACCACAAAATGAACTTCTCTTGCAGGGGTTTTACATCCTCTCCTTAACTCCTCACACAAAAATGGAGCAGACTTTATATTTCATTTCAGAAAAAAGAAAACTAAGACTCCAAGATTAATATGACCAGAATTTAACTATAAGTAAGTACAGAATGAATCTGAGTACTAGAAATCAAATCTATCCAACTTCAAAGATCCTTTTTCTCCCAAACCTCCTACCTCTGGAACATCTAACATATTGACAGCGCAAGCCCTGGGAAGCTGCACACTATAATCATCTATGAGTCTTTGAATAGGATTCTGTTCATTCTTGATTAACTAAAGGTAATAATCCACCTTACCAAATTAACATAACTTTAACACCAAGACCTAAAATTTTCTGAACATATCTGAGGGAAACCAAGATAATTTTAAATAATTCTATTCTGGTGATAGCATCACTCAGTCTTAATCAGAAGAGTTTTTTAAAATAATCAAAAGATCTTGGAGATTCTGTCTTCATAAAGGAAAATGGAGGTGACTTAAGTAGTTGTCTGAGTGAGACCTGAAGACCCTCTAGCTCAGACCCCACACAGCTTCAGAAGCCATGGCATGGCCACAGCCCTTGAATCATCTTCTCTGTTGATTTCTTTCCTACACAGGCTGGACACATCCAGAGGAAGCTTATTATAATGGGTCTCAAGAATGTCCTCTGCATGCTCAACATTAATATACCAAACTGTTTGAAATAAAGACTTGTAATTCTTTAGAAAGGCAGCCCTCTTGGTAGCCCTGGAGAAGGTCCAAAGCATGTGGAAAAATACTAAAAGCCACAAGGAACTTAAAGATGCTTGGGAGACTCTCTTCACCTATGGAACATAAGTGGCCTCAGTGAGTAAGCTAGACTCCACTGAATCAATTGGTTTATAAAATCAAAACAAAATCAGCAAGAAACACAAAAGAGATAATGCACTTGATTGTGCCTTCAGTGGGGAGTTATTTGTGTTTGCCACATTTCTTAACGTGCTTCCTGACACAATAGGATGATGATGATGATGATGATGATGATAATGATGCCCTGAAATAATGAGGGCATCATGCAACACATACCTCTGAGCAATGGCAGGAAGATTTCATGGGCAAATGTGCCTCAAAGAATAAATGAGACAAAAAGAAAATGCAGTGTAAATGTGAGGGCTACAGCACAGTACAATAAGTTTCTAAAAACTAGTAAGAAAAATCAAGTGGTTAAAGGCACATGTATTTTATGACTGAAGGGATACTGTTCCAAAACATATGACTCTAAACTCTCATGTTCCATAACTGCCTATTTTCCCTCACAGGTCAATCTGTGAATTTCTACAGTTAGGATCACACATACCAGTAACTTCACTTTTTCCTCCCTTTCACTCAGGGATGTACTTTTTAAAACATGTTAAAGTACATCAAGCACATGGGTTCCTGAATTCATCCATTTCTTAAAAAAAAAAACAAGGAACAAAAACCTTTCATTTACAGTTGTCTCCCATAAAGCATACTTAACAATCTACAGCATATCTATAAAAGGAAAATTAACAGGTAGTACCATGATTACATGGGTTAGCATAGTGTGTAATCTACACGTAAGAAGGGAATCTAATGAGATTATTTAAAGATTTTATTTATTTATTCATGAAAGACACAGAGGGGGGGGGGGGGGGCAGAAGCAGGCTCCACGCAGGAAGCCCGATGTGGAACTCGATCCCAGAACTCTGGGATCATGCGCTGAGCCAAAGGCAGATGCCCAACCGCTGAGCCACCCAGGCATCCCGAGATAAATATTTAATAGTGCCATTTCAAACAACATATCATGTAGAGGAGGGCAAGACATGCCCAGTGCTACCTGAACAACCAAGGAGACCAACACCATCACACACCCCTACCTATCAATAGTCAAAGGTCACCTGTCTCACAAGAGCTAATAGCATCCTTTAAGAAAATGACAGATACCTAAAAAGGTATTATGCTTCATCTGGAAATCACAGTGAAACATATTCAGCTAGGACACTCCCCAGCTTACATTTCCAAGCTGGGATTTAATTCTGCTGTCCCTCGGGATGATACACTCGATCACCCACTGAGCCTTCAAACTAATTAGATTCCCAATTTAAGAATAATGTTCAACTAACAGCCTTCAGTATATCAACTACAAACCACAATGAAAATATGCAAATACCATAGCCATAAGCTAGCTGACCCACTTGTCAGATATAATGTAAACCCTCTTCCTCCCATCCCCATCACCAAGTGTCACTGTTCCATTTGTACCCCTCCATAAAGTTACAATTACATTACACTACTGTTTAAGCGTTAACAAAAAGTATGATTGCACGGTAAGATAGAGCAAAATAACTCTGATATTGGCTAATCACACATAGATAGGCTGACTCCAAATTGGAGGAAGTGGCATTTCTTATGATGTTTATCATGAACACACACAGCTTTCTCTCAAAGAGATGACAGTAGTTAAAATTGGGAAAGAAGCAATGTGATCCTCGGAATCAAATGTAATGATATAATAACTATTATATAGACATGGGGAAAACTACTGAATTCATCTGTAGCTTTCTGATGACTGAACTTATTTTAATGACATAGAGACACTACTAGATCCTTAGTCATTCTCTGAGCCTTACTTGCCATCATGGTTCATTAAAAAAACTCATTTAAAAAGAGCTACTGTTTTACTGGATGAATAAGCAGAACAATAGTAAAAGAATATATTTGAGCCAAGGATGTTTTATAATAGTAGTAATACAAGTTATATCAATGCAAACTAACTCACTACAGGAGAATCTCAAGCTTGCCATTAAAGAACTTTAAATGCTACATTCACTAGATTAATTCTGTACTTCATCACCATTTCAAGAATTAAGTATATTTTGTCTGACAGGAGGGGAAAAAAAGACCCAAAGCTTAGAAATTAACTCTAAAATGACAGGAGCACACTAAAAGCTAGCCACTTTTCCTACTGGCTATGCCAGGAATGGCAAGAAGCTAGGAGTCCTTGCCCTGCACTGTACCATGAGGAGCAACTATAAATCCACCCCAACTTCGATCTCTACAGCTTAAGATTTTAGAAGCAGCTGCCCCTCGTCTATGATCCCTTCCCTACCTTGCCGCTCTGCCAACCTTCCAACACATATCTCCTAAAAGTGAGTAAGATGTGGAAATAAGAATCAACAACAAGGTGCTTTAATCTGTAGACAATTTAATGCTTCACTATTAGTATGTACAACATATTGATTCACAAATAGCTATTCAGGAAAAATATTCAGGAATAGCTGCATTAATGAATGGGAAATGACAGACTCCCTCAAGAGTAAACTTCTATGAATGCCATATTCCAGAAATTGGGGATCTAAATTTAAAAAAAAAAAAAGTTTTATTGATCAAAGTCTAACATCATGGAGGAAATAGGGCATAATGAGACAAGCCAAAGCCATACACACATAGCGTTTCAATGTCTTGCTCTGAAATGTAACACTCACAGCATCAATCATGATATTACTTGAGCTTTATTTACTGAGCACAATGACCTTTGTCCCACAAAGGCATGCTATTGCCCCCTTGGTTCCCAAGTCTGTCACCATGCTCAGATCCCCCCAACTCCTGACCCAGGGAGCTAAAGGATGAGAAGCTGCCGATGTGATCCCTCAGCCCAGAAACACAGCATCATAATTACACTGTGCAGGATCATGAAGTCTTAAAAAGCTCATGCCCTGCTCTTCTGTGCACCCGGATTTTGCCTCCATTTGGTGAGTCCACCAAAGCAAGGTTGAGCCCTTTGATTAGGAAGGTGTTTTTTAGTTTAGCTCTTCAACACACCAGGTAAATTAAGCAAGGGCCTATTCCACTGACATGAAAACCTTGCCTCAAAAAGCCCACACCACCCCCAGCTCCTCCTCCCACCATACAACTAGCAAGATACAGATGTTTATTACATCGGAGAAAAGGTATAGTCCAATGTAAGCCTCTGGCTGCTACTGTACCCTGCCCCTACCAACTTGTACCATAGAGCACTGGAGTGTTGGAGTCTATACCAGGTGTTTGCAGGCACAGAGGGGCAATCAACCAAAGTCAGTCTTTCATCAAGTAACACCATCTCACAGAACGTAGACAATCACATACTTTGCCTAATCAAGCCATCACTGATTCCATGGTTGAACATATGACAAATGACTCATCACAAAAATTTCTTGCCAGTCAAATCTGGTGAACTATATATAATACTTTATTTTTTGGCAATCAGTAATGGAAAATTTCCCATCCTAAAATAGAAATTTGAAGGATCACTTCCTTAGTTCTAAATTTTTCAAATCATGTTTAAAATTAAAAGTAGGAGAAAAGAAAACTTGTTTGTGGCTCCAGTCAATCAATCAGTACTAGGAAGTACTTAGGCAGAAAATATCTCAACACAATGTTAGACCTAGAGAGAAGGCAACAGAGGTAAGCAAATGATCCCCTCTGGCATTTAAAGACAAGATAATATTTCCAACTCAAATAACTAGCCTTGTTTCCAAGGCAACTTGGCATTTGTATAGGGAACTCACTAGGGAGTTAGAAATCCCTTAACTGCTGACTTCAGGATTTGAACCAGACCCCGACTGATACCTTAGCTGCCATCTAAGAGCATCATCAGAAAAAGGAGAGTTTAACTGCTGTAAAAGAAGAAAGGAATTCAGATGACTCTATTAAGACTGGGGAGTGAAAGGGATGTAGGGGAAAAAAAAAAAAAAAGGGGCATGAAGAAAAGCAAGCAAGAAAAAATGGGAGTTGCTGTTTAACACTGATTTCTTTTCCAATGAAGGTGCATAAAAATCCCACTATTCTGTTCAAAGTTCTGAATGAAAGTTCAGTTTACACTGATACATAATAAAAAGTCACTACTCATTCTGACAACCACAAGCCAATATTAGCAAAAGATCAAAGTTCAATGAATTTGTTTTGTAAAATATAATGATAATGTTACATTACAAAATGCCTTTCAGATTAATTTGCATGCAAAAAGGATAAGTGTGATTTTTAAATACCCACCCAGAGGCAGAGATGAAAAACTTCAAACATTTTCTGACTCCTTTTTGCTACACTCATTATTTCAATACCTTCTACAAAGGAGAGATAAAGGTGTCCTTGACATTAGCCTAAATTATCTTCAGTATGCAACACAATGCTGATTAAATTAGGCTCATTTTAATCAACTGGCAGGTTTATTCAAAAAGTAACTAAATAATAAAATTCTTTATAACAACTCTTCATTAGTACAACCTGTTTTAGCAATGTTTTTTTTAAGTGAACACAGAAAAAATACTAATTGTATGTCAATCCTTTCTACCTCATATTTGACAGATAAAAGAAATAGCAAGTTAAACATTTTCTCCAATCCACAAATAGCTTTAATACTGAAATGTAATGCAAATCTTTTAAAATCTAGTACCATCTAATGGATGTAGGTAGCCGAGTTCAAAGAGTTTGGAAACCTCAATTTTTATGAAAGTATATTCTGAGGATAGCCAAAGCCTCTTGCTTTCCTTTCACTTACTTTGCACGCACAAGAATGGACCCCGTATGTGACCCAGAACAGTGGAATCAGAGTCCCGTTTATGCTGGTGTTTGCTGAGCACTCCACTCATTCCATTACCATGAGGCTGCCAGTCTTGAACTGGTTCCCCAAAATGAGTGAGGCTCAGAGAGGTGATTCAGCAGGTGTATGATCCAGGGCAGGTCCAAAACTCTGGGTCGGGTCTCAGTCCCGATAGGGTTGTTGCCTTTCTTACTTAATCCTGACAAATTGCACACACAACAGCTCCCACAAATAGCAAGTAGTCAATAAATGTCAGCTATTATTATTATTTGAGACAGCTTCAAGAGACTGAGATTACCAACAGAGGAAGATGAAGGGCACTGGGATTAAGTTAAATTGCATGAACTTTCATCCTGAAAACTGTAGGACATCCTTGAATGCATACCAGTTTAATTTGCACTTACTCTGAAGGTTTCAAGGACTATGAAGGACTAGTAGGGTAAACACAGCTCTTTACACCAACAAGGAAGAAGACATGAGGGCCTAGACTAATGGAAAGTCGGTGGAATGAAAAGAGAAGTAAAATGTATAATTTTCAAAAATTCAGAACCAAAACTGATTTAAAAGGATTTGGTACATGGTTAGGGCTGGTACTATGAAGGAGGGGATCAACCCAAAATGCCTAGGTTTGTGGCTTGGGTGGCTGGGCAGAGAGCAAGCACAAGGAAAAGAATTTTGGAGAAAGAATGATGCCTTCATTTTCAGGTGAAACTATCGTATATTCAGTACCCAATTCCCAGTGGACAACTGGAAATGGGAGGTTGTCTTGCAAAGGGGAGTTCACGGCTAAAGAAATATAAGTGAACAATGACAGCATGTAGGTGGTAGTTGTAGCCATGAGTCTAGTTAAGAACCTCAGTCCAAATGTGGAGCATGTACAAAAATCAGGACCTTAACCTGAATAAAGCTGAGATTGCAGGTTTCTCTTCCTGGCCTTCAATTCCACTTTTAAAGATATTTGAGAAGAACTGACAAAAGAATGTTAAGTAAACTCAAGGCAACACGGTTTCACAGAAACTGGGAAAGTATCATGAAGTAGTATTTAAATGCTATAAAGGAGGCATATTAAAACATTCTCAGAAAGGTTACATCAATACATATTTGAACAAGTAGGATCTAGTTATTTCACACCAATACTAAAATAATTTTAATAACAAGGGATAAATATTTTAAAATGTGAATAAAGTTAATTTTTAGTCCACTGATGACTTGCATAGACATGCATATATTTGTTCAAGTGGCACTAACCAGATAAATTCATCTTTACAATAATACGCTTAACAGATAAGGATTCCATAAATAGTTCTTGATTTTCTTGTGAAAGGGTCTATTTAATTAATCTTCTGCTCCTGCCTAAAAGGTACCCCAATAAATATATGCTGAATTAATATCCCTTACTATATCTATTTTGCAATCCCTTTGAAAAGTGTAGAGAAGTTAATACAAGTAGCTAAAGTACTACAAGTTCTCTGGGCATCATTCCCTAACCTAATCCCTGTGCTTAAACCCAGAAAATCAAGCTTTTTCCACAGCCTACAAAAAGAGAGAAAGAGATTATGGCTTATACGTTAGTTCAAAGAATGATACCAATTACCCATGTCATAGTCTTTCCACTTTTCAACACTCTATGATCCAGATCTCATTATTCTCTCAAGCCAAAAGTATGTTTGAAAGAGGCTGAGCCTAGGAAACAGTAGATTAATGCCAAATAAGAGCCAGTTCATGTTCTTGCAATCCCTGACCCCTCTGGCCTCTGGTTTCCTTATAGTACCACAACCTTCACTTCTGATTAAACAATTTTGGCCCTGCTCAGAAGGCTATGGTTCATCACTTGTTCCATTTACATTCTTTCATATCCCGGGCTGAGTATGTGCCAAGAATTGTGTGACATACTGGTTTTAGACCACTGTTACGATAATAAAGCCATGAACATTCTCCACAGAAAAAAACTCATACAGGCACTGAATCCTGGATATTTCAGCAGATTCACACAGCCTTGCTCCAATAGAATAAAAAGAGAATCGAAAATACATCTTCTGATATTTAATTAAATGTCAATATACATTTCTTAAATTCTATTACATCACTGATACCACAAAGCTATCCATGAGCTGAATATAAATCTCTTCTAAATATCTTCAAATTCTCTTTATTTTTACCTTAAAGTATTTGTTACTTTTTCTGCTCTGTCTTCCCATTTTACTATATAAATAAATATTCAATGTTAAAACCTAGAAACGGAATTCCTTTACATCAATTAGAAGAGTCGTAACACAAAACTTGTATTTAAAAAATGTGATAGGAGGGGCAAGACGGCGGAAGAGTAGGGTCCCCAAGTCACCTGTGCCCACCAAATTACCTAGATAACCTTCAAATCACCTGAAAATCTATCAATTCGGCCTGAGATTTAAAGAGAGACCAGCTGGAATGCTACGGTGATAAGAGTTCGCGCATCTATCAAGGTAGGAATACGGGGGAAAAAGAAATAAAGAAACAAAGGCCTCCGAGGGGGAGGGGCCCGCGAGGAGCCGGGCTGAGGCCGGGGCGAGTGTCCCCAGGACAGGAGAGCCCCGTCCCGGAGACGCAGGAGCTGCACCGACCTTCCCGGGCGGAAAGGGGCTCCAGGGAGGTGGAGCAGGACCTAGGAGGGCGGGGATGCCCTCGGGCTCCCGGGGACACTGACAGACACCTGCGCCCCAGGAGAGTGCGCCGAGCTCCCCAAGGGCTGCAGCGCGGGCGGGACCCGGAGCAGCTCGGAGGGGGCGGGGGGGGGCTCCGCGGAGGGGGCTGCGGGGCGGGAGCAGCTGGGGGGGGTCGGGGGCGGCTCCGCGGAGGGGGCTGCGGGGCGGGAGCAGCTGGGGGGGGGGTCGGGGGCGGCTCCGCGGAGGGGGCTGCGGGGCGGGAGTGTGAATCCAACAGTGCAGGCTCCGGAGCACAGGGCGCCGGGACACAGCCCAGGATCCGGCCTCCCCCCGGGACAGGCAGAGGCCGGGAGGGCCCAGGACAGCGAGGACACTCCTGCCCCGAGCTGCGCAGATCAGCGGCCCCGCCCCGGAGCCTCCAGGCCCTGCAGATGGAGTTCCTGCCGGAGCTGAATCCAGGTTTCCAGAGCTGCCCCGCCACTGGGGCTGTTCCTCCTGCGGCCTCACGGGGTAAACAACCCCCACCGAGCCCTGCACCAGGCAGGGGCACAGCAGCTCCCCCAAGTGCTAACACCTGAAAATCAGCACAACAGGCCCCTCCCCCAGAAGACCACCTAGACGGACAAGTTCCAGGGGAAGTCAAGGGGCTTAAAGTATACAGAATTAGAAGATACTCACCCGTGTGTTTTGTTTTGTTTTGTTTTTCTTTTTGATTTCTGTTTGCTTCCCCCACCCGTTTTTTCCCTTTCTTTCTCTTTTTCTTCTTTTCTTCCTTTTTTTTTCTTTTCCTCTTTTCTTTCCTTCTTTCGCTCCTCTCTTTTTCTCCTTTTCCCAAAACAACTTGTTTGGCCACTCTGCACTGAGCAAAATGACTAGAAGGAAAACCTCACCTCAAAAGAAAGAATCAGAAACAGTCCTCTCTCCCACAGAGTTACAAAATTTGGATTACAATTCAATGTCAGAAAGCCAACTCAGAAGCACTATTATACAGCTACTGGTGGCTCTAGAAAAAAGTATAAAGGACTCAAGAGACTTCATGACTGCAGAATTTAGATCTAATCAGGTAGAAATTAAAAATCAATTGAATGAGATGCAATCCAAACTAGAAGTCCTAACGACGAGGGTTAACGAGGTGGAAGAACAAGTGAGTGACATAGAAGACATGTTGATGTCAAAGAGGGAAATTGAAGAAGAAAGAGACAAACAAAAGACCATGAGGATAGATTAAGGGAAATAAACGACAGCCTGAGGAAGAAAAACCTACGTTTAATTGGGGTTCTCGAGGGCACCGAAGGGCCAGAGGGCCAGAATATGTATTTGAACAAATCATAGCTGAAAACTTTCCTAATCTGGGAAGGGAAACAGGCATTCAGATCCAGGAGATAGAGAGATCCCCCCCCCCCAAAATCAGTAAAAACCGTTCAACACCTCGACATTTAATAGTTAAGCTTGCAAATTCCAAAGATAAGAGAAGATCCTTAAAGCAGCAAGAGACAAGAAATCCCTGACTTTTATGGGGAGGAGTATTAGGGTAACAGCAGACCTCTCCACAGAGACCTGGCAGGTCAGAAAGGGCTGGCAGGATATATTCAGGGTCCTCAATGAGAAAAACATGCAACCGAGAATACTTCATCCAGCAAGGCTCTCATTCAGAATAGAAGGAGAAATAAAGAGCTTCCATGACAGGCATGAACTGAAAGAATATGTGACCTCCAAACAGCTCTCCAAGAAATTTTAAGGAGGACTCTTAAAATTCCCCTTTAAGAAGAAGTCGAGTGGAACAATGCACAAAAACAAGGACTGAATAGATATCATGATGACACTAAACTCGTATCTTTCAATAGTAACTCTGAACGTGAACGGGCTTAATGACCCCATCAAAAGGCGCAGGGTTTCAGACTGGATAAAAAAACAGGACCCATCTATTTGCTGTCTACAAGAGACTCATTTTACACAGAAGGACACCTACAGCCTGAAAATAAAAGGTTGGAGAACCATTTACCATTCAAATGGACCTCAAAAGAAAGCAGGGGTAGCCATCCTTATATCAGATAAACTAAAATTTACCCCGAAGACTGTAGTGAGAGATGAAGAGGGACACTATATCATACTTAAAGGATCTATCCAACAAGAGGACTTAACAATCCTCAAAATATATGCCCCGAATGTGGGAGCTGCCAAATATATCAATCAATTAATAACCAAAGTTAAGACATACTCAGATAATAATACACTTACACTTGGTGACTTCAATCTAGCGCTTTCTACACTTGATAGGTCTTCTAAACACAACATCTCCAAAGAAACAAGAGTGTTAAATGATACACTTGACCAGATGGATTTCACAGATATCTATAGAACTTTACATCCAAACTCAACTGAATACACATTCTTCTCAAGCGCACATGGAACTTTCTCCAGAATAGACCACGTACTGGGTCACAAATCGGGTCTGAACCGATACCAAAAGATTGGGATAGTCCCCTGCATATTCTCAGACCATAATGCCTTGAAATTAGAACTAAATCACAACAAGAAGTTTGGAAGGACCTCAAACACATGGAGGATAAGGACCATCCTGCTGAAAGAGGAAAGGGTAAACCAGGAAATTAAGGAAGAATTTAAAAGAGTCATGGAAACTAGTAAGAATGAAGATACAACCCTTCAAAATCTTAGGGATGCAGCAAAAGCAGTCCTGAGGGGGAAATACATCGCAATACAAGCACCCATTCAAAAACTGGAAAGAACTCAAATACAAAAGCTAACCTTACACCTATAGGAGCTAGAGAAAAAACAGCAAATAGATCCTACACCCAGCAGAAGAAGAGAGTTAATAAAGATTCGAGCAGAACTCAACGAAATCGAGACCAGAAAAACTGTAGAACAGATCAACAAAACCAAGGAGTTGGTTCTTTGAAAGAATTAATAAGACAGATAAACCATTAGCCAGCCTTATTAAAAAGAAGAGAGAGAAGACTCAAATTAATAAAATCATGAATGAGAAAGGAGAGATCACTACCAACACCAAGGAAATACAAACGATTTTAAAAACATATTATGAACAGCTCTACGCCAATAAATTAGGCAATCTAGAAAAATGGACGCATTTCTGGAAAGCCACAAACCACCAAAACTGGAACAGGAAGAAATAGAAAACCTGAACAGGGCAATAACCAGGGAGGAAATTGAAGCAGTCATCAAAAACCTCCCAAGACACAAAAGTCCAGGGCCAGATGGCTTCCCGGGGAATTCTACCAAACGTTTAAAGAAGAAACCATACCTATTCTACTAAAGTTGTTTGGAAAGATAGAAAGAGATGGAGTACTTCCAAATCCGTTCTATGAGGGCAGCATCACCTTAATTCCAAAACCAGACAAAGACCCCACCAAAAAGGAGAATTACAGACCAATATCCCTGATGAACATGGATGCAAAAATTCTCAACAAGATACTAACCAATAGGATCCAACAGTACATTAAGAAAATTATTCACCATGACCAAGTAGGATTTATTCCCGGGACACAAGTCTGGTTCAATAGTCGTAAAACAATCAATGTGATTCATCATATCAGCAAGAGAAAAACCAAGAACCATATGATCCTCTCAATAGATGCAGAGAAAGTATTTGACAAAATACAGCATCCACTTCCTGATCAAAACTCTCCAGAGTGTAGGGATAGAGGGAACATTCCTCAACATCTTAAAATCCATCTACGAAAAGCCCACAGCAAATATCATTCTCAATGGAGAAGCACTGGGAGCCTTTCCCCTAAGATCGGGAACAAGACAGGGATGTCCACTCTCACCACTGCTATTCAACATAGTACTGGAAGTCCTAGCCTCAGCAATCAGACAACAAAAAGACATTAAAAGCATTCGAACTGGCAAGGAAAATTCAAACTCTCCCTCTTTGCTGATGACATGATACTCTACATAGAAAACCCCAAAGCCTCCACCCCAAGATTGCTAGAACTCATACAGCAATTTTGCAGTGTGGCAGGTTACAAAATCAATGCCCAGAAGTCAGTGGCATTTCTATACACTAACAATGAGACTGAAGAAAGAGAAATTAAGGAGTCAATCCCATTTACAACTGCACCCAAAAGCATAAGATACCTAGGAATAAACCTAACCAAAGAGGTAAAGGATCTCTACCCTCAAAACTATAGAACACTTCTGAAAGAAATTGAGGAAGACACAAAGAGATGGAAAAATATTCCATGCTCATGGATTGGCAGAATTAATATTGTGAAAATGTCAATGTTACCCAGGGCAATTTACACCTTTAATACAATCCCTATCAAAATACCATGGACTTTCTTCAGAGAGTTAGAACAAATTATTTTAAGATTTGTGTGGAATCAGAAAAGACCCCGAATAGCCAGGGGAATTTTAAAAAAGAAAACCATAGCTGGGGGTATCACAATGCCAGATTTCAGGTTGTACTACAAAGCTGTGGTCATCAAGACAGTGTGGTACTGGCACAAAAACAGACCCATAGATCAATGGAACAGAATAGAGAATCCAGAAGTGGACCCTAAACTTTATGGTCAACTAATATTCGATAAAGGAGGAAAGACTATCCACTGGAAGAAAGACAGTCTCTTCAATAAATGGTGCTGGGAAAATTGGACATCCACATGCAGAAGAATGAAACTAGACCACTCTCTTGCACCACACACAAAGATAAACTCAGAATGGATGAAAGATCTAAATGTGAGACAAGAGTCCATCAAAATCCTAGAGGAGAACACAGGCAACACCCTTTTTGAACTTGGCCACAGTAACTTCTTGCAAGATACATCCACGAAGGCAAAAGAAACAAAAGCAAAAATGAACTATTGGGACTTCATCAAGATAAGAAGTTGCACAGCAAAGGATACAGTCAACAAAACTAAAAGACAACCTACAGAATGGGAGAAGATATTTGCAAATGATGTATCAGCTAAAGGGCTACTTTCCAAGATCTATAAAGAACTTATTAAACTCTACACCAAAGAAACAAACAATCCAATCATGAAATGGGCAAAAGACATGAACAGAAATCTCACAGAGGAAGACACAGACATGGCCAAGAAGCACATGAGAAAATGCTCCGCATCACTGGCCATCAGGGAAATATAAATCCAAACCACAATGAGATACCACCTCACACCAGTCAGAATGGGGAACAATAACAAGACAGGAAACAAAAAATGTTGGAGAGGATGTGGAGAAAGGGGTACCCTCTTATACTATTGGTGGGAATGTGAACTGGTGCAGCCACTCTGGAAAACTGTGTGGAGGTTCCTCAAAGAGTTAAAAATAGACCTGCTCTACGACCCAGCAATTGCACTGCTGGGGATTTACCCCAAAGGTACAGATGCAGTGATACGCTGGGACACCTGCACCCCAATGTTTATAGCAACAATGTCCACAATAGCCAAACTGTGGAAGGAGCCTCGGTGTCCATCGAAAGATGAATGGATAAAGAAGATGTGGTCTATGTATACAATGGAATATTACTCAGCCATTAGAAATGACAAATACCCACCATTTGCTTCGACGTGGATGGAATTGGAGGGTATTATGCTGAGTGAAATGAGTCAGTCGGAGAAGGACAAACGTTATATGTTCTCATTCATTTTTGGGAATATAAATAATAGTGAAAGGGAATAGAAGGGAAGGGAAAAGAAATGGGTAGGAAATGTCAGAAAGGGAGACAGAACATAAAGACTCCTAACTCTGGGAAACGAACTAGGGGTGGTGGAAGGGGAGGAGGGCAGGGGTGGGGGTGAATGGGTGATGGGCACTGAGGGGGGCACTTGACGGGATGAGCATTGAGTTTTATTTTGTATGTTGGCAAATTGAACGACAATAAAAAATAAATTTATTATTAAAGAAATAAAATAAAATAAAAATAAAAAATGTGATTATGAAAATAGCAGCAGCAATAGCAGCTGATAGTAATGGGAGTAGCTAACATTTCTTACCACTCCTGTGTTTAGACTTTTAACATATTATCTCATTTAATCCTCAAAATACAAAGAGTATTTTTATTTTCATATCCATTTAATACACAGGGAAACTAGAAACACAGAGGGCCAAGTTAATTGGGCATGGTCTACCACTACTTCTAAGTGGCAGAACTGCCCAGGTGTACATGAAGCCATTGGCTTTGCCCAGAATCACTGCATGACACCACGCGCATACAACCTCCATCGTGGCCAAGAAGCAGAAAGCTTAACAGATAAGGATTAACATTATAGGATGGCCTGGTCAAGGAAAAGGAGAGCCACAAGTCTTCCCGTAATGGGTATCCTAAAAGGGAAGTGCAAAGAGACATCATCTACCCAAAGTGTGTCACCTCTCAGATAAATTCAGCCTTCCCTAAACATTTACATCCAACAGTTACAAAATAGTCATTTGTGATGTTACCTCTCAGTACAAATGCTCAGCTTCAGCAGGCACTCAGCAGGCTGTTAAGAGATGATAAACACCCCAAATTCCATGAAAAGTTACATTTCAATTTCAACCAAGCCCAGAAGTTAGCTTTAATAGGACGATTTCTTTAGATAGCACCAACCACCAGTGTATGGAAGTATCAAAATATCAAAGTGCGAGAATCCAGAAAGGAGTCAATGTGGATAAACCAGAATGAAGAGCAGCCCTCAAGGATGGGTGGACTTTTTCTGCTGAAAATTGGCAGAAGAGAGCTAAGAGGACAGCCTTTGAGGTCTGGGAGCCACTGGTTCCAATTCAAACTCTAACACTAACTAGCTGGGTGGCCCTCAGCAAATTACCTCTCTAAGCCTCAGTTTCTCTTCATCTAGTAAAAGGAGATGATAGTAATGCCAACCTTGTGAAGTTGTTATAAACCTCATGAAGTTGTTATGAGTAAACTTGAGCCTATATGTGTAAATGCTAAGCAAAACAACAGGCCCAAACCCAGTGAGCACAAGAACCGGTGGCAGCAGAGTAGTAGCAGTGGTAGTAGTTGATGTGGCTGTCTTCATTAGGATCCCCATATTCTGTTTATTTTGAAGACTACATGTATTACTGCTAGGCAAGATACTCAGGGCTTAAAATAATACTAAGTTCAGCAGAAAAGTCTTGAGGAAGTTTAATGGTATGAGTAGCAAAAGGTAAAGATGGGGAGAATGAAAAAAGAAGAAAAAGAACAGCTTCTAACTGGGAAACAAAAATGCTAAGGGTTGGGAAAGGGGCCTAGGGGATTTATCAGAGAATGCTGCCTCAGTACATGCCAAATCCAGAGACTGCAGGACAAAGAGGACTGGCTATTTCCTGTAACAGGGCTACAAAAAGAGCCCGGAGACAGTTCATGTAATGAAAGGAGGTTCTTCCAGTTCCTTACATGACCAAGGACAGCAACAGATATAAAAGAGGAGCAGTTTTGTTTTGTTTTTTTAATGTTATTTATTTATTCGAGAGAGAGAGAGAGAGAGAGAGAGAGAGAGAGAGAGAGAGAGAGAGGCAGAGACACAGGCAGAGAGAGAAGCAGGCTCCATGTTCAGGGAGCCTGATGTGGGACTCGATCCCAGGACTCCAGGATCACACCCTGGGCCAAAGACAGGCGCTAAACTGCTGAGCCACCCAGGGATCCAAAGAGGAGCAGTGTTAAAGAAAAACAATTTCGAGCAGCCCGGGTTGCTCAGCGGTTTAGTGCTGCCTGCATCCCAGGGTGTGATCCTGCAGACCCAGGATCGAGTCCCACATCGGGCTCCCTGCATGGAGCCTGCTTCTCCCTCTGCCTGTGTCTCTGCCTCTCTCTGTCTCTGTGTCCCTCACGAATAAATAAATAAAATCTAGAAAAAAAATAAAAACAATTTTAAGCATCTGACTGTTGATCTCAGGTCTTGATCTCAAGGTCATAAGTTCAAGCCCACATTGGGCTCCACACTGGGCATGGAGCCTACTTAAAAGAAAAAAATTTTTCAAAGCTAACAATTTGCAATGCAATATCTTAAAAATATATT